>NC_092343.1:303752570-304070903 GCF_046630445.1 Rutidosis leptorrhynchoides | reverse complement strand
TTGAATTTGGATGATCTTCTCGGTAGTTTCTTGTATAATCTCCGGACCCGTAATCTGTCTATCCCCCACTTCACTCCAACAAATCGGAGACCTGCACTTTCTACCATAAAGTGCTTCAAACGGCGCCATCTCAATGCTTGAATGGTAGCTGTTGTTGTAGGAAAATTCTGCTAACGGTAGATGTCGATCCCAACTATTTCCGAAATCAATAACACATGCTCGTAGCATGTCTTCAAGCGTTTGTATCGTCCTTTCGCTCTGCCCATCAGTTTGTGGATGATAGGCAGTACTCATGTCTAGACGAGTTCCTAATGCTTGCTGTAATGTCTGCCAGAATCTTGAAATAAATCTGCCATCCCTATCAGAGATAATAGAGATTGGTATTCCATGTCTGGAGACGACTTCCTTCAAATACAGTCGTGCTAACTTCTCCATCTTGTCATCTTCTCTTATTGGTAGGAAGTGTGCTGATTTGGTGAGACGATCAACTATTACCCAAATAGTATCAAAACCACTTGCAGTCCTTGGCAATTTAGTGATGAAATCCATGGTAATGTTTTCCCATTTCCATTCCGGGATTTCGGGTTGTTGAAGTAGACCTGATGGTTTCTGATGCTCAGCTTTGACCTTAGAACACGTCAAACATTCTCCTACGTATTTAGCAACATCGGCTTTCATACCCGGCCACCAAAAATGTTTCTTGAGATCCTTGTACATCTTCCCCGTTCCAGGATGTATTGAGTATCTAGTTTTATGAGCTTCTCTAAGTACCATTTCTCTCATATCTCCAAATTTTGGTACCCAAATCCTTTCAGCCCTATACCGGGTTCCGTCTTCCCGAATATTAAGATGCTTTTCCGATCCTTTGGGTATTTCATCCTTTAAATTTCCCTCTTTTAAAACTCCTTGTTGCGCCTCCTTTATTTGAGTAGTAATGTTATTATGAATCATTATATTCATAGATTTTACTCGAATGGGTTCTCTATCCTTCCTGCTCAAGGCATCGGCTACCACATTTGCCTTCCCCGGGTGGTAACGAATCTCAAAATCGTAATCATTCAATAATTCAATCCACCTACGCTGCCTCATATTCAGTTGTTTCTGATTAAATATGTGTTGAAGACTTTTGTGGTCGGTATATATAATACTTTTGACCCCATATAAGTAGTGCCTCCAAGTCTTTAATGCAAAAACAACCGCGCCTAATTCCAAATCATGCGTCGTATAATTTTGTTCGTGAATCTTCAATTGTCTAGACGCATAAGCAATCACCTTCGTTCGTTGCATTAATACACAACCGAGACCTTGCTTTGATGCGTCACAATAAATCACAAAATCATCATTCCCTTCAGGCAATGACAATATAGGTGCCGTAGTTAGCTTTTTCTTCAATAACTGAAACGCTTTCTCTTGTTCATCATTCCATTCAAATTTCTTCCCTTTATGCGTTAATGCAGTCAAGGGTTTTGCTATTCTGGAAAAGTCTTGGATGAACCTTCTGTAGTAACCAGCTAGTCCTAAAAACTGGCGTATGTGTTTCGGAGTTTTCGGGGTTTCCCACTTTTCAACAGTTTCTATCTTTGCCGGATCCACCTTAATACCTTCTTTGTTCACTATGTGACCGAGGAATTGAACTTCTTCCAACCAAAATGCACACTTTGAAAACTTAGCGTACAATTCTTCCTTCCTCAATACTTCTAACACCTTTCTCAAATGTTCACCGTGTTCTTGGTCATTCTTTGAGTAAATAAGTATGTCATCAATGAAAACAATGACAAACTTGTCAAGGTATGGTCCACACACTCGGTTCATAAGGTCCATGAACACAGCTGGTGCATTAGTTAAACCAAACGGCATGACCATAAACTCGTAATGACCGTAACGTGTTCTGAAAGCAGTCTTTGGAATATCATCTTCTTTCACCCGCATTTGATGATACCCGGAACGTAAGTCAATCTTTGAATAAACAGACGAGCCTTGTAGTTGATCAAATAAGTCGTCGATTCTCGGTAGTGGGTAGCGGTTCTTGATGGTAAGTTTGTTCAACTCTCGGTAGTCGATACACAACCTGAATGTACCATCTTTCTTCTTGACAAACAAAACAGGAGCTCCCCACGGTGATGTGCTTGGTCGAATGAAACCACGCTCTAAAAGTTCTTGTAATTGGCTTTGCAGTTCTTTCATCTCGCTGGGTGCGAGTCTGTAAGGAGCACGAGCTATTGGTGCAGCTCCTGGTACAAGATCTATTTGAAATTCAACGGATCGATGTGGGGGTAATCCCGGTAATTCTTTCGGAAATACATCGGGAAATTCTTTTGCAATGGGAACATCATTGATGCTCTTTTCTTCAGTTTGTACTTTCTCGACGTGTGCTAGAACAGCATAGCAACCTTTTCTTATTAGTTTTTGTGCCTTCAAATTACTAATAAGATGTAGCTTCGTGTTGCCCTTTTCTCCGTACACCATTAAGGGTTTTCCTTTTTCTCGTATAATGCGAATTGCATTTTTGTAACAAACGATCTCCGCTTTCACTTCTTTCAACCAGTCCATACCGATTATCACATCAAAACTCCCTAACTCTACTGGTATCAAATCAATCTTAAATGTTTCGCTAACCAGTTTAATTTCTCGATTCCGACATATATTATCTGCTGAAATTAATTTACCATTTGCTAATTCGAGTAAAAATTTACTATCCAAAGGCGTCAATGGACAACTTAATTTAGCACAAAAATCTCTACTCATATAGCTTCTATCCGCACCCGAATCAAATAAAACGTAAGCAGATTTATTGTCAATCAGAAACGTACCCGTAACAAGCTCCGGGTCTTCCTGTGCCTCTACCGCATTAATATTGAAAACTCTTCCACGGCCTTGTCCATTCGTGTTCTCCTGGTTCGGGCAATTTCTAATAATGTGGCCTGGTTTTCCACATTTATAACAAACTACATTGGCATAACTTGCTCCGACACTACTTGCTCCGCCATTACTCGTTCCGACACCATTTGTTCCTTTCGTTCTATTAACCCCTGGTCCGTAGACCTCACACTTCGCCGCGCTATGACCATTTCTTTTACACTTGTTGCAAAATTTGGTGCAGAACCCCGAGTGATTCTTTTCACACCTTTGGCATAGTTGCTTCTGATTGTTGTTGTTGTTGCGGTTATTATTGTTGTTGGGATGATTGTTGTAGTTTCTGTTGTTGTTGTTGTTGTTGTTGTTGGGCCGTTTGTTGTAGTTGCGATTGATGTTGCGATTGTTGGGATAATTGTTGCGATTATTGTTGTAATTGCTGTTGTTGTTGTATTGGTGATTCTTATCACCGTTTTCCTCCCACTTTCTTTTGACTTGCTTCACATTGGCCTCTTCAGCAGTCTGTTCTTTAATTCTTTCTTCAATCTGGTTCACTAGTTTGTGAGCCATTCTACATGCCTGTTGTATGGAGGCGGGCTCGTGTGAACTTATATCTTCTTGGATTCTTTCCGGTAATCCTTTCACAAACGCGTCGATCTTCTCTTCCTCATCTTCGAATGCTCCCGGACACAATAGGCACAATTCTGTGAATCGTCTTTCGTACGTGGTAATATCAAATCCTTGGGTTCGTAACCCTCTAAGTTCTGTCTTGAGCTTATTGACCTCGGTTCTGGGACGGTACTTCTCGTTCATCAAGTGCTTGAATGCTGACCACGGTAGTGCGTACGCATCATCTTGTCCCACTTGCTCTAGATAGGTATTCCACCATGTTAACGCAGAACCTGTGAAGGTATGCGTAGCGTACTTCACTTTGTCCTCTTCAGTACACTTACTTATGGCAAACACCGATTCAACCTTCTCGGTCCACCGTTTCAATCCGATCGGTCCTTCGGTTCCATCAAATTCCAAAGGTTTGCAGGCAGTGAATTCTTTGTAGGTGCATCCTACACGATTTCCTGTACTGCTAGATCCAAGGTTATTGTTGGTATGTAGCGCAGCCTGTACTGCGGCTATGTTTGAAGCTAGAAAAGTACGGAATTCCTCTTCATTCATATTCACGGTGTGTCGAGTAGTCGGTGCCATTTCCTTCAAAATAGTTAAATGGAACAAGTTAATCATACAGAATATTAAGAGTAGTTAATAGTATTTCGTAGCATAATATGAACTCATTTATAAAAGCTTTTTCTTCATATTAGCGTTTTATAAGTTTAAATTCGGGTAGTACCTACCCGTTAAGTTCATACTTAGTAGCTAATATACAATTCAACTACTACAATTCTATATGAAAAACTGATTATAATAATATTTTCAAACTTTTATACAATATTTTACAAACTTACAATACCGCTTATTTTACATAAAGCATGAAATATAGCACACAATAACTTTGATACAAGATAGTTGTGAAGATAATTCTAGCTAGTACACAAGTCGTTCAGCAAAGGCAATAAAGACACGTAATTCATACGTCCAGAAACAAGTCATGCATTCTGGTTTTACTAGGACTACTTCCCATCCTTGGTCTTGTGCAACATAACCGTTATGGCCGTTGATAAGACAGCGTGTTGTAACGTCGTCAAAGGGACGAGGGTTACGTAATGTCCAACAGTCTCGTAATAATCTAAAAACCTCATTTCTTACCCCAATTACCGACTCCGTCACTTGTGGAAACGTTTTGTTTAATAGTTGTAGCCCGATGTTCTTGTTCTCACTTTGGTGAGAAGCGAACATTACTAATCCGTAAGCATAACATGCTTCTTTATGTTGCATGTTAGCCGCTTTTTCTAAATCACGAAGTCCAATATTCGGATATATTGAGTCAAAATAATTTCTTAACCCGTTGCGTAAAATAGCATTTGGGTTCCCCGCAATATATGCGTCAAAGTAAACACATCGTAACTTATGGGTTTCCCAATGTGATATCCCCCATCTTTCAAACGAAAGTCTCTTATAAACCAAGACATTTTTGGAACGTTCTTCGAATGTCTTACAAACTGATCTCGCCTTAAATAGTTGTGCCGAAGAATTCTGGCCGACTCTAGACAAGATTTCATCAATCATGTCTCCGGGTAGGTCTCTTAAAATATTGGGTTGTCTATCCATTTTGTGTTTTTAAACTGTAAAATAGACAAGAGTTAGATTCATAAAAAAATACTTATTAATACAAGCAATTTTTACATATATCATAAAGCATAAGAACACTATATTACATATATTACACCACACGAATACAACTATCTTATTCCGACTCGCTCGTTTCTTCTTCTTCGGTTTTGGTTCGTTTTTCCAAGTTTCTAGGGATATATGATGTTCCCCTAATACGAGCCGTCGTTGTCCACATTGGTTTAGAAAAACCTGGTGGTTTAGAGGTTCCCGGGTCATTGTTACAACTTAAGGACTTCGGGGGTTGACGATACATATAAAGTTCATCGGGGTTGGAATTAGATTTCTCTATTTTTATGCCCTTTCCCTTATTATTTTCTTTTGCCTTTTTAAATTCAGTTGGGGTAATTTCTATAACATCATCGGAATTCTCGTCGGAATCCGATTCATCGGAGAATTGGTAATCCTCCCAATATTTTGCTTCCTTGGCGGAAACACCATTGACCATAATTAACTTTGGTCGGTTGGTTGAGGATTTTCTTGTACTTAACCGTTTTATTATTTCCCCCACCGGTTCTATTTCTTCATCCGGTTCCGATTCTTCTTCCGGTTCCGATTCTTCTTCCGGTTCCGACTCTTCTTCCGGTTCCTCTTCGGGAACTTGTGAATCAGTCCACAAATCATTCCAATTTACATTTGACTCTTCATTATTATTAGGTGAGTCAATGGGACTTGTTCTAGAGGTAGACATCTATCACATAATATCAAACACGTTAAGAGATTAATATATCACATAATATTCATATGTTAAAAATATATAGTTTCCAACAAAAATGTTAAGCAATCATTTTTAAAGAAAACACGGTCGAAGTCCAGATTCACTAATGCATCCTAACAAACTCGATAAGACACACTAATGCAAATTTTCTGGTTCTCTAAGACCAACGCTCGGATACCAACTGAAATGTCCCGTTCTTATTGATTAAAAACGTTCCATATTAATTGATTTCGTTGCGAGGTTTTGACCTCTATATGAGACGTTTTTCAAAGACTGCATTCATTTTTAAAACAAACCATAACCTTTATTTCATAAATAAAGGTTTAAAAAGCTTTACGTAGATTATCAAATAATGATAATCTAAAATATCCTGTTTACACACGACCATTACATAATGGTTTACAATACAAATATGTTACATCGAAATCAGTTTCTTGAATGCAGTTTTTACACAATATCATACAAACATGGACTCCAAATCTTGTCCTTATTTTAGTATGCAACAGCGGAAGCTCTTGATATTCACCTGAGAATAAACATGCTTTAAACGTCAACAAAAATGTTGGTGAGTTATAGGTTTAACCTATATATATCAAATCGTAACAATAGACCACAAGATTTCATATTTCAATACACATCCCATACATAGAGATAAAAATCATTCATATGGTGAACACCTGGTAACCGACAATAACAAGATGCATATATAAGAATATCCCCATCATTCCGGGACACCCTTCGGATATGATATAAATTTCGAAGTACTAAAGCATCCGGTACTTTGGATGGGGTTTGTTAGGCCCAATAGATCTATCTTTAGGATTCGCGTCAATTAGGGTGTCTGTTCCCTAATTCTTAGATTACCAGACTTAATAAAAAGGGGCATATTCGATTTTGATAATTCAACCATAGAATGTAGTTTCACGTACTTGTGTCTATTTTGTAAATCATTTATAAAACCTGCATGTATTCTCATCCCAAAAATATTAGATTTTAAAAGTGGGACTATAACTCACTTTCACAGATTTTTACTTCGTCGGGAAGTAAGACTTGGCCACTGGTTGATTCACGAACCTATAACAATATATACATATATATCAAAGTATGTTCAAAATATATTTACAACACTTTTAATATATTTTGATGTTTTAAGTTTATTAAGTCAGCTGTCCTCGTTAGTAACCTACAACTAGTTGTCCACAGTTAGATGTACAGAAATAAATCGATAAATATTATCTTGAATCAATCCACGACCCAGTGTATACGTATCTCAGTATTGATCACAACTCAAACTATATATATTTTGGAATCAACCTCAACCCTGTATAGCTAACTCCAACATTCACATATAGAGTGTCTATGGTTGTTCCGAAATATATATAGATGTGTCGACATGATAGGTCGAAACATTGTATACGTGTCTATGGTATCTCAAGATTACATAATATATAATACAAGTTGATTAAGTTATGGTTGGAATAGATTTGTTACCAATTTTCACGTAGCTAAAATGAGAAAAATTATCCAATCTTGTTTTACCCATAACTTCTTCATTTTAAATCCGTTTTGAGTGAATCAAATTGCTATGGTTTCATATTGAACTCTATTTTATGAATATAAACAAAAAAAGTATAGGTTTCTAGTCGGAAAAATAAGTTACAAGTCGTTTTTGTAAAGGTAGTCATTTCAGTCGAAAGAACGACGTCTAGATGACCATTTTAGAAAACATACTTCCACTTTGAGTTTAACCATAATTTTTGGATATAGTTTCATGTTCATAATAAAAATCATCTTCTCAGAATAAAAACTTTTAAATCAAAGTTTATCATAGTTTTTAATTAACTAACCCAAAACAGCCCGCGGTGTTACTACGACGGCGTAAATCCGGTTTTACGGTGTTTTTCGTGTTTCCAGGTTTTATATCATTAAGTTAGCATATCATATAGATATAGAACATGTGTTTAGTTGATTTTAAAAGTCAAGTTAGAAGGATTAACTTTTGTTTGCGAACAAGTTTAAAATTAACTAAACTATGTTCTAGTGATTACAAGTTTAAACCTTCGAATAAGATAGCTTTATATGTATGAATCGAATGATGTTATGAACATCATTACTACCTCAAGTTCCTTGGATAAACCTACTGGAAAAGAGAAAAATGGATCTAGCTTCAATGGATCCTTGGATGGCTCGAAGTTCTTGAAGCAGAATCATGACACGAAAACAAGTTCAAGTAAGATCATCACTTGAAATAAGATTGTTATAGTTATAGAAATTGAACCAAAGTTTGAATATGATTATTACCTTGTATTAGAATGATAACCTACTGTAAGAAACAAAGATTTCTTGAGGTTGGATGATCACCTTACAAGATTGGAAGTGAGCTAGCAAACTTGAAAGTATTCTTGATTTTATGAAACTAGAACTTTTGGAATTTATGAAGAACACTTAGAACTTGAAGATAGAACTTGAGAGAGATCAATTAGATGAAGAAAATTGAAGAATGAAAGTGTTTGTAGGTGTTTTTGGTCGTTGGTGTATGGATTAGATATAAAGGATATGTAATTTTGTTTTCATGTAAATAAGTCATGAATGATTACTCATATTTTTGTAATTTTATGAGATATTTCATGCTAGTTGCCAAATGATGGTTCTCACATGTGTTAGGTGACTCACATGGGCTGCTAAGAGCTGATCATTGGAGTGTATATACCAATAGTACATACATCTAAAAGCTGTGTATTGTACGAGTACGAATACGGGTGCATACGAGTAGAATTGTTGATGAAACTGAACGAGGATGTAATTGTAAGCATTTTTGTTAAGTAGAAGTATTTTGATAAGTGTCTTGAAGTCTTTCAAAAGTGTATGAATACATAATAAAACACTACATGTATATACATTTTAACTGAGTCGTTAAGTCATCGTTAGTCGTTACATGTAAGTGTTGTTTTGAAACCTTTAGGTTAACGATCTTGTTAAATGTTGTTAACCCAATGTTTATAATAACAAAAGAGATTTTAAATTATTATATTATCATGATATTATGATGTACGAATATCTCTTAATATGATATATATACATTAAATGTCGTTACAACGATAAACGTTACATATATGTCTCGTTTCAAAATCATTAAGTTAGTAGTCTTGTTTTTACATATGTAGTTCATTGTTAATATAATTAATGATATGTTTACTTATCATAATATCATGTTAACTATATATATAACCATATATATGTCATCATATAGTTTTTTACAAGTTTTAACGTTCGTGAATCACCGGTCAACTTGGGTGGTCAATTGTCTATATGAAACCTATTTCAATTAATCAAGTCTTAACAAGTTTGATTGCTTAACATGTTGGAAACATTTAATCATGTAAACATCAATCTCAATTAATATATATAAACATGGAAAAGTTCGGGTCACTACAAAGAATAACAATGGATTTTATCACCAAACTACCAAAAACGACGGGCGGTTATGATACCATTTGGGTTATTGTTGACCGTCTCACCAAATCTGCACACTTTCTCGCCATGAAGGAGACCGACAAAATGGAGAAACTTGCACGACTTTATATCAAGGAGATCGTAGCCCGACACGGTGTACCTTTATCGATTATCTCCGACCGAGATGGCCATTTTGTTTCTAGATTTTGGCGTACCTTGCAAGAAGTGTTGGGAACGCGTTTAGACATGAGCACCGCATATCATCCTCAAACTGATGGACAAAGCGAACGTACAATTCAAACCTTAGAGGACATGTTACGAGCTTGCGTGGTTGATTTTGGAAAAGCTTGGGACAAGCACTTACCTCTCGCCGAGTTCTCTTACAATAATAGTTATCACGCGAGTATAAAAGCCGCCCCATTCGAAGCATTATATGGCCGAAAATGTCGTTCTCCTCTTTGTTGGGACGAAGTAGGCGACGTACAAATCACTGGACCCGAACTCATTCACGAAACCACCGAAAAGATCGTTCAAATCTGAGATAGGCTTCGGACGGCCCGGAGTCGTCAAAAGTGCTATACCGACAAAAGACGCAACGACCTTGAATTTCAAGTCGGTAACCGCGTCATGTTAAAAGTCGCACCTTGGAAAGGTGTAATCTGTTTTGGGAAACGCGGGAAGCTAAATCCGCGGTATATTGGTCCTTTCGAAATCTTGGAGCGTATTGGAACCGTTGCTTATCGTTTAGATCTTCCGCCTCAATTGAACTCCATTCATCCTACCTTCCATGTATCTAACTTGAAAAAGTGTCTTGCATAACCCGATATCGTCATCCCTCTCGAGGAACTTACTATTGATGACAAACTTCATTTTGTGGAGGAACCGGTTGAAATTGTGGACACCTCCGTCAAGACATTGAAACAAAGCCGAATCCCGATTGTTAAAGTCCGTTGGAACGCCAAAAGGGGACCCGAGTTTTCTTGGGAAAGGCAAGATCAAATGCAAAATAAATACCCTCATTTGTTCCCGGCTCCGGAAACGCAAGATCCCGAGGAAGAAACAACGATTACTACGCCTACTTAAATTTCGGGACGAAATTTCTTTTAAGGAGTAGGTAATGTAACATCCCGCCTTTTTCCATTTACTTTTCCGTTATACTATTTTAAACTCCGTTATATGTTTATAACATCTCCCGTTAATACGCGTTTTTAAATTATCTCGTTTAGGTAATTCACGCACCCGTTTCCAAAGTTGAGGGACTAATTTTGACAAAGGAGCAAAGAGGTGACTAGGTCAAAGAGTCAACACTCTTCCTCCTCCATTCATTATTCCTTTTCTTTTTCCATTTTCTCTAATACTTTCACCAAATCTCTCAAACACCACTTCAAGGATTCATCATCCAAATCAAATCGAGCAAGCATCCATCTAAACAAATTGCATATTCGGAATCCTCTCATCTTCCTCTTCGATTCCATACCGATTTCATCAAGTTTGGGTAACTTTCTAAAATCACTAGATTTTGTGTTCTTGATGTTTTTAACTTATAAAGTTGTTAATTAGTGTCTATGGCTCAAGTCTAACATGATTATATGATTTATATGCTCGATTTCGTTATTTGAAGTAACTAGCTTGAATATGAACTTTGGTGTGTTTGATTTGGTAATTTGGTTGCTTAAATGTTGTTGTTATGGTAAAGTGCAAGTATTAAATGTGTTACTAGTAACACTAGCTTCAATTTGATGTGTAGGTTGTTTTAGAAAACTTCATAAACTTGATTATTGGTTTTGGTGGATTTGGGTTAGGGTTTGATGAACTCGAAATGAACTTTTGATGCTTTGAATGACATGAAATGTTATTTGTAAGTGTTAGGTTGTATTGTATGCTTGATCACCTTCGAAACGGCATATCATTCATATAAATTGGTTACCGAATCATTGAATTTCATTTATGAACTTGAGTGCATTTAATGAGGAACTTTGAATGTGATTTTGGTTGTTGTAAAAGTAAATGTGATGGATGAAATGTGTTTAGTTGTTTTTCTTGTCAAAATACCTTTCCGATGATATAAGATACATGCTTTGGTTGTTTGCGAGTCATAAATGGTGATTGGTTGAAGTTAGGTTCGTGCATAAAACTTAAAAACTGCCAGAATTCTCTGCACAGGTAATGGCACGGCGCGCCATATACCCGCGCGGCGCGCCAAAGTGGTCTGTCCAACTTTGTCGATTTTTGAATAATGTTTGCTATGCTACGCACCTCCGATTCACACGTAACTTGTTCTAACATGTTCATACATGATTAAAAACCTCAGAAAAATAGTTCGGGACCCGACCCGGACGTGTTGACTTTTTCGTTGACTTTGACCGACCAAAGTTTGACTTTTTGTCAAACTTAACCAAATGATTATGCAACCTTCCTAACTTGTTTCTATACTTGTATCTTGCATGAAACTTGACAATTTGATTTCACATGCTACATAATCGAGTCGTAACGAGCCGTAGGACTAATTGAACATCTTTGACCTATCGTGTTTACCGTTATTGATACGACCTATTTGTTTAGGTCAAGACTAGCACTATCCTTCGCACACGTTACTTTGTGAAGTACTTTTCATACGTGCACTCACGGTGAGATCATAGTCCCACTTTTACTCTTTTGCACTTACATTTGGGATGAGAAAACATAAACGTTTCTTTTTACTAAGTGAACACAAGTACAGGAAAACAAACATTCTACATACGAGTTTGAACAAAAATCCTCAATTCGATTATCATTAGTTACACTTGCCGAGTGTAAGCGAGAACTTATGTTATATGGCCATATGGGTTTGACAAACCCTCATTCAAACGGTTCGCTACCGTTTACGAATGAAATGTATTTTCGAGAAACAGTGTATGTTCTAACACTATTGTGATGGGGTTCTATGAAAGGAATGTTAAGCATTGATAATTGGGTGCTCGTGAAACAAACTTTTGGAATGAATTACTATTATCTCATTGTTGCAAATCTTGTGGTTCACTTGTACTTACTTACTCAAACCTATGATTTCACCAACGTTTTCGTTGACAGATTTCTATGTTTTTCTCAGGACCTTGAACATTTGTGTGATACATGCTTCCGCTCATTACTTTTGATACTTGCTTGGATGTCGAGTATACATGCATAGTTGGAGCGTCTTTTGGCTACTTTAAATTGTGTCGCATAGGTTTCATTCGTACGTTAAACATTGTAATGTAACTAGTCTTTTGAACTACATTTGTAAACTTGAAACATCCTTTTACTTATGAAATAAATGCGACATATTTTGGTAAACCGTCATGATAAAGACTTATGACCACGTAACGGGACCTTAGTAGTCGGCGCCGTCAAACATGATTTGGTCGGGTCGCTACATCACCAACCTTTGTGTTGACACTTGTTAGCATGTTTATTCTCAGGTTCCCTAGAAGTCTTCCGCTGTTTACTTATATGTTAGACAATCTATGTGCATGGAGTCTTACATGGCATATTTTTCATGGAAAAGTTGCATTCACCAAATCATCACCATGTATCTTATTTTGACTGCATTGTCAACGGAAGTACTATTGTAAAATATTATTTACGGTGATTGTCTATATGTAGAAATCATCAGCTGTCGGAAACCTTTGATTTAAATATTCATTTATGGTGTGTCTTTTCAAAAGAATGCAATGTTTACCAAACGTATCATATAGAGGTCAAATACCTAGCAATGAAATCAATGAATGACGTATTCGTCCATATGGATTTGGAGCGATCGTCACAATATTAGACTTTTCCCTAATCTTGTTATCAAACATAGGATTTTTGGCATAAGTGCACCTGGTAAAGATCTCATAATTGGTTTTGATATTCTCCATAACATACCAAGCTTAAGATATTCACCATCAGGTATTCGCTACAAAAGTTTAATAAATGTATACACATCAATCCCACGTCTTTTTATGACCACCAACCATTCCCCTACAATTGTTCTCTCAAGCATGACATTATTCAATCATGTTGTGCCTCCTCCCACATAGTGTTTGTTTTCAAAAATACAAACCCTTTATGGTTAAATCAATCATTCTTTGATTCTCAACCATTTAAATAAAATGAAGATATTAACCCTACAAAAAGGCTAGTCACCCCCGAAATGAACCCAGGTCATTATAAGCTTGCCATAGAATAGTGTAACCAACTTGTTAACCAAATAATTATTGAGCCAAACACATCCCCATGGACTTTTAAAGCATTATATGCCAATAAAAGAAGTGAACAAAATCATAGTAAGCCAAGACTTGTCATTTTTATATATTCTTCTATTGCAATAATAGTGTGTTCAATTGGGTTTCCAATGAATTTAGAATAAATAATATCCACAAATTTCTCAGGGGATTAAAATTGTTGTATGGTTAACTATCGGTATTCACCGAGACTAAGATATCAATCACGTAGGTGTCCTTTGAGCCTTGTAATTAATCTTTTTATTACCATATCAATGGAATAATATTATAATTCAGCAGAGCACCATGTTAGCATTTCAACACTCCTTTCTATCCATTTGGAGGGTGAGATATCATCGAAAGTAAATGTTTGTTTAGCGTTTGATCTGGAAAATCTGTTATATTTTCCCAGCGTGGTTCTAGATTCAACATCATCATCTACTTCTTTGCAAGGTTCATTATCATTATGAATGGTTTGTTCAGTATCCTTCATGAACAAATGTTCAAAAGCATCAATAGTACTGAAATCATCATCTTCATCGTTAGATGATGGATCGACAATTGGTCCTATGAAGGAATGATCTGATGGAGATTCCATTCGTTGGCTTAGAGCCTTCGGAAATGAGGTGAACAGATTAACCTTCTCTACTAGTAGAACACTTGGGGCATTGGAAAAGGCAACAATCTTGTCATCATGAAAAGAGTTTAAGATTTTCATGAGAGTGAAATATGAGGTTCGTTTCTTCGTTTGTTCTTGTTCAGAAGCTCACAAAGATAGAGATCCGGAGCGTACTTGGGAATATGATCAAGGTATTGGTTGTGGATCAAAGGCTGTTTTGACAAAAGGGGTAGTAGGTAACCTCCATGGATCATTTACAAAGGTAGACATCCTTTGTTGGTTATGTTGTCTCTCAAGGTCAACAAGATGGTTTTGCAAAAACTTCAATTCTGCTTCCTTTTTTGAAAAATAGGTTGATGCTTATGCTGATGGTGGGGATTGTATAATATTGATGAGCTTAGAATGAAGATCTTGAATTTTCAATCGTATATCTTTTAACAATTCTTCAAGGGACTTTACTTGTGAAGAAGAAGTCTCTTATGTTTTGACCATTTTAGATTGTTGTGCGAGTATCTTGAAAAGTACCTTGTTTTGTGCAACAACATTTTCATTTTGTCAATTCAGAGTATCTTATGCATGACTAATGGAGCAGGGAGCTCCAGTAGCACTTATGCCCGTAGGTGTTTTTATCTTTCAATCATGACTGGTTCTTTGATGAGGGTACTTAAAGGAGCTTAATCGAGGAAATTTATCCTCGTAGTTTTGTTGAGAAAAGGTGGATGGATTAGATTGATTATACAACGGTGTAGGGTGGGATCATTAGCTGATTTTTCTCATTGGATGGCCTCCAAGACCTTTTGGTTATATGGTGAAAGGTTTGAAGGAGAACTGCTTTGGAGAGAATTTTGATATGCGTAAGATACTTTTTCGAGAGGGTATTTGAGTAAAGCACATAATAATCACATTTTCCTTATGGTTCTCCAAGTAGTCCTAATGAAGGGTCACCATTTTTATAGCATTTTTCAGTTTTTGTTGTGAACCTTTTCGTTTCTTTGGTAGATCATCATCGTACTTGATCTTTTCCACCTCATCTAAGCTATCAGAACAATTGCATACGTTTTAAGAAATTTGATTGATTGTTAAACTGATCATGCAAACTGTTGGGAAAATATTTAATGTTGACACATCAGTTGTACCGGTAAACTTGACTTCTACAAGACCATTTTCATAGCGTAGAAAATCAGGGGCCATCGTTGATTGAATTGCTGCTTGGTGGATTTGGCCATAACTCGTTACTAATTTTTTGGTAAGAGTTTCAATAACTCTTCTCCGGATAATTTTCTTGAGACATATGTACATGTTGGATTTGGATTAGAATCAACATCCAAGGATAAAGCATCACCTGAGTTATCATCTCCATGGACCATAACTTCTAAAGTATGAGTTTAGACTCGATAGGCTATTTGGTAATGGAATGTTGCTTGAAACGTATTTACCTAAGTAGTACCTCTGACCTGGATTTGAACTTTAAGGGAAATAAACAATGATGGATCATTGAGTGGTATATTAAAGTTTAGGTAAAACATGACAAATATTGTGCCTTCATTTAGGGTTGTTTGTATTGTTCCTATGCAAGCATGTTGATACTCTACAAACTTAGTATCAACTAAAGCAACTCCTGAAAAGGCTGGAAGACTTGTTCTCCCATGAAAAGTAAGAGCTAATCTTACTGCTCCAAAGTGGATATGTGTTTATCCCTGAGCTAGACATGACAAATCTGTTAGTAAGGAAAGATTAACAAGGTGTTCCAACGATGTTGCCGGAAGCTTATGAGAATCAAACTTTGAGGCCTGAATGTATTCTTTCACTTGATGGTGTGATGTGATTCTCATTAATCTTTTTAATTTTTCTTTATATTGAAAATGAAGGTGTGGAATAAATTTGGTGGGGTTAACAATAGTAGGGATACATGAATTTTTGAATCATCTGGTATATATGATATTTCATATAAACTATCAATTTTATTGCGTTGGATCGTCGAAAACTGTTTGAGGATGATTGATGCAGTAACGGTGGTGGATTCATGGGGGATAAGAAATATGAGGAAAGCTTTGAATTTTCTTATTAGCGTCAAATTATTGGCGTCTTGACTGTCGTTTAGAGCCTAAACTGAATTCCCGGAAGGATTTAAACCCATGAAATTTGATTCTACCATTTTCATGGCGTATCAAATTTATTTTTAATTTTATTTTACTATTTATTGTAAAAACATTTTCTACATATTGGCCGGAGGTCCACTCGGAAGCAATATCTTTATACGTCGAATTGAAAGAGGGATGACTTTCTCTACTTTTGATAGTGTTTCACTCTGGGTGGAGAAATGACTTGTTTTTATTCTCGGATAGGGGAAGGATTGTCTACATCTCACTTCCCTCATAAACCACTCATGTGGTATTGGGTTTTATTGTTGTTGTTACTTTGAATTTTCTATACTAAACTAGAGGAAAACAACACACTTGATATCAAATTTCCCAGATCAGACGCTAAAAAAAAGTAGGCGTCCTTGGAGCGTTGTAATGAATCCTTTTATTACCATATCAATAGAATAATATTGTAATTTGGTAGATCACCATGATAGCATTTCAACACTCCTTTCTCTCAATCTGGAGGGTGGGATATCATCGAAAGTAAAGGTTTATTTAGCATCTGATCGGGGAAATCTGATATCAAGTATGTTGTTTTCCTCTAGTTTAGAATAGAAAATTCAAAGTTTACTCATATTTCTTATCTACCATGAATCCACCACTGGTACTACATCAGCAATCCTCAAACAATTTTCAATGAACCAACGCAAGTACAATTGATAGTTTGTATGAAATATCATATATACCAAATGATTCAAAAATTTCTATCTCCCAACTACTTGTTGTTAAACCACACCAAATTTATTTCACACCTTCAATTTCATTCTCAAGAAAAATAAAAAGATTAATGGGATCCACATTACACCAGCAAGTGAAAGAATACATTCAAACCTCAGTGTTTGATTCTCATCAGCTTCCGACAACATCGTCAAAACACCTTGTTACTCTTTTCTTACCACCAGATTTGCCGTGTCATTTTCAAGCTCAAGGATGCACACATATCCACTTCGGAGCAGTATGATTAGCTCTTACTGTTTGTGGGAGAAAAAGGTCTTCCAGCCTTTTCAAGAGTTGCTTTAGTTGATACTAGGTTTGTAGAGTATCAACATGCTTGCATAGGAACAATACAAACAACGATAAAAGCAGGCACAATCTTTGTCTCGTTTTACCCAAACTTTAATATGCCACTCAATGATCCATAATTGTTTACTTTTCTTAAAGTTCAAATCCAGGTCGGAGGTATTACTTAGGTAAATAAGTTTCAAGCAACATTCCATTACCAAATAGCCTATCGAGTCCAAAATCATACTTTGGAAGTTATTGTCTCTGAAGATGATAACTCAGGTGATGCTCTATCTTTGGATGTTGATTCTAATGCAAATCCAACATGTACATATGTCCCAAGAAAATTTTCCGGAGAAGAGTTACTGAAACTCTTACCAGAAAAATAGGTAACGAATTATGGCCAAATCCACCAAGCAGCAATTCATTCAACAATGGCCTCTGATTTTATACGACATGAAAATAGTCTTGTAGAAGTCAAGTTTACCAGTATAACTGATGTGTCAACATCAAATATTTTCCCAACAGTTGGCATGTTCAGTTCAACAACCAATCATATTTATTATGATGTATGCAATTGTTCTTATTGCTTAGATGAGGCAGAAATGGTCAAGTATGATGATGATCTTTCAAAGAAACAAAAAGGTTCACAACAAAAACTGAAAAACGCTATGAAAACGGAGACCCTTCAGTTGGACTACTTGGAGAACCATCCGAAAAATCAGATAACTATGTGCTTTACCCAAATACCCTTTCTGAAAAGGCTTCTTACCTAGATCAAAATCCTCGCCAAAAAAATTCCCCTTCAAACCTCTCTACTTATAACCAAAAAGGCCTTGGAGGCCATCCAAAAAGAAAAATTAGCTAATGATCCCATCATACACTGTTGTATGAATTTCCTCCATTAAGCTCCTTTGAATACCCTCATCAAAGAACCATTCATGATTGGAAGATAAAAATACCTATGGGCATAAGTGCTACTGGAGTTCTCAGCTCCATTAGTCATGCAGAAGCTACTCTGAATTGGCATAGTGAATATTTTGTTGCACAAAATAAGGTACTTTCCAAGATACTCACACAATAATTTTACATGGTAAAAACACATGAGACTTTTCTTCACATGTAAAGTCCCTTGAAGGATTATTAAAAGATATACGATTGAAAATTCAAGATCTTCATTCTAAGCTCATCAATATTCTACACCCCACCATCAACACAAACATCAACCCCTTTTTCAAAAATGGAAGTAGAAAAAAGGAAGTAGAAATGAATTTTTTGAAAAACCAGCTTGTTGACCTTGAGAGACAACACAAGCAACAAAGGATGTCTACCTTTGTAGGTGATCCATGGAGGTTACCTACTACTTCTTTTGTCAAAACTGCCTTTGATGCACAACCAATACCCCAATCAAATTCCCAAGTACCTCTCCGACTTTATCTTTGTGGGCTTCTGAACAAGAAACAATAAAGAAACCAACCTCGAATTTTACTCTCACAGAAGGCTCTAGCTCTTTTTATGATGACATGATTCTTGCCTCTTCCAAGACCCCAAGTGTTCTAGCAATAGAGAAGGTTAACTTATTCACCTCATTTCTGAAGACTCTTAGCCAACGAGAGGAATCTTCACCATATCATTCCTTCATAGGACCAATTGCTGCTCCATCATCAGATGATGAAGAAAATAATTTCAGTCCTATTGATGCTTTTGAACATTTGTTCATGACAGATCCTCAAAAAATCCTTCATAATGATAGGGAACTTATAGAAGAAGTAGCTGATGATGCAGAATTCAGAACCACGCCGGGAGAATACAACACATTTCCCCGATCAAATGCTAAACAAACATTTACTTTCTTTGATATCCCAGCCTCTAAATGGAGAAAAATGAGTGTTGAAATCCTAACATGGTGCTCTGGTGAATTACAATATTATTCCATTGATATTAATAAAAGGATTCATTACAAGGCTCCAAGGATGCTTACGTGATTGGTATCTTAGTCTCGGTAAATACCGACAGTTAACCATGCAGCAATCTCAATCCCTGAGCAATTCATGGATATTATTTATTCCGAATTCATTGAAGACCCAATAGAACACACTATTCTTGCAAGAGAAGAATTTCTAAAAATGAAGTTCTATTCTTTTCAAAGAAAAGTCCTTTAAAAGCACTACAATCGCATGTTCGAAATATTTTATTGTTTACAATGAGTTGATTAAACCTCAAACAAGTCTTTCTAATTTTGTTTCTGGAGTCACTTGAGAATGAAGCATACAGGTCTTTAGAAATAAGAAATGTCACGGTAGCACAAATGTCACTCGAAGGATTATACCAGTTGATCCTTAATGCATTGTCAAAATTGTGCAATCAGAAATGAATTCTTGTTGAATTTGAAAAAATGAGAAAACGTCTTGGTGCTTCATGCAATGATAAGCCTCTCCAGATCAAGTGCAAAGATTAATCGTCATGTGACTGCTCTCATACAAAAAAGTAGTCACGATCAAAAGAATTTTCAAAGTACACAGGATCTAAGAAGGGCTACTTATATCCTTAACTGGGTAGGTGTCGGGGGTTGAGCATAGTCCATCCAATCAGAATCACGATAACCTAGTTTCTCATGACATGATAATTGATGAATTAATTAGTAAGGAATCTAGTTTGTACACCAAAACGTATCTATCCAAGGAGTGTCCCGTAATCATCCCGACACTATGGTATCCTTAATCATGGTGAACATTGTCTTCTCTATCCAATATATAATCAACAAAGGTCATCTAGGTGTGTACTAGCTTATTCTAAAATAACCGTTTTGTTGTCGAATAGTTTAAAAGTAGTTGATAGTAAAATATTATAATTGAAAAAAATTAAGAATCTCATCCGTCCCTCGTCATCGAAAAGATGTCTGGCTATGATACCATTTGTCAGCAGCGTGTGTAAATTCAATCGATTTATAAAAATGACTTTAACTAAGATATTATGCATATAGTTAAATGTAAAATCTATGTCACATATATTAACTAAAAGAATAAACTACACAAGAGAAAACCTAAAACATATAATTATGAATATTAAATTTATAAAAGTTTTGTTTGTTAATTAAAATGTTCCTTACAATAGCTTACATTATCATGAACACGATAAACTTTTTATAAATTACTTATGAATAAAAAGTCGAGCTAAATTTATACTTTTGCTGCTTTTTGATCGAAGTATCACCGGGTTATACTTATCGAGTTACACTTAGAGACTTTTAGTGAGCATCTTAGCCCAACCTATTCCCATGAATAGGTAACTTTCATTAACCACCTTCAACAATACCCAACACATCCTAGTCTTGTTTTCTACGTTAGGTGCTTGAATTTGGTATAAACTTAGTAGGATTGTTTTATTTAAGTAATGAATAAATAATACATCCTGATCATGAATAAGATATCATGCATATAGTTAAATGTAAAATCTATATCACATATATTAACTAGAGATATAAACCACACAAGCAAAAACCTAAAAACATATAATTATGAATATTAAATTTATAAAAGTTTGTTTGTTAATCAAAATGTTCCTTACAATAGCTTAGATTATTATGAACACAATAAATGTTTTATAAATTTCTTATGAATAAAAAGTCGAGCTAAATTTATACTTTTGCTGCTTTTTGATCGAAGTATCACCGGGTTACACTTATCGGGTTACACTTAGAGACTTTTAGTGAGCATCTTAGTCCAACCTATTCCCATGAATAGGTAACTTCCATTAAACTCCTTCAACAATACCCAACACATCCTAGTCTTGTTTTCTACGTTAGGGGTATGAATTGTTAGTATAAACTTAGTATGATTGTTTTATTTAAGTAATGAATAAATAATACATCTTGATCATGACTAATACAAGATATTATAAGAAAAGTAGAATATTTATTCAAACATGATAAAGGAGTACATGGAAATTGAAAAGTACGTACATGGAAAGTGAATAAAAGAAAAGAAACAAGACAAGAGAAGTTAAGTAACTTCTCATTTACATCCTTTATTTATAAACAAGGAAAACATAATATCTTAAACTATACTTGACACATGAGAACTTGAATCATGTTCTCATCACTCTTTAGAAAGTCCACGTATCTTCTGTGAATCTACGAATCATTTTTGTATTTGTATCCTCCATGTATCTTTTATTTACTTCCTTTTAGTTGAAGCTTTATTATCATATCTTGAGGTTTTCACCATAATTTTTTCTCATGTATTAATTATTAATTAAAGAGGTTATCTTTAATTAATTATCATCATCGAAAATAACTTTTACATCTTCTTTATCTTTTTGTTTTGATCAACTTGGGCAAATTTCTCCTCCATGTTTTCTGAATTGTTGGCATGTTCGTGATTGAGTTGTACAGTTAGATCTTAGGATTTCTCCTAATATAACTATTTTACTTAGTAGGAATCTTAGAGCTTATGGGGGAGTTTATTTGGCCGGGGTGATTAGGACTGAAGAGTACATGCTTGCCCAACTGTAGGTTCTAAAACCTTTCATAAAACTTGCCTCCATTCAATTATTCGGATTTCTAAAATTCTCATATAATGGATATTTGTTTCTCTAACATATTGAAAATATTTTTCCGCATTTTCATAATCATTTTTTAAAACTTCACTTTTAAAAAGTTGTAGAAAATGGTAAGTGGGATACGTAAAATCTTTATAAAAATCAGGTCCTGCTGATAAAATTTTATTACAAGGATATCTATTTGTGTAATTAATACATTTTTTAAACCAAATATATTACTGATATGATTATCTAACTTGGCAACTCTAAGAGTTCTTGAAAATTAGGAGTTGTAATATATATCATAATTATAGCTCTGAAATCATACCAGTATCTAATCTCCTTAGGAGATGAACCTTGTAAATAATTTATTCTAAGATATACCTATGTGAAGTTTATGAATCTTATTTCAGTATCAGTGATATATTATACAGTTATGTCATCATTCTTATTTGATTTTCAACAAAAGTAGGATGAAATTTTCAAGCATATTTTTTTCATAGATATAGGAATTTTGATTATGGGGTCTAAAAGGATATGATTCATTTTTTCCCCTATCAACATCTATCATTTCTTCATCTTAGACTGAAGAGGATGAAGGTTTATCTGACTCAAAATTATCTTTTGACAAGACTAATATATCATCTACGTATACAAAAATAATATCATAATCCTAAAAATAGTATCCATTTTCCTTTGAAATATTTGGGGAGAATTTTTTTAATTCAAAAGGCATGACAAGCCATTCATATCGTCCGTGTGGAGTAGAAAATGTTGTATAAGCATATACTTTCAGAATGCATTTTTATTTGTCAAAATCCACTCTTACAATCAAATTTTAAGAATATATTTTCATCTCTTGTCCAAATTATTGAAGCATTCTTTGTGTGATAAGAATTATCCATCAAAAATAGTATTATCATTTAAACTTTTACAATTAATCACCATTCTAGCTTTTTCTTCAGCTATTTCTCCATGTTCTCTAACTAAAAAGACTGATGCACTATGAAAGCTATAGCTATGTCTAATTAATTTATGATCTAGTAACTCTTTAATTTGATTTTTGAATTCCTTTTAGTCTTCTGGACTATATCTCATTAGTTTGACTCTAATATGTTCATCTTTATTCATATCCAATTTTACTATTATTTGATTTTTTTTCTAAAATTGTAAAGAATTTTTTACTATAACATTTCTTTAATTTTTATTTTATAATTTCTATATCAACATTTAATTTTCTTAAATTTAGTCTAAAAGTTCTCCTTCTTGACATATTGAGACAGACAAACTTTTCTCAATGACTGATTTTTCTTTATATCTTATGTCTTGTTCATTTAGCATTGGTTTAAAATTAAGAAAAAAGGATCATGAATAAGTATTTTTTATTCTCTTAACTACAATTACACTATGACAAGGTGTCTTTAAAAACATTTGGTATATTAACATATTAAAAGATACCTTATGTTGTGATACTAAAGTCAAAAGTGGGTGGCTGATAATTTATATCACACTCCACAAAAGTCCAATATTAAAATTGACTTGTAATGCATATCTCGTGATTGTACAGCATTTTAAGTGCTATAAATATGTACCGATGAATGTAAATCATGTGTACCATTTTCTAATATACTTATACAAGTATTATATTTCTTTCTCTCATATAATTTCTACTCTTATATTATAAGAAGTTTGTATCTAGATTAGTATACTAAGAGTTGTTATAAACAACTAAATTACAACACGTTATCAGCACGAAGTGCTCCGTATAATCAAGGTTTATATAAGGAAGCACGAGTCACTAATCAAGGTAAGAAATTCTTTAACGATATCTTCTATTATTTATTAGTAAGGTAAATATTATTATCATCCTATGTAAAAATTATATTTCTGTAATCTAACTTTTATTAACTTTACTAACATTTATATTTATGTTATTTAAGTTATATATGGTCGGTTATACCGTCTGAATTATATTTATGTAATCCAACTTTTATTAACTTACACTAACATTTATTTTTATGTTATTTAAGTTATATATGGTCGGTTATACCGCCTGAATTATATTTATGTAATCTAACTTTTATTAACTTCACTAACATTTATATTTATGTTATTTAAGTTATATATGGTCGGTTATACCGCCTGAATTATATTCCTGTAATCTAACTTTTATTAACTTCGCTAATTTTTATATTTATGTAATCTAACATTTATGATTAATTATGAAATTAATCATTATTTATTTCATGCATACTAATATTTATTCTTAAAATTTATTATTTATGCATAATATGTTTATTCTCTTAATCTTCGTATTTATACTAAATGTATTTATAGTAATCGTATTTATACTAATAAAATTCTTTTATTAAATTTATTATTAATACAACGAGTACATAACAGTCGTTAACATCAACTAACGACGTTACAACGGTCATATGTATATAACGGTTGTTAACGTCAACTGACGATGTTACAACGACTATATTTTTCAAATATAAAATAAACATCTCCGTTTTCACATTTTCACAAATCAATCTTCATTTTCTCAGGTTACCACTTTCAAAAAAAGTTTTTTTTTTTTTGTTTTTTTTTTTTTTTTTTTTGTAAAGATGATTTACACAAGGATGATTTTTCCTATTGTATTGGTCATACTAACTATCATTATTGTTGCTAATATACCACCGGGTTAACCTATATTCTATCCTGCTCTTGTGGTTTTATCATTTGTAATCATGTCATTATTTTATTGTTTGCTACTTATGAATTTAAAATGATTCTAATTACATTTTATTATTTGTCTATGAATAGAAGTCGATTATGATTATGATTTATGTTGTTCATCTTTTTGATAATAGAAAATGTCGAATTTGAAAAGGCTTAAATTTGCTCCTTTAGAATCAAGTGGGAACAACTACTTAACATTGGTTATGAATGTAGAAAAACATCTCGAATCAATCGGTATTTTAGAAACCCTGAATGAAAATAACAATTGTTCCGAACAAGAGAAAGCAATAGCAAGTATTTTTCTTAGCAAACATATTGACGAGTCCTTAAAATCTACATATTATATGATCGAAGATCCAAGTATATTATGGAAAATACTCAAAGATAGATACGATATTAATTATCAAGAAATAACAGTGATCCATGAAAGAATAAAATTGAAGATGTTAGTAGACGCTCTTATAAGAATCCCGGAGATTCTTATTAATGATTTGGTAACGTGGATCATCAGTCTAGTATTTCTTGAATACATGAACATCTTGTTTAGCTCTACAAATAAGTCCCAAAAGAAAAGAAAACGAGAGTGAATCTTTTGAAAAATCTTGATCAAATAAACCCTGAGCTACCTTGAGACTTGAATGGTTTGAATTTTCTAAGATGCATAGCTTGTTATGTATCACTCATAAATAAATGGTTTTAAACCATAACGCATATATTTTATTAGGTGTTATCTTTTATGTTCTTCAGATTGTAACTTGTTTGCAGGTAATATAATTTGATTATCTTGCTGAAATATAACTCATTATTTGCTTATCTTATTTAAAGTTTTAGTATGAATCCTGCTGAAATACAACATTAATTAAATGGTAAAGACCTATGTATTGCATATAGTGGTAACATACACACTATGATCAAATCTAAGAAATATTTCATTGATTTAAATCAAATGAAGGAAGTATAAATACTATATTAGGTCTTGCAAACTTGATATAAGGAACGAAAAAGGCAAAAATTCATATTACCAAATGGTACGAATTTTTTGATAAACAATGCCTTGTTTTCTCCCAAATCAAAGAGAAATTTGTTAAGTTTCTCTGATATATATCATAATGGATATGACTATCAGTCAATGATAACTGGAAATGAGAAATATCTATGTAGCACCGAAAAGCGCATATGATGAAAAGCGCATATGATGAAAAGCGCAGCGCATATGATTAAAAGTGCATATGATAAAAAACACATATGATGAAAAGCGCATATGATGAAAAGCGCAGACCATATGATTAAAAGTACATATGATAAAAAGCACATATGATGAAAAGCGCATATGATGAAAAGCGCAGCGCATATGATTAAAAGTGCATATGATAAAAAGCACATATGATGAAAAGCGCAGCGCATATGATTAAAAGTGCATATGATGAAAAGCACATATGATGAAAAGCGCAACGCATATGATTAAAAGTGCATATGATAAAAAGCACATATGATGAAAAGCGCATATGATGAAAAGTGCATATGATGAAAAGCGCAGCGCATATGATTAAAAGCGCATATGGTGAAAAGGATATATGATGAAAAGCGCATATGGTGATTAATGAAAAGAATATTGAGAAAGAATCACCAATGTTTCTTGAAAGAATTCAAGGTTATATATATGGACCAATTCATCCATCATGTGGACCATTTTGATATTTCATGGTTCTAATAGACGCATCTAGCGGATGGTCTCATGTTTGTGTGTTATCAAGCCGTAATATGGCATTTGCAAAGTTTCTTGCACAAATTACTAAATTGAGAAGACATTATTCTGATTACACCATTAAAAGGATGAGACTTGATAATGTTGGTGAGTTAACATCTCAAGCATTTAATAGGGATTGTTGTTGAACATCCAGTTGCTCATGTGCATACACAAAATTGGTTTAGCTGAATCAATAGATAAACGTTTGCATCTAATAACTAGACAATTGGTAATGAGTACAAAACTCTCAATATTTATGAGGACATGTAAATTTACATGATGCGACACTAATTAGCATTAAACCAAGTGCAAGTCATAAATATTCTCCATTACCAACTTAATTTTGGTCAAGATCCAAATATTTTCCATCTTAGAACATTTGGTTGTGCAGTGTATTTTTAATTGCACCACTACAACAAATGGTTCCTCAAAGAAGGATTGAAATATATGTTGGATATGAAGCATCTTCAATCATAAGATATATTGAATCCATGAAAACTTGTTCCCTAGATTAGGGGGAGAAATGAAAAAAAATGATGTTTCATGATGTGAACATCAATTAAGGTATCTTGATCATCGCACAAAAGAATGCGAATAAAAGTTCAAAAATAATGCATATGCAAGAACTTGCAAATTAATTACCCGATGCATTTACAGATAAAAAAGGGAGTGACTAAATTATATATATACCAGCAGTAAATGCTTAAGCTAGAATTGAAATTCCAAAAGCTGGCAATAATGTCACCCATGAGTCTTCGCCACGCAAGAAACGTGAGAGACCAATTGGTTCAAATGATAAAAATCCTTGAAAAATAAAATCAGCTGATAAGGAGGTAAAAGAAAATGTTCAAGAAGAACCAAAAATCAATATTCTTTCTGCAGAGGAGATTGATAATGTCAATACAGAATTTTCAATCAATTATGTACATTCAAAAGTATTATGAAACCGAAATGAAATGAAAAATCTTGAAGAGATATTTTCATATAATGTTGCATATGACATCATGAATGATGATGATGATCCAGAACCAAAATCTGTCATAGAATGTCAAAATAGACATGATCGGGATCATTGGAAAGGAGCAATACGAACTAAATTTGAATCGCTCAATAAAAGAAAAGTTTTCGGATCAATAGTTATCACTTTTAAAGATGTGAAATGTATGGGATACAAAAGAATTTTAATTCGAAAAGGAAATAAGAAAAATGAACTTACAAGGTCAAGCCAGACTTGTAATTCAAGATTTCTCTCAAAGACTAGGAATGGATTATGAGAAAAACTTATCCTCCTGTAATAGATGCATTTACTTTTAGATACTTAATCAACATGACAGTTTCTTAAAAAATGCATCTCATGGATGTTGTTACTACTTATATATATGGATCACTTAATAGTGATATATATATATATGAATATACCTAAAGGGTTTAAGGTATCCAAAAGCATTTAATGAACCAAGGAAATGTATTCCATTAAATCATAAAGGTCTTTATATGGGTTGAAACAATCGGGTCGCATGTGGTATACACGATTAAGTGATTACTTGATAAGCAAAGGGTATACAAATAATCTTATTTTCCCATGTGTTTTCATTAAGAAAACAACATCTGGATATGTGATTATAGATGTTTTTGTCGATGATCTTAACATCATAGGTACAAATAAAGAGATTTATGAAGTCATTCAACTTCTAAAGAAAGAATTTGAAATGAAAGATCTTGGAAAAACCAAGTATTGCCTTGGTTTACAAATTGAGCATATGCCTAATGATTTACTTATACATCAAACAGCTTATACAGAAAAGATTTCAAAACATTTTCAATATGGACAAGGCAAAACCATTAACTACTCTTATGGTTGTTAGATCACTTAATGTTGACACTGATCCATTTCGTCCCTGTGAAGATCATGAAGATATCCTGGGACCAGAAGTACCATATCTTAGTGCAATTGAAGCTCTTATGTATCTTACAAATTGTACAAGACCTGACATTTCTTTTGCAGTTAATTTGTTGGCAAGATTCAGCCCAGCTCCTACCAAAAGACACTGGAATGGGATCAAACAAATATTTCGATACCTTCGAGGAACTACTGATTTAAAATTATTTTATTCTAATGCTTCAAAACAAGATTTGGTTGATTATGTATATACAGGTCATTCATCAAATCCTCATAAAGATAAATCTCAAACGATATGTATTCCTAAATGGAGGCACCACAAAATCATGGCGTTCTTAAAACAAACACTTGTTGCAACATCATCAAATCATGACGAAGTGATTGCATTATATGAAACTACTCGAAAATGTGTTTGGTTAAGATCAATGACACAAATCATTATTGATTCTTGTGGACTAGAACGCTATAAAAGACCAACAACTATCTTCACCAACAACTATATATGAAGATAATGCAGCTTGCATAATACAAATGAAAGAAGAGTATCAAAAGTGACATAACAAAATATAAATGCTGACGAGGCACCAAAGCCATAGACGGTCTTAACGGTCATAAGTTTGATGGAAAAGAATGGTATGTTGGTAAGGCTCAGAAAAGACTAAAAGGGAATAGGAATTGAAACAAGGGTTTGATCAAACCATGAAGGAGACTGTAGACAAATCACAGGGGCTAAACTTGTACATAAAAGAGTTAGATGATACAGTTTCAGATGAAAACCTATGATTCTTCTCATATACTCATGATCTCATGAAAGATAACTAGATTAAAATGAGATACGTTCAATCAACAACTCTGCTGATCTTTATACCAAAGCACTGCCAACTGCTGTTTTCAGAACACACGTTCACAATATTAGCATGAGGCAAGTTCAAAAGATGTGACGACTCAACGATGTCTACTTGAGGGGGAGTCAACTCTATGCTGCACTCTTTTTTCCTTGGCTAAAGTTTTTATCCCACTGGGTTTTTCTTTAGCAAGGTTTTTAACGAGGCAGTACTAGTTGATCTCTAATGAAAATAAATTATCATCCAAGGGGAGTGTTGTGATACTAAAGTCAAAAGTGGGTGGCTGATAATTTATATCACACTCCACAAAAGTCCAATATTGAAATTGACTTGTAATGCATATCTCGTGATTGTACAGTATTTTAAGTGCTATAAATATGCACTGATGAATGTAAATCATGTGTACCATTTTCTAATATACTTATACAAGTATTATATTTCTTTCTCTCATATAATTTCTACTCTTATATTATAAGAAGTTTGTATCTAGATTAGTATACTAAGAGTTGTTATAAACAACTAAATTACAACACCTTAATAAATCTTTGTACGAAATTATTTTCTATTAAAACATTTGAACCAGTGTTATGAAAACAGAAACGAAGACATTTAACTATAGATAATCCAATTAAAATTAAAGGTCCTCTAAATCCTCTATTTAGCGGGACAATATTTCTAAAGAGCCATCATAAATCTTACAAGGATTTTATCTTTTTCAAATTTTAGTATTGTTTCAATTGCTTCACTTATTTCATGTTTGTCATCGTTAATGTTTGTATTGATGATGTTCATTTAATTTATATCCTATTAAGTTCTTACATAATTTAAGGGTTATGTAATCTATGGTAAGTATTTTGATACACACGGGAGTAAATGGCAATTACATAACCTATAAATTGTGTAAGAATTTAATAAGATATCTTAATCAAATGAACCTCATCAATATACAAACTTTAACAATGACAAACATGAAATAAATGAAGCAATTAAAACGATACTAAAAGCTGAGAAAGATAAGTTGTCTATAAGATTGATGATTATAAATGAAAGTAAGGATGACTCTTTAGAAATAATGTTAGGATTAACATTTTTAGAACATGTTAAAACCATATCATATAAGTTCAGTTGAGTATAAGATAACGTTCAATCAAAAACCAATATATATACCAATATGACCAGTCCAGTAAGCCATCATCACTTTCATTTTCTATCATCAATCTTACAGGGATTTTATCTTTTCCAAATGTTAGTATCGTTTCATTGCTTCATTTAGTTTGTCACCATTAATGTTTGTATTGATGATGTTCGTTTAATTTATATCCTATTAAATTCTTACACAATTTAAGGGTTATGTAATCTATAAGTATTTTGATAGACACAGGAGTAAATGGCAATTACATAAGCTATAAGTTGTGTAAGAATTTAATAAGATATATTAATCAAATGAACCTCATCAATATACAAACTTTAACAACGACAAATATGAAATAAATGAAGCAATTAAAACGATGCTAAAAGTTGAAAAGGATAAAATCTCTATAAGATTGATGATTATAAATGAAAGTAAGGATGACTCTTTAGAAATAATGTTGGGATTAACATTTTTAGAACATGTTAAAACCATATCATATAAAAATTTCATACAACTTCAGTTGAATAAAAGATAACGTTCAATCAAAAACTAATATATATATATATATATATATATATATATATATATATATATATATATATATATATATATATATATATATATATATATATATATATATATACCAATATGACTAGTCTAGTAAATATTCATTGATTGTGGAGCAGGTGTTTGCGTTTGTAGCTCGAAATTTTTTTTCTGAAAAATACCATCAAGCTTTAGAACCTTTTAGAAGAATATTTTTTACTAGAAATATTTTCCCTACAAATAAATGAATTAAAGAACCTTTAATTTTAATTGAATCATTTACAATTAAATGTCCTCATTTTTATTTCCATAACACTGGTTCAGATGTTTTGCTAGGAAATAGTTTCTTACAAATATCTATTAAGGTAACTTTTGATATGTTAACATATCAAATAATTTTAAAGAAATATTGCAATAGCTAAATTGTAGTTAAGAGAATAGAAAAGGCTTATTCAAGACCTTTCCTCTTAATTTCAAAGAAAGGCTAAATGAACAAGACATAAAATAAATAAAATTCATCCTTGAGAAAAGTTTATCTGTCTTAATATGTCAAAAAGGAGAAATTTTAGACTACCAGGTAAATTTAACAAGATCAGATGTAAATATAAAAAATATAAAATTAAAATAAAAAAATGCTATAGTGAAAATCATTTACAACTTTGAAATAAAAACCAAATAATGACAAAATCAGAAATGAAAAATAAAGATAAAAATATTAGAGTTAACCCTATATCAGAAGACCAAAAGGAATTCAAAAATCAAATTAAAGAGCTATTAGATCTTAAATTAATTAGACCTAATAATATCTCTCATTGTTCACTAGCTTTTTTAGTTAGAAAACATGCAGAAGTAGCTAGAGGAAAAGCTAGCTAGGATGGTGATTAATTAGATAAGTTTAAATCATAATGCTAATTTTGATGGATATTTCTTAGCGCGAAAAAAAAGCTTAATAAATTGGACAAGAGATGAAAATATATTCTCAAAATTTGATTATAAGAGTAGATTTGGACAAATAAAAATGCACTCCGAAAGTATTGGTATACAAGATTTTCTACTCTATAAGGGCAATATGAATATGAATAACTTGTCGTGCCTTTAGGATTAAAATAATGCTCCCCAAATATTTCAAAGGAAAATGAATACTATTTCAAAATACTATGATATGATTTTATTATTCTATACATAATTGATATATTAGTCTTGTCTGAAAGTATTAAACCCACCTACAACACTTATATGTTTTCATTAAGTTATGTAATGAAAATAGGTTAGTTTTATCTTACAAGAACACTAATTTATTACAAAGCCAAATAAACTTTTTAGACCTAAAAATAGATGGGAGTGGAATTGAGTTACAAGGTTATATACTTCAAAAATTTGTAGTCATTCCCAATAAACTAGTAGATTAAAATTCATGTACAAAGTTTCTTAGAAAAAATTAAATTACGCTTTTGATTTTATTCAAGCTTTAAATATTCTAAGAAAATACTTCCATAATATACTTAAAATATTAGTTTTGAAAAAATATTAGAGGACCAAGTAAGAAAAATAAAAATAAAAATTGTAAAAAGTTTACCAAAATTGCAATTATCTATAAAGAAAATTATGATTTAAATCTAGAAACAAATGTTTGTAAAGAATGTTGGAATGGGGTATTAAAAAAAATCATACTAAAAAGAGAAATTATTATATGTAGATATTGTTCATGAACATTTAGCGACACAGAAACAAGATATCATACAAATGAAAAAGAGTTATTAGCAGTAATTAAAAGTTATCAAAAATTATATAATTTCTTTTTACCCCGTAAATTTATTTTAGAAACCGATAACTCATAGGTGAAGGCATTTGTTAAAATATTTTAACTTTCAAAACCTGGATACAAAAGATTGAAAAGGTTGCAACCCCTAAATATGATTTTGATATTATTTGTATTAGATCTTAGAAAAATGTTTTAGCAGATTTTCTTACCAGAGATGAGAAACAAGGTCCAGCAGATAGATAATAACTTCAAATAAATAGATAAAGTAATTAAAGATATATGTGAGGAAGCTAAGATATAGCAAACATTGCAGATAACATGGAAGATTTCATTGATGGTGTTAGTACAATTTTCCGTATAGCGGCTATAAGGTACTAGTACAGAAAAGTAGCTGCTCAGCGTGTGGCGTATACTGTTGATTGTTGTTTGCCCCCGAGAAATAATCTCTGCAGACCCGAAACACAGATGTAAGATCTGTGGGGTGGCCTCAAGAAATCTGTGGATCAATCTGTAATGATCCGTCTAGCGTACTGCTGCTAAGCGGCTAATGTATGTTTAGAGTGAGAAAGAACTGTGTGAGAGAGAAAGTGTACTTCTCTCTGACTGCAGTTCAGATTAGAATGATGTGAAATGTGGTGACCCAGGGGGTCTATTTATAGGCGTAGAATGTCTGAAATTTACGGGATACACGTGTCAATCATCGAATGGTTATGTTACGTGAAGTATCCAAAATGTCGGTGGCGTGTGCTGACGTGGCTGCGTGCCGTTCACGCGCTGAGTTAAAGGGCTTATGCATAGAAGCTGCCTGCAGGGCTTACACTAGACGCTGGGCGGCAAACTCTGAAAACTGCCAAATTTAGTTATCTTTTGTGCTCTTTGATCGAGTTTTCTGTATGAAAATGATGTTTTTATGTGTGTATCTCCTAGGATACACCATGAAATCCCCCCAGTTTAATGTCTTTATTTTTGTAAAAAATAAAGTCATTAAACTAAAAATAAAAGATGCATTTTTCCTCGAAGACACAAAACTGCTATAGCCGTCTGATTTTCTGCTCTGACGTCATTTTATCAATTATGAATTTTCCCCCGAAATATTTTTAATTTATTTTCAAAGTTTAAATTGTTTGCTCTATTGATCTGCCCCATACACGTGTCTCAATCTCATCCCTTTATTATCCATTTTCTTGACTATAAATAGCCCAACCTTTTACCTTTTTCCTTTTCCGAAAACTGATTATTTGCTGTGAAGATATCTTGCAAATTATTCAATTTTGCAATCCGTGAAGTACAAGGTCAGTGATTGTTCATCTTTTCTGCTGTTTGAATTTTCATTTTTCGTACTACCATGGCCGAATCCAGCAGCACGTCTTCTCAGAGAGACAATCTTAACATCAGCACCATCCCTTCTAGTATCACTGAAGCCGATATAGAACAGTTATGTAAGAAGCACATATATCTTAGATTGTTGAATCCTATTGTGCCTTTGCCTAGCGATAGGGCCAATAAACCTCCGAAAAAGATGATTACCCTCTATATATTGCAATTAACTGTAGGAAACCTCCGTATTCCTCTTTCTTCCTTTCTTCAACAAATTCTTACCCACTATGGGATAGGGCTTAGTCAAGTTCATCCATTAGGTTTACAGAAAATTATTCTTTTTGAAATGTACTGTAATTCTGTAGGAGAAGCCCCCAATGTGAATATTTTCCATGAATTATTTAGAACTAGATTAGTTAACAAATGCTGGTATACATTCGCCTGTAAGCCGAATAAGGCTTTTACTGGGGTGAAGGAGAGTTCTTTAAAGAACTGGAAAGATCCCTATTTCTTTGTCAATGAAAGGGTTGTTCAGGATGCCTGGGCATGTGTTCGTGGTTGGAGAAAAATTACTATAGGAGTTAGCAAGTCTACCACATTATCTGATGATGAAAATTTTATTCATGACACCTTGAAGACGTTCAAATTTCCACAAACGTCATATAATGATCATGAAGCTATTTTGGTTCTCTGTAAAATGAGTAATAATTGGCGTACTGAATTACACCGGTGCTGCGCTGGGAAGGCCGTGGTAGGCACCTTTATTGATATATTCTGTTCTTTGTTATGTTGTCATGAGTTATATATGTTTTCTTATATATGTTTCTGCTTGCTTGGTATGTTGCCTGTTTGCAGAAGGAGAGATGCAGGTTTACAGGAACTTTAAGAAGACCAATCTAGATCCCCTAATTGTTTCTGAACGGCCCAAAACTCCTGCTAAAATTGAGGCTGATAAAGCCAAAGATGCTGCCTTTGAGCAACAACTGAAAAGCCCAGTGATAGGTCAGATCATGTTGAGATTAAAAGAAAAGACAAGTTAGAATGAGATTCGGTAAGTGTGAAGGATATTCGGTATGAGATAGAATTAACAAGATTTACATTCCACAGCTTCTAGAACTCAGTTACAATGCAATGGCTATCTAATTAGGACTACTTAGGTTCCTTATATAGCCCTCTTCTAAGGAACCATCAATTAAGCTTATTTCACATTAACACTATACAACTTCGGGGTCCTAACAATCTCCCCCTTAGTGTTAAATGTGAACTTTACAATATAATCCTATTAAAACATCTAAAGGAACTTTGTTCCTCTGAAGTGAACTTTGGATTTGAATCCCTTGATATTCTCATATCTTCGTATGTTCACTCTTGTCTTTAGACGACTTTTCAATCTTGTGAGAATGTATTTGACAATCTCATTATCTTCAGTTGAATAGCAGTTATTGATCAGTCTCCATCTCAAATATTTGAAAGCATACATCAACGCTCCGTCTGAGTATCTTCTGAAATCTGAGACTCTGATGAAGATCTTTGTATAGTGAGAATTGACAAACATAAACCCATAAGGACTGTCACTTACTTCAATTAAGGACATGTATCTCAGCTCTTCGATTACTTGAATTTGTGGTTTGATTCTAGCTTTTTGTGTCCAGATTCTAACCCCACTTACAAATCGTGAACGGACATCCATCTCATCGAGTCAAGAATAAAACTGTAGACTGTCTTCATTGTAGTTGCATGATAAATTGTTGCAGATTCATTCAAGTTAGTCAAGAAGTTGTAAATGAAAATAATGTCATCCATCTTCAATCTATCAAAATCTGCCTCAGAGAATTGATAATCTTCATCATCCATTCTTGTTACCTGAAACAATGGCATCTTCACTCCATCCTTGTTAATCATCAAAATCTTATTTATGCTTTTGATTTCTGAATTTCGCTGAACTTGAAGTTTCTCTTCATTCTTCAATTTATATTTGTCACGAACACTCAGATAAGCTTTGAGATATTCTGGTTTCTTATGATATTTCCATGCACCAAGAACACTTATTGATGCAGAAAGGATGAGATCAGAATCACCATAGATTCTATACCCTTGTTGTTCAATGAATAGTGAACGAAGAATCATCTTCTCTTCTTTCTCACTTAATTTGAAATCAGCATCATGCTCAAGAACAATCTCTGCAATTTAAAATGGAACATTCAGATCAGGAGGAGTCGTAGTATCTTCCTTGCCATTAGAGAAAATCTTCTTCTCAAAGTGTATCCCAAATTCATCAGTTGGAGATGACAAATTAACAAATTAATGATCGTTGAATTCATTGGTGACACTCGATGACCCCTTCAAAATATCTTCAATATTATCGAAGTTTTGATTGTCCTCTTGAGCTGAATTATTCTCTACTTGATCAGCTAAATCCATAATCATAAGCATCCCTGAGTCACCCTCTCTCTGACCTTCCGATTCATCTAGAAAACTCTCACACTGAATTTCCTCAATTTCATCGCTTTCAGAATCAGATATATCAACTATATCTTGATCCTTATATTGACTAGATGTGCCAGCTTCATACGTTGATCTTTGAAAACCACTGGACCGATAACCACCTTGTCTATTCTCCCTTCATGAATATTTTCAGGATCGAAATCATCATGATCAGGCATGTGAATTGGTCCAGGTGACTTGCATGGAGATAAAGGATATACTATCCTTGCTTGCTCAAGATAAATCATCATAGTCTTGCGAACTTCATCAAGATCATTTTGTTTAGCAAACTCAGCAAGATATATTTCCTCCACCTCATTGTCAGAGAGATATCTTAATCCATATCTATTCGAAATCCGAGAAGGTGACCCAGTCGGTGAAACAACGGTGTAACCACGAACAACATCAGCATCAGCAACAACTGTTGAAGGCGATGTCGGTGGAAGTGTTTGATTTTCCATGAGGGCAGGTAAGGATATATGTGCGGTATTATACTTACATGTAGGGTTGTACATACTACTAGTTAGATTCGTGATATCCCCTTCTGATGGAGGTTGGGCAACAACTGGAGTTGTCGCCGGCGAAGTTTCTTTCGAAGCATCCGCGTCCATGACTTTAGTCTCATGAGACTCTGACAAAGTAGTAGAACTACCTGTCGATTTTGATCTCGCAGAGATATTGCTATCTCCGACTCCTGAAATCATTGATATACCATGAGGTGGTACATCTCTTTCAGTTAACGACTCTTCCTCCAGACCCTGAGTTTCAGAATCTGAAAGAGAAGTGGTTTGAACCAATGGATCACTTTCATGAACCAAGGGATCAGTCTGCTGGAAGTCTGATAAATATCCCGAAGGATTGTCATGTTGACTCGTTTTCATGGGACGCGGCAGATCTCCCTCATCAAGATAAGCCGGACCTCGAGATCCTGTTGTACGTTGAGGCATAGGAGGATTTCCAGCCGATACGCAGGGTGCCTTTTCAAGACTTTTTGGCTCCCCTTCGGCCGTTATGGACTTTAATGATTAAGTTTCCTCAATCGATTGAGTCAACGCAGACTTTACTGCAGAGGAAGACTTTACTTCCTTAGATGCCGAAGCATCTTGCTGTATAGGATTTATTATTAAGTCCTGTTTAGATTGGATGGGCTTAGTGGTCTTTTTACCATCCTTGCGTTTAGATCTCTTGCCTACCGAATCTTGAGCTTCATTTAGCATAGGGCTTACTGTTGTAATTGGATGTGATACGGAGATGGGTGAGGGTGACCTAATTGGTTCTAGGTATTGGTCCGTATCACCAAAGGTTGGAGTAACTGTTTGGCAGACGATGGGTGTCTGTAGTGACCCGAACTTTTCCATGTTTATATATATTAATTGAGATTGATATTTATATGATTAAATGTTTCCAACATGTTAAGCAATCAAACTTGTTAAGACTTGATTAATTGAAATATGTTTCATATAGACAATTGACCACCCAAGTTGACCGGCGATTCACGAACGTTAAAACTTGTAAAAACGACATGACGATATATATATGGATATACATATGGTTAACATGAGATTATGATAATTAAGTATCTCCATAAGTATATTAACAATGAGTTATATACATATAAACAAGACTACTAACTTAAGGATTTTGAAACGAGACATATATGTAACGATTATCGTTGTAACGACATTTAAATGTATATATATATATATCATATTAAGATATATTATTATATCATAATATCATGATAATATAATAATTTAACATCTCATTAGATATAATAAACAATGGATTAACAACATTAATTGAGATCGTTAACTTAAAGGTTTCAAAACAACACTTACATGTAACGACTAACGATGACTTAACGACTCAGTTAAAATGTATATACATGTAGTGTATTTAGATGTATTAAAATACTTTTGGAAGACTTCAAGACATATATCAAAACACTCATAATTAACGAAAATGGTTACAGTTACTTTTCCATTCTTTTCTTTCATCAAGAATTCTAGTCGTATTCTTACCCGTATTATACACAGCTTCAAAACGTACTTACTATGAGTATATACCAATAGGAACTAGCATGAGATTCCACTCTTGATTATGTCATGTATGACTAATCAATTTTAACTTCTACCATGAGCTAGTCAACTAACTAGAACTCCTTTTAACCCCACTCACCACTCACCAATTACCACTCATCATTCACTCCATTTCACTTCCAATTCTCTTTCTAATTCTCTCTCAACACACACACACTATTATGAATGTATTTTTCCAGTAGTTAATCATCATCTTCATCAAAAATCACTTCAATAATCAAGCTATAATCATCATAGGAAGAACACTTCAAGAACACTTCAAAAATCCCTTCAAGTTTACTAATTTACTTCCAAGCTTTCTAATCCATTCCAAGTAATCATCTAAGATCAAGAAACCTTTGTTATATACAGTAGGTTATCTTTCTTATTCAAGGTAATATTCATATTCAAACTTTGATTCAATTTCTATAACTATAAACTATCTTAATTCGAGTAAAAATCTTACTTGAACTTGTTTTTGTGTCATGATCCTACTTCAAGAACTTTCAAGCCATCCAAGATCCTTTGAAGCTAGATCATTTCTTGTCACTTCCAGTAGGTTTACCTACTAAACTTGAGGTAGTAATGATGTTCATAACATCATTCGATTCATATATATAAAACTATCTTATTCGAAGGTTTAAACTCGTAATCACTAGAACATAGTTTAGTTAATTCTAAACTTGTTCGCAAACAAAAGTTAATCCTTCTAACTTGACTTTTAAAATTAACTACACACATGTTCTATATCTATATGATATGCTAACTTAATGATTTAAAACCTGGAAACACGAAAAACACCGTAAATCCGGATTTACGCCGTCGTAGTAACACCGCGGGCTGTTTTGGGTTAGTTAATTAAAAACTATGATAAACTTTGATTTAAAAGTTGTTATTCTGAGAAAATGATTTTTATTATGAACATGAAACTATATCCAAAAATTATGGTTAAACTCAAAGTGGAAGTATGTTTTCTAAAATGGTCATCTAGACGTCGTTCTTTCGACTGAAATGACTACCTTTACAAAAACGACTTGTAACTTATTTTTCCATCTATAAACCTATACTTTTCTATTTATATTCATAAAATAGAGTTCAATATGAAACCATAGCAATTTGATTCACTCAAAACGGATTTAAAATGAAGAAGTTATGGGTAAAACAAGATTGGATAATTTTTCTCATTTTAGCTACGTGAAAATTGGTAACAAATCTATTCCAACCATAACTTAATCAACTTGTATTGTATATTATGTAATCTTGAGATACCATAGACACGTATACAATGTTTCGACCTATCATGTCGACACATCTATATATTTCGGAACAACCATAGACGCTCTATATGTGAATGTTGGAGTTAGCTATACAGGGTTGAGGTTGATTCCAAAATATATATAGTTTGAGTTGTGATCAATACTGAGATACGTATACACTGGGTCGTGGATTGATTCAAGATAATATTTATCGATTTATTTCTGTACATCTAACTGTGGACAACTAGTTGTAGGTTACTAACGAGGACAGCTGACTTAATAAACTTAAAACATCAAAATATATTAAAAGTGTTGTAAATATATTTTAAACATACTTTGATATATATGCATATATTGTTATAGGTTCGTGAATCAACCAGTGGCCAAGTCTTACTTCCCGACGAAGTAAAAATCTGTGAAAGTGAGTTATAGTCCCACTTTTAAAATCTAATATTTTTGGGATGAGAATACATGCAGATTTTATAAATGATTTACAAAATAGACACAAGTACGTGAAACTACATTCTATGGTTGAATTATCGAAATCGAATATGCCCCTTTTTATTAAGTCTGGTAATCTAAGAATTAGGGAACAGACACCCTAATTGACGCGAATCCTAAAGATAGATCTATTGGGCCTAACAAACCCCATCCAAAGTACCGGATGCTTTAGTACTTCGAAATTTATATCATATCCGAAGGGTGTCCTGGAATGATGGGGATATTCTTATATATATGCATCTTGTTAATGTCGGTTACCAGGTGTTCACCATATGAATGATTTTTATCTCTATGTATGGGATGTGTATTGAAATATGAAATCTTGTGGTCTATTGTTACGATTTGATATATATATAGGTTAAACCTATAACTCACCAACATTTTTGTTGACGTTTAAAGCATGTTTATTCTCAGGTGAATACTAAGAGCTTCCGCTGTTGCATACTAAAATAAGGACAAGATTTGGAGTCCATGTTTGTATGATATTGTGTAAAAACTGCATTCAAGAAACTGATTTCGATGTAACATATTTGTATTGTAAACCATTATGTAATGGTCGTGTGTAAACAGGATATTTTAGATCATCATTATTTGATAATCTACGTAAAGCTTTTTAAACCTTTATTTATGAAATAAAGGTTATGGTTTGTTTTAAAAATGAATGCAGTCTTTGAAAAACGTCTCATATAGAGGTCAAAACCTCGCAACGAAATCAATAAATATGGAACGTTTTTAATCAATAAGAACGGGACATTTCAGTTGGTATCCGAGCGTTGGTCTTAGAGAACCAGAAAATTTGCATTAGTGTGTCTTATCGAGTTTGTTAGGATGCATTAGTGAGTCTGGACTTCGACCGTGTTTTCTTTAAAAATGATTGCTTAACATTTTTGTTGGAAACTATATATTTTTAACATATGAATATTATGTGATATATTAATCTCTTAACGCGTTTGATATTATGTGATAGATGTCTACCTCTAGAACAAGTCCCATTGACTCACCTAATAATAATGAAGAGTCAAATGTAAATTGGAATGATTCGTGGACTGATTCACAAGTTCCCGAAGAGGAACCGGAAGAAGAGTCGGAACCGGAAGAAGAATCGAAACCGGAAGAAGAATCGGAACCGAAAGAAGAAATAGAACCGGTGGGGGAAATAATAAAACGGTTAAGTAAAAGATAATCCTCAACCAACCGACCAAGGTTAATTATGGTCAATGGTGTTTCCGCCAAGGAAGCAAAATATTGGGAGGATTACCTGTAGTGACCCGAACTTTTCCATGTTTATATATATTAATTGAGATTGATATTTACATGATTAAATGTTTCCAACATGTTAAGCAATCAAACTTGTTAACACTTGATTAATTGAAATATGTTTCATATAGACAATTGACCACCCAAGTTGACCGGTGATTCACGAACGTTAAAACTTGTAAAAACTATATGATGACATATATATGGATATATATATAGTTAACATGATACTATGATAAGTAAACATATCATTAAGTATATTAACAATGAACTACATATGTAAAAACAAGACTACTAACTTAATGATTTTTAAACGAGACATATATGTAACGATTATCGTTGTAAAGACATTTAATGTATATATATCATATTAAGAGATATTCATACATGATAATATCATGATAATATAATAATTTAAAATCTCATTTGATATTATAAACATTGGGTTAACAACATTTAACAAGACCGTTAACCTAAAGGTTTAAAAACAACACTTACATGTAACGACTAACGATGACTTAACGACTCAGTTAAAATGTATATGCATGTAGTGTTTTAATATGTATTTATACACTTTTGAAAGACTTCAATACACTTATCAAAATACTTCTACTTAACAAAAATGCTTACAATTACATCCTCGTTCAGTTTCATCAACAATTCTACTCGTATGCACCCGTATTCGTACTCGTACAATACACAGCTTTTAGATGTATGTACTATTGGTATATACACTCCAATGATCAGCTCTTAGCAGCCCATGTGAGTCACCTAACACATGTGGGAACCATCATTTGGCAACTAGCATGAAATATCTCATAAAATTACAAAAATATGAGTAATCATTCATGACTTATTTACATGAAAACAAAATTACATATCCTTTATATCTAATCCATACACCAACGACCAAAAACACCTACAAACACTTTCATTCTTCAATTTTCTTCATCTAATTGATCTCTCTCAAGTTCTATCTTCAAGTTCTAAGTGTTCTTCATATATTCTACAAGTTCTAGTTACATAAAATCAAGAATACTTTCAAGTTTGCTAGCTCACTTCCAATCTTGTAAGGTGATCATCCAACCTCAAGAATTCTTTGTTTCTTACAGTAGGTTATCATTCTAATACAAGGTAATAATCATATTCAAAATTTGGTTCAATTTCTATAACTATAACAATCTTATTTCAAGTGATGATCTTACTTGAACTTGTTTTCGTGTCATGATTCTGCTTCAAGAACTTCGAGCCATCCAAGGATCCGTTGAAGTTAGATCCATTTTTCTATTTTCCAGTAGGTTTATCCAAGGAAATTAAGGTAGTAATGATGTTCATAACATCATTCGATTCATACGTATAAAGCTATCTTATTCGAAGGTTTAAACTTGTAATCACTAGAACATAGTTTAGTTAATTCTAAACTTGTTCGCAAACAAAAGTTAATCCTTCTAACTTGACTTTTAAAATCAACTAAAAACATGTTCTATATCTATATGATATGCTAACTTAATGATTTAAAACCTGAAAACACGAAAAACACCGTAAAACCGGATTTACGCCGTCGTAGTAGCACTGCGGGCTGTTTTGGGTTAGTTAATTAAAAACTATGATAAACTTTGATTTAAAAGTTGTTATTCTGAGAAAATGATTTTTATTATGAACATGAAACTATATCCAAAAATTATGGTTAAACTCAAAGTGGAAGTATGTTTTCTAAAATGGTCATCTAGACGTCGTTCTTTCGACTGAAATGACTACCTTTACAAAAACGACTTGTAACTTATTTTTCCGACTATAAACCTATACTTTTTCTTTCTAGATTCATAAAATAGAGTTCAATATGAAACCATAGCAATTTTATTCACTCAAAACGGATTTAAAATGAAGAAGTTATGGGTAAAACAAGATTGGATAATTTTTCTCATTTTAGCTACGTGAAAATTGGTAACAAATCTATTCCAACCATAACTTAATCAACTTGTATTGTATATTATGTAATCTTGAGATACCATAGACACGTATACAATGTTTCGACCTATCATGTCGACACATCTATATATATTTCGGAACAACCATAGACACTCTATATGTGAATGTTGGAGTTAGCTATACAGGGTTGAGGTTGATTCCAAAATATATATAGTTTGAGTTGTGATCAATACTGAGATACGTATACACTGGGTCGTGGATTGATTCAAGATAATATTTATCGATTTATTTCTGTACATCTAACTGTGGACAACTAGTTGTAGGTTACTAACGAGGACAGCTGACTTAAGAAACTTAAAACATCAAAATATATTAAAAGTGTTGTAAATATATTTTGAACATACTTTGATATATATGTATATATTGTTATAGGTTCGTGAATCAACCAGTGGCCAAGTCTTACTTCCCGACGAAGTAAAAATCTGTGAAAGTGAGTTATAGTCCCACTTTTAAAATCTAATATTTTTGGGATGAGAATACATGCAGGTTTTATAAATGATTTACAAAATAGACACAAGTACGTGAAACTACATTCTATGGTTGAATTATCGAAATCGAATATGCCCCTTTTTATTAAGTCTGGTAATCTAAGAATTAGGGAACAGACACCCTAATTGACGCGAATCCTAAAGATAGATCTATTGGGCTTAACAAACCCCATCCAAAGTACCGGATGCTTTAGTACTTCGAAATTTATATCATATCCGAAGGGTGTCCCAGAATGATGGGGATATTCTTATATATGCATCTTGTTAATGTCGGTTACCAGGTGTTCACCATATGAATGATTTTTATCTCTATGTATGGGATGTGTATTGAAATATGAAATCTTGTGGTCTATTATTATGATTTGATATATATAGGTTAAACCTATAACTCACCAACATTTTTGTTGACGTTTTAAGCATGTTTATTCTCAGGTGATTATTAAGAGCTTCCGCTGTCACATACTTAAATAAGGACGAGATTTGGAGTCCATGCTTGTATGATATTGTGTAAAAACTGCATTCAAGAAACTTATTTTGTTGTAACATATTTGTATTGTAAACCATTATGTAATGGTCGTGTGTAAACATGATATTTTAGATTATCATTATTTGATAATCTACGTAAAGCTTTTTAAACCTTTATTGATGAAATAAAGGTTATGGTTTGTTTTAAAATGAATGCAGTCTTTGAAAAACGTCTCATATAGAGGTCAAAACCTCGCAACGAAATCAATTAATATGGAACGTTTTTAATCAATACGAACGGGACATTTCAGTTGGTATCCGAGCGTTGGTCTTAGAGAACCATAATTTTGCATTAGTGTGTCTTATCGAGTTTGTTAGGATGCATTAGTGAGTCTGGACTTCGACCGTGTTTACTTGAAAAATGATTGCTTAACAAATTTTGTTGGAAACTATATATTTTTAACATGTGAATATTATGTGATATATTAATCTCTTAACGCGTTTGATATTATGTGATAGATGTCTACCTCTAGAACAAGTCCCATTGACTCACCTAATAATAATGAAGAGTCAAATGTAAATTGGAATGATTCGTGGACTGATTCACAAGTTCCCGAAGAGGAACCGGAAGAAGAGTCGGAACCGGAAGAAGAATCGGAACCGGAAGAAGAATCGGAACCGGATGAAGAAATAGAACCGGTGGGGGAAATAATAAAATGGTTAAGTAAAAGAAAATCCTCAACCAACCGACCAAGGTTAATTATGGTCAATGGTGTTTCCGCCAAGGAAGCAAAATATTGGGAGGATTACCAATTCTCCGATGAATCGGATTCCGACGAGAATTCCGATGATGTTATAGAAATTACCCCAACTGAATTTAAAAAGGCAAAAGAAAATAATAAGGGAAAGGGCATAAAAATTGAGAAATCTAATTCCAACCCCGATGAACTTTATATGTATCGTCAACCCCCGAAGTCCTTAAGTTGTAACAATGACCCGGGAACCTCTAAACCACCAGGTTTTTCTAAACCAATGTGGATAACGACGGCTCGTATTAGGGGAAAATCATATATCCCTAGAAACTTGGCAAAACGAACCAAAACCGAAGAAGAAGAAACAAGCGAGTCGGAATAAGATAGTTGTATTCATGTGGTGTAATATATGTAATATAGTGTGCTTATGCTTTATGATATATGTAAAAATTGCTTGTATTAATAAGTATTTTTTTTTATGAATCTAACTCTTGTCTATTTTACAGTATAAAAATGCAAAATGGATAGACAACCCAATATTTTAAGAGACCTACCCGGAGACATGATTGATGAAATCTTCTCTAGAGTCGGTCAGAATTCCTCGGCACAACTATTTAAGGCGAGATCAGTTTGTAAGACATTCGAAGAACGTTCCAAGAATGTCTTGGTTTATAAGAGACTTTCGTTTGAAAAATGGGGGATATCACATTGGGAAACCCATAAGTTACGATGTGTTTACTTTGACGCATATATTGCGGGGAACCCAAATGCTATTTTACGCAACGGGTTAAGAAATTATTTTGACTCAATGTATCCGAATATAGGACTTCATGATTTAGAAAAAGCGGCTAACATGCAACATAAAGAAGCATGCTATGCTTATGGGTTAGTAATGTTCGCTTCTCACCAAAGTGAGAAAAAGAACATCGGGCTACAGCTATTAAACAAAACGTTCCCACAAGTGACGGAGTCGGTAATTGGGGTAAGAAATGAGGTTTTTAGATTGTTACGGGACTGTTGGACATTACGTAACCCTCGTCCCTTTGACGACGTTACAACACGCTGTCTTATCAACGGCCATAACGGTTATGTTGCACAAGACCAAGGATGGGAAGTAGTCCTAGTAAAACCAGAATGCATGACTTGTTTTTGGACGTATGAATTACGTGTCTTTATTGCCTTTGCTGAACGACTTGTGTACTAGCTAGAATTATCTTCACAACTATCTTGTATCAAAGTTATTGTGTGCTATATTTCATGCTTTATGTAAAATAAGCGGTATTGTAAGTTTGTAAAATATTGTATAAACGTTTGAACGCGAAATATTATTATAATCAGTTTTTCATATAGAATTGTAGTAGTTGAATTGTATATTAGCTACTAAGTATGAACTTAACGGGTAGGTACTACCCGAATTTAAACTTATAAAATGCTAATATGAAGAAAAAGCTTTTATAAATGAGTTCATATTATGCTACGAAATACTATTAACTACTCTTAATATTCTGTATGATTAACTTGTTCCATTTGACTATTTTGAAGGAAATGGCACCGACTACTCGACACACCGTGAATATGAATGAAGAGGAATTCCGTACTTTTCTAGCTTCAAACATAGCCGCAGTACAGGCTGCGCTACATACCAACAATAACCTTGGATCTAGCAGTACAGGAAATCGTGTAGGATGCACCTACAAAGAATTCACTGCCTGCAAACCTTTGGAATTTGATGGAACCGAAGGACCGATCAGATTGAAACGGTGGACCGAGAAGGTTGAATCGGTGTTTGCCATAAGTAAGTGTACTGAAGAGGATAAAGTGAAGTACGCTACGCATACCTTCACAGGTTCTGCGTTAACATGGTGGAATACCTATCTAGAGCAAGTGGGACAAGACGATGCGTACGCACTACCGTAGTCAGCATTCAAGCACTTGATGAACGAGAAGTACCGTCCCAGAACCGAGGTCAATAAGCTCAAGACAGAACTTAGAGGGTTACGAACCCAAGGATTTGATATTACCACGTACGAAAGACGATTCACAGAATTGTGCCTATTGTGTCCGGGAGCATTCGAAGATGAGGAAGAGAAGATCGACGCGTTTTTGAAAGGATTACCGGAAAGAATCCAAGAAGATATAAGTTCACACGAGCCCGCCTCCATACAACAGGCATGTAGAATGGCTCACAAACTAGTGAACCAGATTAAAGAAAGAATTAAAGAACAGACTGCTGAAGAGGCCAATGTGAAGCAAGTCAAAAGAAAGTGGGAGGAAAACGGTGATAAGAATCACCAATACAACAACAACAGCAATTATAACAATAATCGCAACAACTATCCTAACAATCGCAACATCAATCGCAACTACAACAAACGGCCCAACAACAACAACAACAACAACAACAGCAACCACAACAATCATCTTAACAACAATAATAACCGCAACAACAACAACAATCAGAAGCCGCTATGCCAAAGGTGTGAAAAGTATCACTCGGGGTTCTGCACCAAATTTTGCAACAAGTGTAAAAGAAATGGTCATAGCGCGGCGAAGTGTGATGTCTACGGACCAGGGGTTAACAGAACGAAAGGAACAAATGGTGTCGGAACGAGTAATGGCGGAGCAAGTAGTGTCGGAGCAAGTTATGCCAATGTAGTTTGTTATAAATGTGGAAAACCGGGCCACATTATTAGAAATTGCCCGAACCAGGAGAACACGAATGGACAAGGCCGCGGAAGAGTTTTCAATATTAATGTGGCAGAGGCACAGGAAGACCCGGAGCTTGTTACGGGTACGTTTCTTATTGATAATAAATCTGCTTACGTTTTATTTGATTCGGGTGCGGATAGAAGCTATATGAGTAGAGATTTTTGTGCTAAATTAAGTTGTTCGTTGACGCCTTTGTATAGTAAATTTTTACTCGAATTAGAAAATGGTAAATTAATTTCAGCAGATAATATATGTCGGAATCGAGAAATTAAACTGGTTAGCGAAACATTTAAGATTGATTTGATACCAGTAGAGTTAGGGAGTTTTGATGTGATAATCGGTATGGACTGGTTGAAAGAAGTGAAAGCAGAGATCGTTTGTTACAAAAATGTAATTCGCATTATACGAGAAAAAGGAAAACCCTTAATGGTGTACGGAGAAAAGGGCAACACGAAGCTACATCTTATTAGTAATTTGAAGGCACAAAAACTAATAAGAAAAGGTTGCTATGCTGTTCTAGCACACGTCGAGAAAGTACAAACTGAAGAAAAGAGCATCAATGATGTTCCCATCGCAAAAGAATTTCCCGATGTATTTCCGAAAGAATTACCGGGATTACCCCCACATCGATCCGTTGAATTTCAAATAGATCTTGTACCAGGAGCTGCACCAATAGCTCGTGCTCCTTACAGACTAGCACCCAGCGAGATGAAAGAACTGCAAAGCCAATTACAAGAACTTTTAGAGCGTGGTTTCATTCGACCAAGCACATCACCGTGGGGAGCTCCTGTTTTGTTTGTCAAGAAGAAAGATGGTACATTCAGGTTGTGTATCGACTACCGAGAGTTGAACAAACTTACCATCAAGAACCACTACCCACTACCGAGAATCGACGACTTATTTGATCAACTACAAGGCTCGTCTGTTTATTCAAAGATTGACTTACGTTCCGGGTATCATCAAATGCGGGTGAAAGAAGATGATATTCCAAAGACTGCTTTCAGAACACGTTACGGTCATTACGAGTTTATGGTCATGCCGTTTGGTTTAACTAATGCACCAGCTGTGTTCATGGACCTTATGAACCGAGTGTGTGGACCATACCTTGACAAGTTTGTCATTGTTTTCATTGATGACATACTTATTTACTCAAAGAATGACCAAGAACACGGTGAACATTTGAGAAAAGTGTTAGAAGTATTGAGGAAGGAAGAATTGTACGCTAAGTTTTCAAAGTGTGCATTTTGGTTGGAAGAAGTTCAATTCCTCGGTCACATAGTGAACAAAGAAGGTATTATGGTGGATTCGGCAAAGATAGACACTGTTGAAAAGTGGGAAACCCCGAAAACTCCGAAACACATACGCCAGTTTTTAGGACTAGCTGGTTACTACAGAAGGTTCATCCAAGACTTTTCCAGAATAGCAAAACCCTTGACTGCATTAACGCATAAAGGGAAGAAATTTGAATGGAATGATGAACAAGAGAAAGCGTTTCAATTATTGAAGAAAAAGCTAACTACGGCACCTATATTGTCATTGCCTGAAGGGAATGATGATTTTGTGATTTATTGTGACGCATCAAAGCAAGGTCTCGGTTGTGTATTAATGCAATGAACGAAGGTGATTGCTTATGCGTCTAGAAAATTGAAGATTCACGAACAAAATTATACGACGCATGATTTGGAATTAGGCGCGGTTGTTTTTGCATTAAAGACTGGGAGGCACTACTTATATGGGGTCAAAAGTATTATATATACCGACCACAAAAGTCTTCAACACATATTTAATCAGAAACAACTGAATATGAGGCAGCGTAGGTGGATTGAATTATTGAATGATTACGACTTTGAGATTCGTTACCACCCGGGGAAGGCAAATGTGGTAGCCGATGCCTTGAGCAGGAAGGACAGAGAACCCATTCAAGTAAAATCTATGAATATAATGATTCATAATAACCTTACTACTCAAATAAAGGAGGCGCAACAAGGAGTTTTAAAAGAGGGAAATTTAAAGGATGAAATACCCAAAGGATCGGAGAAGCATCTTAATATTCAGGAAGACGGAACCCGGTATAGGGCTGAAAGGATTTGGGTACCAAAATTTGGAGATATGAGAGAAATGGTACTTAGAGAAGCTCATAAAACCAGATACTCAATACATCCTGGAACGGGGAAGATGTACAAGGATCTCAAGAAACATTTTTGGTGGCCGGGTATGAAAGCGATGTTGCTAAATACGTAGGAGAATGTTTGACGTGTTCTAAGGTCAAAGCTGAGCATCAAAAACCATCAGGTCTACTTCAACAACCTGAAATCCCAGAATGGAAATGGGAAAACATTACCATGGATTTCATCACTAAATTGCCAAGGACTGCAAGTGGTTTTGATACTATTTGGGTAATAGTTGATCGTCTCACCAAATCAGCACACTTCCTGCCAATAAGAGAAGATGACAAGATGGAGAAGTTAGCACGACTGTATTTGAAGGAAGTCATCTCCAGACATGGAATACCAATCTCTATTATCTCTGATAGGGATGGCAGATTTATTTCAAGATTCTGGCAGACATTACAGCAAGCATTAGGAACTCGTCTAGACATGAGTACTGCCTATCATCCACAAACTGATGGGCAGAGCGAAAGGACGAAACAAACGCTTGAAGACATGCTACGAGCATGTGTTATTGATTTCGGAAACAGTTGGGATCGACATCTACCATTAGCAGAATTTTCCTACAACAACAGCTACCATTCAAGCATTGAGATGGCGCCGTTTGAAGCACTTTATGGTAGAAAGTGCAGGTCTCCGATTTGTTGGAGTGAAGTGGGGGATAGACAGATTACGGGTCCGGAGATTATACAAGAAACTACCGAGAAGATCATCCAAATTCAACAACGGTTGAAAACCGCCCAAAGTCGACAAAAGAGCTACGCTGACATTAAAAGAAAAGATATAGAATTTGAAATTGGAGAGATGGTCATGCTTAAAGTTGCACCTTGGAAAGGCGTTGTTCGATTTGGTAAACGAGGGAAATTAAATCCAAGGTATATTGGACCATTCAAGATTATTGATCGTGTCGGACCAGTAGCTTACCGACTAGAGTTACCTCAACAACTCGCGGCTGTACATAACACTTTCCACGTCTCGAATTTGAAGAAATGTTTTGCTAAAGAAGATCTCACTATTCCGTTAGATGAAATCCAAATCAACGAAAAACTTCAATTCATCGAAGAACCCGTCGAAATAATGGATCGTGAGGTTAAAAGACTTAAGCAAAACAAGATACCAATTGTTAAGGTTCGATGGAATGCTCGTGGAGGACCCGAGTTCACCTGGGAGCGTGAAGATCAGATGAAGAAGAAATACCCACATCTATTTCCAGAAGATTCGTCAACACCTTCAACAGCTTAAAATTTCGGGACGAAATTTATTTAACGGGTAGGTACTGTAGTGACCCGAACTTTTCCATGTTTATATATATTAATTGAGATTGATATTTACATGATTAAATGTTTCCAACATGTTAAGCAATCAAACTTGTTAAGACTTGATTAATTGAAATATGTTTCATATAGACAACTGACCACCCAAGTTGACCGGTGATTCACGAACGTTAAAACTTGTAAAAAATATATGATGACATATATATGGATATATATATATAGTTAACATGATACTATGATAAGTAAACATATCATTAAGTATATTAACAATGAACTACATATGTAAAAACAAGACTACTAACTTAATAATTTTTAAACGAGACATATATGTAACGATTATCGTTGTAAAGACATTTAATGTATATATATCATATTAAGAGATATTCATACATGATAATATCATGATAATATAATAATTTAAAATCTCATTTGATATTATAAACATTGGGTTAACAACATTTAACAAGACCGTTAACCTAAAGGTTTAAAAACAACACTTACATGTAACGACTAACGATGACTTAACGACTCAGTTAAAATGTATATACATGTAGTGTTTTAATATGTATTTATACACTTTTGAAAGACTTCAATACACTTATCAAAATACTTCTACTTAACAAAAATGCTTACAATTACATCCTCGTTCAGTTTCATCAACAATTCTACTCGTATGCACCCGTATTCGTACTCGTACAATACACAGCTTTTAGATGTATGTACTATTGGTATATACACTCCAATGATCAGCTCTTAGCAGCCCATGTGAGTCACCTAACACATGTGGGAACCATCATTTGGCAACTAGCATGAAATATCTCATAAAATTACAAAAATATGAGTAATCATTCATGACTTATTTACATGAAAACAAAATTACATATCCTTTATATCTAATCCATACACCAACGACCAAAAACACCTACAAACACTTTCATTCTTCAATTTTCTTCATCTAATTGATCTCTCTCAAGTTCTATCTTCAAGTTCTAAGTGTTCTTCATATATTCTACAAGTTCTAGTTACATAAAATCAAGAATACTTTCAAGTTTCCTAGCTCACTTCCAATCTTGTAAGGTGATCATCCAACCTCAAGAAATCTTTGTTTCTTACAGTAGGTTATCATTCTAATACAAGGTAATAATCATATTCAAACTTTGGTTCAATTTCTATAACTATAACAATCTTATTTCAAGTGATGATCTTACTTGAACTTGTTTTCGTGTCATGATTCTGCTTCAAGAACTTCGAGCCATCCAAGGATCCGTTAAAGTTAGATCCATTTTTCTCTTTTCCAGTAGGTTTATCCAAGGAAATTAAGGTAGTAATGATGTTCATAACATCATTCGATTCATACGTATAAAGCTATCTTATTCGAAGGTTTAAACTTGTAATCACTAGAACATAGTTTAGTTAATTCTAAACTTGTTCGCAAACAAAAGTTAATCCTTCTAACTTGACTTTTAAAATCAACTAAAAACATGTTCTAAATCTATATGATATGCTAACTTAATGATTTAAAACCTGAAAACACGAAAAACACCGTAAAACCGGATTTACGCCGTCGTAGTAACACCGCGGGCTGTTTTGGGTTAGTTAATTAAAAACTATGATAAACTTTGATTTAAAAGTTGTTATTCTGAGAAAATGATTTTTATTATGAACATGAAACTATATCCAAAAATTATGGTTAAACTCAAAGTGGAAGTATGTTTTCTAAAATGGTCATCTAGACGTCGTTCTTTCGACTGAAATGACTACCTTTACAAAAACGACTTGTAACTTATTTTTCCGACTATAAACCTATAATTTTTCTGTCTAGATTCATAAAATAGAGTTCAATATGAAATCATAGCAATTTGATTCACTCAAAACGGATTTAAAATGAAGAAGTTATGGGTAAAACAAGATTGGATAATTTTTCTCAGTTTAGCTACGTGAAAATTGGTAACAAATCTATTCCAACCATAACTTAATCAACTTGTATTGTATATTATGTAATCTTGAGATACCATAGACACATATACAATGTTTCGACCTATCATGTCGACACATCTATATATATTTCGGAACAACCATAGACACTCTATATGTGAATGTTGGAGTTAGCTATACAGGGTTGAGGTTGATTCCAAAATATATATAGTTTGAGTTGTGATCAATACTGAGATACGTATACACTGGGTCATGGATTGATTCAAGATAATATTTATCGATTTATTTCTGTACATCTAACTGTGGACAACTAGTTGTAGGTTACTAACGAGGACAGCTGACTTAAGAAACTTAAAACATCAAAATATATTAAAAGTGTTGTAAATATATTTTGAACATACTTTGATATATATGTATATATTGTTTTAGGTTCGTGAATCAACCAGTGGCCAAGTCTTACTTTCCGACGAAGTAAAAATCTGTGAAAGTGAGTTATAGTCCCACTTTTAAAATCTAATATTTTTGGGATGAGAATACATGCAGGTTTTATAAATGATTTACAAAATAGACACAAGTACGTGAAACTACATTCTATGGTTGAATTATCGAAATCGAATATGCCCCTTTTTATTAAGTCTGGTAATCTAAGAATTAGGGAACAGACACCCTAATTGACGCGAATCCTAAAGATAGATCTATTGGGCTTAACAAACCCCATCCAAAGTACCGGATGCTTTAGTACTTCGAAATTTATATCATATCCGAAGGGTGTCCCGGAATGATGGGGATATTCTTATATATGCATCTTGTTAATGTCGGTTACCAGGTGTTCACCATATGAATGATTTTTATCTCTATGTATGGGATGTGTATTGAAATATGAAATCTTGTGGTCTATTATTATGATTTGATATATATAGGTTAAACCTATAACTCACCAACATTTTTGTTGACGTTTTAAGCATGTTTATTCTCAGGTGATTATTAAGAGCTTCCGCTGTCACATACTTAAATAAGGACGAGATTTGGAGTCCATGCTTGTATGATATTGTGTAAAAACTGCATTCAAGAAACTTATTTTGTTGTAACATATTTGTATTGTAAACCATTATGTAATGGTCGTGTGTAAACAGGATATTTTAGATTATCATTATTTGATAATCTACGTAAAGCTTTTTAAACCTTTATTGATGAAATAAAGGTTATGGTTTGTTTTAAAATGAATGCAGTCTTTGAAAAACGTCTCATATAGAGGTCAAAACCTCGCAACGAAATCAATTAATATGGAACGTTTTTAATCAATAAGAACGGGACATTTCATTACCAATTCTCCGATGAATCGGATTCCGACGAGAATTCCGATGATGTTATAGAAATTACCCCAACTGAATTTAAAAAGGCAAAAGAAAATAATAAGGGAAAGGGCATAAAAATAGAGAAATCTAATTCCAACCCCGATGAACTTTATATGTATCGTCAACCCCCGAAGTCCTTAAGTTGTAACAATGACCCGGGAACCTCTAAACAACCAGGTTTTTCTAAACCAATGTGGACAACGACGGCTCGTATTAGGGGAACATCATATATCCCTAGAAACTTGGCAAAACGAACCAAAACCGAACAAGAAGAAACGAGCGAGTCGGAATAAGATAGTTGTATTTGTTGACGTTTAAAGCATGTTTATTCTCAAGTGAATACTAAGAGCTTCCGCTGTTGCATACTAAAATAAGGACAATATTTGGAGTCCATGTTTGTATGATATTGTGTAAAAACTGCATTCAAGAAACTGATTTCGATGTAACATATTTGTATTGTAAACCATTATGTAATGGTCGTGTGTAAACAGGATATTTTAGATTATCATTATTTGATAATCTACGTAAAGCTTTTTAAACCTTTATTTATGAAATAAAGGTTATGGTTTGTTTTAAAAATGAATGCAGTCTTTGAAAAACGTCTCATATAGAGGTCAAAACCTCGCAACGAAATCAATTAATATGGAACGCTTTTAATCAATAAGAACGGGACATTTCAGTGTCGAAGTCCTAGATCTAGTTACGCCTTAGGTTGGCGGAGTCTGAATCATCTCATCAGGTATAAATCGAGTTCTCTTAGGAGAAGGTTCAGGATATGACTCAGTTGCTGAAGAATCAGTGTCACTGCTCACTTCGGGTGTTGTTGAAAGGGTTGGTTCAATCCTAGGTGAACTATGCTCCTTGATCCTCACGGGTTGAGCTGGGTGTGCTACCCTAGAACGTTTGAGGTTCACCCTAAGTGGAGGATTAGCTGGTCCGGGTGGTTGTACTACAGGTTCCTCTACAACCTCTGGGGCTGGAACCGTGGCGGGTTCAACTTGTTCTTGTTGTGCCGGGTTCAGAAGAGGTATTCCTACAGCCTCAAAATAAGAGCGCATTCGAGCATCTTGGGGTACAGCTAGCCCCACAAGCTAATTTTGAATCGGCGCAGTGAATTAATTGTCAGAAATCATTGGGGTATTCATCTTCAGCTCCCCAAATCTTTTCATCTGTAATCTATGTGTACCTGGAACAAAAAATTTTTGCATTTCTGCAAGCAGTGATAGCATCATGGATAAAGATACAGAAAAACCTTTCACAAGAGATGTATGAACCCCTTGGCTTATCAACTTGTGCCTGAATCAGTTCCCATAGAAGTTCAGCTTAGTCAGGAGCCTCTACTCTTATGAAAGAGTAAAACAACTTCAGCATTGGCACGGTCAGGCTGTCGGATCCACTTCTTGTCATCAGCAAGCATCTGTTGATGATTGAGAAGATCACATACCACCTTGAGTGCAGATATTTTGTAAAGACCCAGAAAATTTCATATTAATAAATTAATTAAATGATAGAATGTTTCCGACACGATAAGCGAACCAGTTATGTTGAGTCTTAAAACTTTTTAAACTAGTTTACACATTCATTTACCATTCGATCATTCCCGACGATTCGCAAATAACGGTTTATAAATAGATATGTATATATATAATAAGTTGAAAGATGTTGATAAAATATTATGCGATTTAATTATTATAACTAAATATGTAAACTTTTGTTTCTATATGATTTTTAAGTGATATGTTATTACAACCCTCAAAATTCTCAATCCATATTTGATAATTATAGTAATTTTGACATGTTAAGTAGCATTCACGAAAAAGTAGTCATTTCATTTCAAAAATCACATGAAACATAAAGTGGTATAACTAAGTTTCTTGATCGTTGATTTTTAGGACAAAATCATTCTAAGTGGAAAATATTATAATAACACGAAATTTAAATGTAACTATATAAATATAGTAATGGTAATTAAAATATTAAAGTTTAATATTTATTTATGATAATAATTAGGTTCAAATTATTTAAAATATTAATAAAAATTATTTAGTTCATGTGTTAGTACCAATATGTAATTCGGGTTTTCCTGCAATTCATATTGAACCATGTGTTATTATAAAAATGTTGAAGCAAGTCTTTAATCATAATGATTAGTTGGTGTGATTTTACATAATCAAATAATATTGTTTTTATAAAAAAAATTAATAAAAAGAAAAAGAAAATGGAAATTGACAAACCTAATTCACGAGCCTTTGTTCTTGTGTGAAGTCACAAGTTTTTCTTTTTGTTTGCTACTTTCCATGTTAGATTGATGGTGATATATATATATATATATATATATATATATATATATATATATATATATATATTTTTGTTTATTTTTGCTACCTCACGAGAAGAATAGTACAAGATTTAGATGGATATTATATTTTTTTTGTGAGATCGAAGTGGTGTCCACGCATCACAATTCTAGCCATAATGCATGCATTATATCCATATTATCATCATATTCCATGCACGTGTCTACGTCTCACTTAGTTTATGTATAGTGATCTCATGCTGGTCCCATGTTTTGTTTTATTTCCAGCCATATGCCATAAATCTACATACATAAATAAATTTAAGAAACTATCACGAACTCAATTTTTCTTTTTCTCTTGTTTCATCGTGACATAAAAGAACAAAATATGTGTACAAGAAAAAGTCACGGACTCAATTTTTCTTTTTCTCTTGTTTCATCGTGACATAAAAAAACAAAATATAGTGGCTTGCATTTTTATAAGCTTGTTGCTTTATTTTTAAGTAGTGGAACGATGGATAGAGATTGGTACACAATTTATATATAATATGAATGCTAATCCTTTTCTTGCCCACGTGATCATCAAGTCTCAATGATATATATATATATATATATATATATATATATATATATATATATATATATATATATATATATATATATATATATATATATATATATATATATATACACACACATATATATATGTTTTGTTCGACCACATAACCACAAATACACTTCATATTGTTTTGCTAACCGAGAGTTTCAAAACACATATACATATATTTTATATTAATTATTTTATTTAATATATTTATTTATTTTCTTTTTACATTTTTAATATTAGTAAAAATATTCTATAAACAAGTGATACGCGAGTGTTTTAATTCGAGTTTCAAACCGTTTTAAACTAAGAAAATATTGGGTATTATTCGGGGTATTGTTCTTGAATCCAAGGCCAACCATACAGTCATCTACCATCATTATGTCTACGCAATTTGCCTACAAGATTGAATCTCAATATTGAACCGTGAGTTTATAGATCCCTTTTTAAATACTTTAAATATTTTTGGGCTAAGAATACATGCAATTTATTTTAAATGCAATGGACACAAGTACATACTTAATTCTACATTGAGTTAAACCAAAAATCCCTTAGCTTTGGTAACTAGTAGCTGCCAGTACATAGGATATGGACTGGTGGGCGAGAATAATTGTATATGGATCCATAGGGCTTGACATCCCCGTCCGAGCTAGAGTGCTAGCCTTTTAACGGACGTATGTTATTTGAGTTTATGACACGTTGGTTTGCGTGTATTAAAATGAATAGGGTAATTATCATTATAGCGTTAAGTTTAGTTACCAGGGTGCTCTGTTATGTAGAATCTATTGATAAACTTTTGAAGAAATCTTGTGGTCCATCTTTATATATTTATGACTCGAGCAATTAAACCTATAACTCACCAACATTCGTGTTGACATTTTTAGCATGTTTTTATTCTCAGGTCCTTAGACTGCTTCCGCTGTGATGTGCTTGTTGCCTGCATGGAGTCTCTCATGCTTTGTATAAAGTTTATTGCATTCGAAACAAAACTACGTTGTGTAATAAATAATGACTGTAATGTCAACCTGTAAAATAAAAACTTACGTATTTTGGGGATTTGCTTATACCTAAGCCCTAGCCCATATGTTTATAACTTTCTATGTTTAGGAAGTCACTTATTTTAATGAATGCAATATTTTATCAAAAGGTATCATATAGAGGTCAAAACCTCACTGTGGAATCAATGATTAACGTGCCGCGTCAATAGCGATTTTGACGGGTCGTTACAGTTGGTATCTTCTGGAACTTAGTCGGTGGAACATTAGTAGCTCCAACATAACCAAGATCGAAGACTGCATTCATCATTTGCTGAGTAGCAGGGAAAGCAGGAGCATTATGTACAAGAGGAAGTCTGAAAATCCTCCTGAAATCAGCCTTATTGATACTCCTCATCCCTTGAACTCCCCTTAGTTGAAATTCAAATCGAGCTTGAGTTCCTTCTGGATTTTCAGCAGTAGGTTGTGCAGCTTCCACAAACCTAATGGTTCTATTGAGTAGCTCCAGATCTGTCACAGGTACACTGACAGTTGAGCTTAGAGCAGGCCATAGTGTATGCCTCTCTAGTATTGCAGTCCAGTAATTGCAATGAATGTTGGTTTCAGAGTTGATGAAGTGATTGTTCATTTAGCTGTATGAATAAGAAATAGAAGACTACAAGATATTTAACATAAAGCACATATCTCTATTCTTATTTGCCTTTGAAATTCTTTGTATTTTTCAAATTTTATAATTTTTATGGTTTTTCTAAGTTTTAAACACCATTTATTCCAAATATGAACAAGTAATTGACAAACATGATATTCATATGATATTCATTACAGTATAAAGTCATCATGCAAAGTCAATTATCTAACACAAAGAATCAGAACAACACTTAGTCAATTTTAAACACAAATCAAGCAGATCCGATAGTCATGAAAACTTGAGATTCTGTAACCAAATAAGCTTGAGTTTTCATACCAAAGACTTAAATAAAGCATGCAGGATTTATCAAGTTGAAAATCTCAAATTTTGAAAGTACCAAATAGCAGACTCGGTATAATGCCAAGAACAGATTCGATATTCAAAAATCACATATTATCACTCAAACATGCATATTCAGTCTTAAATCAAGCAAAAACATAGTCACAATCAATTAACAACTCAAACAAATCAGAAAAACATGTTAAAGACTTGAACAGACTCGGTACAGTAGCAAGAACACACTCGGTATGTACAGAATCTATCAAATACTCAATTAAACATGTAATCAGACTCGGTCAATTGATAGATCAACTAATTTAACATTGATTTGACAAGATTTCATGTTAATTAACCAAATCAAATGAGTTTAATCAAAGAATTATGAAATACAACTCAGATTCAGTATGAGCAACAATTTTTCAAAATTAAGTGTCACAATCATGTTATTTGCTTGATTTTCTGGTTTATATATGTTCAATTATCTCGGATATACAACATGTGATGTTTAAATTCAATTAAAACAAGAATATACCAAAGATTTGAAGATACAGAGAGACGGATTCGGTAGATTAGGCAGACTCGGTAGATTAGATCAGATTCGGTATGCAATTAGGTAAAAGTAAAAGAAAGTTTAACTTTGACACTTCTATTTATAGATACCGAATGTTTTGAAGACATGGGATTTACCGAATGGGCCTTAAATACCGAATGCAGTCCATTATCATTTTTAGACACATTGCACTTCAAGCTTTGACAAATCTTTATCAAAAATCATTCAAGATTATCACATTTTTAATGAAAAACATTTCTGAGACAATTGTTGAAAATTTTGAACTTACCGAATCTGCACTGTTGGTTGTCAGATTCGGTATAATGCTAAAATTAGCATTTATTCATTAAAAAGCAAATCTTTTTGGATTTTATCTTTTCCAATTTTTATTAATTTTATCAAAACAAGATTTGTACTTAGAAAATTTCGAATTATGTAAAAAGTACAAATCTTCAGTGATACCAATTGTGAAAACGGGTTGCATACTGAGATATATAAAAGCCTTAGTGAATTATTTCAGATAAAAACAAGGAATTTATAAAATTCACTATTGAAAAACAGTTTTCTTTTCATTTTCTCTCTTTTTCTCCCCCTCAAAATGTGATATATAAGAAAGTAAATCACCATTTTAATATATTTCTAAGAAAATGAGTTAACTCTCCCTTGTAATATGATATCAATGAGTTACCTCCCCCTTTTGTAACCATTGAAATTTAATCCCAGGTAGTTAACAGAAATCTAAAAGTATGGCTCCCCCTTGAAAAATGTTATCTAAAGCAAAAGAAGTAGTTACTCCCCCTAGAATGTATCTACTCTCCCTATACACAAGATCCTAAGTATAAGTCCCAACAGATCTAAAGAATGTCAAGCACTATACTCTACCATGCCAATTTCTTTGATCAAGAACTTTAGCCTAAGTTCATCTAAGGGCTTAGTGAACATGTCAGCTAATTGCATTTTGGTAGGCACAAAGTATAACTCTACATCCCCTTTTTTCTACATGGTCCTTAATGAAATGATAACGAATATCAATGTGTTTAGTCTTAGAATGCTGGACCGGGTTGCTCGTAATTGTAATAGCACTTTGTGAATCGCAGTAAATTGGGGTCTTAGAAATCTTAAAGCCATAGTACAAAAGTTGAGTTTGCATCCACAAAACTTGTGAACAACAGTGAGCTGCAGCAATGTACTCAGACTCAGCTGTTGATAAAGACACACAGTTCTGCTTTTTGGATGACCAACCAACTAGCCTATTCCCCAACATCTGAATTGATCCAGATGTGCTTTTTCTATCAACATGGCAACCGCCATGATCCGCATCAGTATAAGCAGTGAGATTTGTCATACCCCGTCCTAATCCATCCGGACGAAGTCCATATCGATTATAAATGATTCACAACAGTTGATTACCTCGCGAGGTACTTGACCTCTATATGATACATTTTACAAACATTGCATTCATTTTTGAAAAGAAAATCTTTCGTTACATAGAAAGTTGACGACACGCATACCATTTTACAATATATCTAACTATAATTGACTTAATAATAATCTTGATGAACTCAACGACTCGAATGCAACGTCTTTTGAAATATGTCATGAATGACTTCAAGTAATATCTTTAAAAAGAGCAATTGCACAGCGGAAGATTTCTTTAACACCATACTGTATTTTGTAGTAAAAATACATATGACGACATTGAACAATGCAGGGTTAACCTCAGATTCACGAACCTTAGAAGCATAAAAAAAATAAGCTCCGCGAGAGGGGACTCGAACCTGCGACCTCTCACTACCTGTCACACGCACATAACCATCAAACTAGCGCCTGTTACTCTGATTTAATATTCTGCCCGATTATATTTAACCAGTTAAAATCCTAATTCAAAGCCTGGCCCAATATTTAAACACTTGAAGCCCAACTTTTAATCTATGAGCCCATGGTGATAAATAACTAAATAAAAAACGCAGGAGCCAGTTTCGAACCCAGGACCCTTCGCTCAACACACACACACTAAACCACTGAACCAGTTTTGTTTTTTTGAAATTACTCGCAGGTAAATTCGTTTAAACACTTATTTACGTCTGTCATTTTCTTCATCTTTTATCATTATCATAATGATCATAACTTTCACTTCATCCTTACTTTCATCAGTTGTCTTCATCGCGTAAATATCTTGAACTATTAACATAATTATCTTCATAATCGAACACAAGAATCACCTTTAACATAAAATCACGCTTCCTATTCATCTTCATTTTCACATTTTTTTACTACAGTAACATCGTATTATTTTATGTCGATATCTTCATCATTTTAGTAGTGGCGGTTTTGATTGAGGTGGTGGCGGTATTGGTGATTGTAGATAGTGGTTTGACTGACTCGACCAAAGCAGGAATAGATACAGAAGAGAGATAGGAAAAGATGTATTGCAACAATACTTAGGCTCGACTAACGTCATCTTCTTCGTTCATTATATATTGTTATCATTATGTATGTTCCACCATCATCATAATATATCACAGTCCATCGTCCTCATCATCATATATGGTTTCGAAAAAAAGAAAAAAAAAATAGGAGCTTGGTGTGTGTGGGTTATGTATATCGAGCAGTTTGATGATGGTTGGTTAGGTTTTTAATCGATCATATTACAAGGAGAAGTAATGTGTAAACCAAATGGATGGTGGTTGATGAGTTATCGACAGTTGATGGTGGTCGCCGGTGAAGGTGACCGGGTTGTGGTAGTGCTCCGGTGGCGATGGTGGTTGCCGATGGGTGATGGAGATGGAGGTTGTGAGGTGGAAGCCGAAAGAAGGTTGCTCACGAAATATAAATAGAAGGATATGATGGTTGTTCTTGGTGGTAGTATTCGGATGAGAAGAGGAGACGGAGATGGTGATGATTTTACGAAAAGAACAGAAATGAATTGAGAATTTAGCAGCAGCCGTACAGTGATCTTTAATAAAAGTGATGGTTGTTTGGTTGATGGCTCTCGAAAAATATATATATATATACAGTAACAGTATTATTAAATGAGTGTTGATAAAGATGTGTTTGTGATGATGATTAGTAGTTGGTGATGGTTCTTGGAGGGTGGTTTTTGATTTAGATTGGCAAATGAAACAGGGAGCAACAACAAAAATTCGGTTCAATGGTGGTTCTTAAATGATCTTACTTTAGTGTATCATACATGAACTAACAAAAAAAAAATTACAAGTAGGAAGGTGAGTGTTGGGTTATCTCAGTATACATGTAATTGTATGTAAATAGATAATAGATATTACTAGATAGTGATATTGATAAGATGGAAAAAGAATCAAGCTTTGTCAAATTCATAATAGTGATTCACAGTAATAATAATATTAATTAGGACTTAATAACGTGCATCAATTCAAAAAGTATTAATAAAGAAGTAATAGCATCCATTTGAATTGTAGCATCCTACCGACACTTATTACGGACTGTGTTATATCGTGTCCGTTGCTAAACAGTTAAAATATAAAAGTGTTCCTAAAAATCCCAAACTTTTAGATTAAATATAATTAATTATTTCACTCATTAACTATTTGAAACCTGATCAAAAAAGTTCGATAATTATTTATTTTATGTCCCAATTTATATGTACGGAGTACTAATATTTAAACTTAAAAAGGTAAAAATATTTTTAACAAATCTAACTTCATCGTAAACGATTTACAGTTCAACTTTTATTTTAGTCCTTCATGAACATGTAATATATTTATTTTAAAACTAACGAAACGTCAACCGAGTGTTACTGACATTTACTAATTAAGCTTGAAATCATTTATTTTTAATATATTCACATTCTATATATAAACAGTTTTAAAATAGCAAGTTTAATTACTAAAACAAATATATTATATATTTTTAAACAAATAGATTTAATATAACTTTATATATCTACAAGTAATATATTTATATACATAATTATATATATCTATATATTTATAAATATAGTTTCCATTACATCGCATATTATTTTACATATTTAATTCTAACAGTTTAATCATATATTATTTCAATAATATCTATATGCATCTATTTATATAGTTATTCGTGAATCGTCGGGAATGGTCGAAAGTCAAAAGAATATATGAAACAGTTCAAAATATTTATGACTCGACATTACAGACTTTGCTTATCGTGTCGAAATCATATAAGAATTAAGTTTAAATTTGGTCGGAAATTCCCGGGTCGTCACAGTACCTACCCGTTAAAGAAATTTCGTCCCGAAATTTGAGTGAGGTGGTCATGGCTAACAATAAAAATGTTTTCATGACTCATATAAACTGATAATTAGAGTTTTATTACCATTAAGTAATATAGATAGGATAATTCGATTACTCGAAGAGTACGAGTGAAGCTATCACGAAAAAGTGAAATGAGAAAGACAAAATTCAATCATAACTTTTGACTAGTCATGGTTGAATTCAGAAAATAAGGTGCGTCTTAACTTTTCACTATGTCTTGGTTGAATTCCGGAATTCAAGGGATTTAAAGAAAATCTTCGAAATCTAAAAGATTTAACTCTTCAGCGAGTAAGGAAATTAAGATCTCTATAATTAAATACGGTGATCTGCGTCGATTACTCTGTCTGATATTTCCATTATAAATTAAACTTTTTCCGTTCCATTATTTTCCACCGCTCCCATTTTCTATACTTTCATTCTTAATTCTTACTTCTAAAAGATTTTGAAAATGCTTCATCCAGTTCTAATCATTGATATTTTCCTTTCTGTCATCCTTCTTTTTAATCTTCCACCAGAAGAATCTGTTTACTTCTACTATTACCTTGGGATAATACTATTCTTAATTCTACCATGTCTTTATTTTGCTATTCGTATTAATATCCACGGTTTGTAATCTCTGTGTTGTTATTGGGCTTTATGTTTTCTCTTATATTTCGGTGTTCCTGCTTCTGTCTCCTATAACCATTGTCATCCACAGCTAATGCTCTCTCTTATTTGTTGCGATTTATACCCCCTTTCTATTTCGGAGCTTCATACTTTTGTTTTCTTTACGCAAGTATTGGTCCAGAATTTGTAGGTATAGAGTTTCGAATGAACTTAATGTTCCAAGCAAGAAAGAACGTAATAGCACGATTTGATTTGTCAAATTACCAGAATCACTGAGAATAGAACTATCAATATGATATGTTCTTAATATGTTTGGAGATTGGGTAAAATGTAAGAGTCGTGTAACATGACACATGATGATGGTACTGTGAATCATCACGTTTCATTAGACTCAGCATGAATTACTGTAATATAATTACGTTGATCAAGTGTCATTATATTATACTAACTCATGCATCAGTTCCCAACATTACTTCAATAACATTCATATTTTAAGCTCGAAAGTTTACAGAATATAGAAACTAACAGTTCCTATATGATGTAACACTGATAACACGAAGAGATAAATGATTTCAGATAAGAATAGTTATGAAAATATCTTCAGAAATATGGAGGATATTTATAATGAAAGATACGATAATATCTTTGAATATCTAAGATCAGAGGATGATGGAGACTATTGTCCGCAAGAGTTTAGAGTAAGGAGCAAGATATTCGCTAAAGACTTCAGCAGGCATTGAATTATTTAGATTTTTTGAAGTCAAACTTATTCTTTGTGATTTGTCCACGGCTTCTTTTATAGTTTCGCATAATCCACTTTTCGGTACTAAATTTTCTATTGAGTGTTTTCAATACTCCATTCTTTATCATCAAACTTTTGGCCGTTTAGACCATCTACCATATTTCTGTTTCCTCTGCATTTAATGCTATGATATCTGAATCATCGGTTATTAATCAGAGGTGGTTTCAAGAGAATTGTGTTTTTAGATGATTAAACGCTGACGGTAATATGGTGGAATATAAAAGGTTCCTCGGTAATAATAAAAGAGCACGCGTATATATCAACGTTATAATAAGGTTGTTTCGTATGAAAAGTCGAAGTTGTCTTGCTGGAGCTGTGACAAAAATGGCTATCTCGAACAGTAAATGCAAAGTTATTTTCGGTAATAATAACGCTAAAGAATTAGCATAGCTACGTGTTAAACGTTTACTCAGGTTCCGAGTGTTTTTAGGTGCATAACTATATGCATAAATCTTTTCTTCCGTAGATGAAGTGCGGTTGGTTCATCCTCTCGATTGAGGTGTTTTCAGGAATTATGACAAGTTTGAACGCATATCGTAATCGTCGAGATACAATGAGGTTTAAGATGAGATCAAGTGGCAACTGGAAGAATTGTTTAGTTTCATATGTTATAATCAATATTTTAATTTATTTTAATTGTCCAATGTTATTAGTCCACAGTCGATAGTCCCCAGTTGACAGTCCAATAATTCATATATAGTTTAATATATAATATTCGAATTAATTAATATGTGTCGTGACCCGTATACGTCTCAGACTCGATCACAACTCAAAGTATATATATTATTTGAGAATCAACCTCAACCCTGTATAGAGAACTCGATCATTACTGCATATAGAGTGTCTATGGTGATTTCAAATAATATATATATATATATATGCGTCGATATGATATGTCAAAACTTTGTATACGTGTCCCGATATTTAAAGTGCGTAAAATAAATACAGGAATTAAATGACGATAAATAAAATGCGTAAAGTAAATAACAGAAATTAAATGACGATAACTAAAATTGCGATAATTAAATTGCGATAAAATAAATTGCGATAAATAAATTGCGATAATTAAAATGTAATAAGGAATTAACAGTTAGCTAGGAACAGTTAGCTAGGATTTTGTCAGCGTGGATTCTTAACAAAATTTCTCATAGTTAATTTGTTTGTTTCTAATAAATTTTATTTTTGTCCAATGTTTTCTTCATTATGCCACTTGTTGGATTCTGATAGATCAAAATTCAAGTATGAAATTGAATGGAAATGGTTATTCTGTGGTGAACGGATACGTATATCGGTGAATGTAAGTAGAATAGTAAATGACTGTTGAATCAGATTTGAAAGAATGTACAGTGTAACTTATTAAAGTGAAATCTAAATATTCCTCGGGTATTACCTATTCGTTAAAATATTTTCACCATTAACAGTTTGTATAAAAGAATTTTTAATTACAACTTTATGAAAACATATATACATATATATTTTCTTCAGATGTAATCATGGATTTAATGAGTTAATATGATATTAAACTCATTTGATTTACCGTTAGAACAAGAATATATAATCTCTAAAACATTAGAGATTGCATATTCGCTATGTCGTACGAAGATAAATGATGTAGAACGATACGTAAACGATGATTGTACTCAAGGTACATCATGAGATGTTGAGTCATGGATTGTTGATGGTACGGGTGCTGTTACTGATGGCACTGTTGGCGCCGGTGATGTTGCTGAAGCTGGTACGTTTTGCACCATATTTTCCAAAGCCACTACTTGAGCGCAAAGCTCATTGACTTCTTCTATTACGCCGGGATGATTATCGGTTCGGACGAGCGGATGAATGAGGTTTAGAATCTGAAATAGTATATAATCATGATGAGATATTCGGGAAATGAGGGTGAAAATGATATTTCGGACTGGTTCACCGGTAAGTGCTTCAGGTTCTTTGCCAAGAGGTGAATTTGGTTGATGGAAAGGATCGCCTTCTTCGCGTCTCCATTGATTAAGTTGACTACGAACCCATCAGATGAATTGGGGATGGCTGAATGATTGAATCATTCTGGTGACACCGCTTTCGGAGCTTAGGTGAATATCCATGTCGGAATAGCTGTCCGAATAACTATCGGAATAGCTAACGAAATTTGAGGGGCTCGAACTGGGTGAGGGATTCATCTCGTACGATCAGACGAAGGATTTTCGATAAGAAATAGATTATAGGATGTAGATTAGTACCCTGCAATACATAATTTACATATGCATATATAATACTAAAATCCCATAAGTTACGGAGGAATCTACGGAAGCTGTGAGGCAAAGGTAACAATAACATATATGCTAAGATATGAATTAGCAGATACGCTAAGATACGAATTTTTGTTTATGCACTATTCATGCAATCAATACAGTAAGATGTGTCTAGACTAAGAATGATAAGCAGATGATTTCCGACTAGAAATGATAAGCAAAACTTTTGGACATGCAGACACGGTCGAAGTCCAGACTCACTAATGCACCTTAACAACTATCAGTTAGACACACTAATGCAAGACCTGTTTCACTAAGACCAACGCTCTGATACCAACTGTCATACCTCGTCCTAATCCATCCGGACGAAGTCCATATCGATTATAAACGATTCACAACAGTTGATTACATCGCGAGGTACTTGACCTCTATATGATACATTTTACAAACATTGCATTCGTTTTTGAAAAGAAAATCTTTCATTACATAGAAAGTTGACGAAACGCATACCATTTTACAATATATCTAACTATAATTGACTTAATAATAATCTTGATGAACTCAACGACTCGAATGCAACGTCTTTTGAAATATGTCATGAATGACTCCAAGTAATATCTTTAAAATGAGAAATTGCACAGCGGAAGATTTCTTTAACACCATACTGTATTTTGTAGTAAAAATACATATGAAGACATTGAACAATGCAGGGTTGACCTCGGATTCACGAACCTTAGAAGCATAAAAAAAAATAAGCTCCGCGAGAGGGGACTCGAACCTGCGACCTCTCGCTACCCGTCACACGCACATAACCATCAAACTAGCGCCTGTTACTCTGATTTAATATTCTGCCCGATTATATTTAACCAGTTAAAATCCTAATTCAAAGCCTGGCCCAACATTTAAACACTTGAAGCCCAACTTTTAATCTATGAGCCCATGGTGATAAATAACTAAATAAAAAACGCAGGAGCCAGTTTCGAACCCAGGACCCTTCGCTCAACACACACACACTAAACCGCTGAACCAGTTTTGTTTTTCTGAAATTACTCGCAGGTAAATTCGTTTTAACACTTATTTACGTCTGTCATTTTCTTCATCTTTTATCATTATCATAATGATCATAACTTTCACTTCATCCTTACTTTCATCAGTTGTCTTCATCGCGTAAATATCTTGAACTATTAACATAATTATCTTCATAATCGAACACAAGAATCACCTTTAACATAAAATCACGCTTCCTATTCATCTTCATTTTCACATTTTTTTACTACAGTAACATCGTATTATTTTATGTCGATATCTTCATCATTTTAGTAGTGGCGGTTTTGATTGAGGTGGTGGCGATATTGGTGATTGTAGAAGGTGGTTTGACAGACTCGACCAAAGCAGGAATAGATACGGAAGAGAGATAGGAAAAGATGTATTGCAACAATACTTAGGCTCGACTAACGTCATCTTCTTCGTTCATTATATATTGTTATCATTATGTATGTTCCACCATCATCATAATATATCACATTCCATCGTCCTCATCATCATATATGGTTTCGAAAAAAAAGAAAAAAAAATAGGAGCTCGGTGTGTGTGGGTTATGTATATCGAGCAGTTTGATGATGGTTGGTTAGGTTTTTAATCGATCATATTACAAGGAGAAGTAATGTGTAAACCGAATGGATGGTGGTTGATGAGTTATCGACAGTTGATGGTGGTCGCCGGTGAAGGTGGCCGGGTTGTGGTAGTGCTCCGGTGGTGATGGTGGTTGCCGATGGGTGATGGAGATGGAGGTTGTGAGGTGGAAGCCGAAAGAAGGTTGCTCACGAAATATAAATAGAAGGATATGATGGTTGTTCTTGGTGGTAGTATTCGGATGAGAAGAGGAGACGGAGATGATGATGATTTCACGAAAAGAACAGAAATGAATTGAGAATTTAGCAGCAGCCGTACAGTGATCTTTAATAGAAGTGATGGTTGTTTGGTTGATGGCTCTCGAAAAATATATATATATATATATATATATATATATATATATATATATATATATATATATATATATATATATATATATATATATATATATATATATATATATATATATATATATATATATATATACAGTAACAGTATTATTAAATGGGTGTTGATAAAGATGTGTTTGTGATGATTATTAGTGGTTGGTGATGGTTCTTGGAGGGTGGTTTTTGATTTAGATTGGCAAATGAAACAGGGACCAACAACAAAAATTCGGTTCAATGGTGGTTCTTAAATGATCTTACTTTAGTGTATCATACATGAACTAACAAAAAAAAAAAAAATTACAAGTAGGAAGGTGAGTGTTGGGTTATCTCAGTATACATGTAATTGTATGTAAATAGATATAGATAATAGATATTACTAGATAGTGATATTGATAAGATGGAAAAAGAATCAAGCTTTGTCAAATTCATAATAGTGATTCACAGTAATAATAATATTAATTAGGACTTAATAACGTGCATCAATTCAGGAAGTATTAATAAAGAAGTAATATCATCCATTTGAATTGTCGCATCCTACCGACACTTATTACGGACTGTGTTATATCGTGTCCGTTGCTAAACAGTTAAAATATAAAAGTGTTCCTAAAAATCCCAAACTTTTAGATTAAATATAATTAATTATTTCACTCATTAACTGTTTGAAACCTGATCAAAAAAGTTCGATAATTATTTATTTTATGTCCCAATATATATGTACGGAGTACTAATATTTAAACTTAAAAAGGTAAAATTATTTTTAACAAATCTAACATCATCGTAAACGATTTACAGTTCAACTTTTATTTTAGTCCTTCATGAACATGTAATATATTTATTTTAAAACTAACGAAACGTCAACCGAGTGTTACTGACATTTACTAATTAAGCTTGAAATCATTTATTTTTAATATATTCACATTCTATATATAAACAGTTTTAAAATAGCAAGTTTAATTACTAAAACAAATATATTATATATTTTTTAAACAAATAGATTTAATATAACTTTATATATCTACAAGTAATATATTTATATACATAATTATATATATCTATATATTTATAAATATAGTTTCCATTACATCGCATATTGTTTTACATATTTAATTCTAACAGTTTAATCATATATTATTTCAATAATATCTATTTGCATCTATTTATATAGTTGTTCGTGAATCGTCGGGAATGGTCGCAAGTCAAAAGAATATATGAAACAGTTCAAAATATTTATGACTCAACATTACAGACATTGCTTATCGTGTCAAAATCATATAAGAATTAAGTTTAAATTTGGTCAGAAATTCCCGGGTCGTCACAAGATTGAAATCAGATCCATGAGGATACCAGATCCGAAGGTTAGGTGTATCTTTAAGGTACTGATAAATCCTAACAACCGCTTTGGAGTGAGATTTCTTAGGGTTAGACTGAAAGCGGGCACAGATAGTTACATCAAGTGTAATGTCTGGTCGACTTGCAGTCAGATACATTAAAGAACCAACCATGCTTCGATAAAGCATTACGTCAAAGGGTTCCCCATTAGCATTAGTATCCAGTAAAGTCCTAATTGGGGTTGTCATTGGTTTTAAATCAGTCATTTTAAAACGTTTTAGCATATCATTGATATACTTTGTTTGACTAATAAAAATTCCATTTGGTAATTGTTTTACTTGTAACCCCAAGAAGAAATTTAACTGGTCAAGCATGCTCATTTCGAATTTGTTGGTCATAAGGTCACCAAATTCTTTGCATAAGGCCGGGGATGTGGAACCAAAAATAATATCATCAACATAAATTTGAACCAAGAGAATGTGACCGTGGTTTTTACGGATGAATAGCGTTGTATCAATCGTTCCACGAGAGAAGCCGTTATCCAGCAAATACTTTGTCAAGGTCTCGTACCATGCACGCGGTGCTTGCTTCAGACCATATAAAGCTTTCTCCAAGTAATAGACGTGGTTTGGATGAATGGGATCGACAAAGCCTTCTGGTTGATCAACATAAACTTCCTCTTGAAGATGACCATTCAGAAAAGCAGTTTTAACATCCATTTGAAACACCGTGAACTTCATATGAGAAGTAAATGCAAGGAAAAGACGAATAGCCTCAATCCTAGCAACCGGAGTAAACGATTCGTCATAATCAATACCCTCTTGTTGTCGATATCCCTTGGCCACAAGACGTGCCTTGTTTCGAACCACAATTCCATTAGAATCCTTCTTGTTCTTAAAAATCCACTTAACCCCTATTGGTCGTTGACCCGTTGGTCTTGGAACTAATCGCCATACATTCAAACGATCAAATTGACTTATCTCTTCTTGCATTGCTACTACCCAGTTCGGATCTAGTAAAGCTTGAGCAACCGTTGTTGGTTCAATCTTACTAAGAAAGGCAGTTTATAAACACATATTCCGAGTCGCCCTTCGAGTTGAGATTGGAGCAGATGCATCACCAATGATAAGATCAATTGGATGACTTTTAGTCCATCGAATTTTATGTGGAAGAGGTTGTACATCAGTGGTATCCATTGGAACATCAACCGTTGTTGACTTTGAGCCTTGATCCTCTTAATCTGATGTAACACCATCTAATGGATTCAATAGAGTATCTGAAGAAACAACTGGAGTTGTATCAACTGATGAATCTTGAATTGGTTCAAGATTATCTGTATCTGGAGGTGGGAGGGAGGATAAAGAAGCGACGGGTGAATCAGTTAGTGTTGTATCTTCATCAAAAAGACTTGATTGAGTCTCCACAGTAGTTAACTGTGATGGTGTAATCGGTACGGTTTGAACATTCGTATTCCATTGAGGAGCATAAAGATTATCAAACAAGATATCCAGTTCCTCTGTTGTTACTGTAGGAACACTCTTCTTCAAGAAAATTGAGTTTTGCGCGGAAGAATTAATAGCCAGGTTAGGATCGGGTTTTGAACTGAGTTGTTCAAAAGCCATTCTCGATAATTCATCGAACCTTACATTAATTCTTTCATTGATCATCTTTGTCCGTTTGTGATAAATACGATAGGCAACTTTGTTCGAAGAATAACCAAGAAATATGGCCTGATCGCCATGTGGATCAAAGTTTCCGAGGCTGTCAAAATCGTTAAGCACATAGCATATACAACCAAAGACACAGAAATATTTGACATTCGAGCACCTACCATATAGTAACTCATAAGGAGTTTTATCAAAACGTTTATTAATGATGTAGCGATTTTGGGTATAACATGCAGTAGAAATGGCTTCCCCCCACATTTTCGGAGGTAGTTTGGAGTAAGCAAGCATCGTTCGAGCTGCTTCGCACAATGTACGATTACGTCATTCGACTACTCCATTCTGTTGAGGGGTTCGTGTAGCAGAGAACTGATGTTCAATGCCTTGGGCCTTCTAATAACTATCAAGCAGGTCATTCTTAAATTCCGTCCCATTATCAGTTCGAATACTCTTAACATGTTTGTTAAAAGAGCGTTGAGTCTTTTTAATGAACTCAATGATAATGGCGGGGGTTTCTAACTTTGTTCGTAGAAGGAAAATTCATGTAAATCGGGTATAGTCATCAACAATGACAAGCACATGTTTCCGGCCACCAAGACTAGAAATCCTCATGGGTCCACATAAGTCCATATGCAATAATTGCAAGGACGATGAAGTACTGGGGTGTTGCTTAGTCAGATGAGAAGTCCATTTTAGCTTACCCATCGCACATGATGGACACACATGATGCTTATCATATTGAAAGCTTTGAATACCATCAACTAAGTCTTTAGAGACTAGTCGATTAATAACCTTGTAATTCAGGTGAGACATCCGGTGATGCCATAACCATGAATTTTCCTTTGTTGAACGAGTGACCAAACACATGGTTCCATGTGATGGTGCATCATTGAGGTCAATAGTATAAAGTGAAGCACAACGTTTACCAACAAGGAGATCGTTTCCATCGGTGGATTGCACCGAGCATTGATGACGTTCAAATAAAACTTTGAGATCTCCATCACAAAACTGGCTGACACTAAATAAACTGCACCCCAAACCCTCAACATATGAGACCCGTTTGATTGTTATGCCATTCTTCACAAAATCTCCATAACCCGTTATTGCTGCAATCTCATCATTTCCAAAAGTAATCGTTCCTAGGAATTTGTCAATGAAATAGACAAGCAAGGATTTATCGCCCGTCATGTGTCGAGAGCAACCGAAATCGATATACCAAACACAGACGTCGAAACCCTGTAAACGTTAATTTCCTATAGTTTAGGTAACCAAAGTTTCTTGGGTCCTTTTCGGTTAGTACCAACATTAAAATTTGGATCAACAATGAGATAATCACGTAAAGCATCATGCAATGTAGACAATAAAGCATCATTTAAAACCACATTACATGAAGCATCATACGCAATATCAAGTTTTACATCATTATTAGAAGTCTTAACACATAGCTTATTCTAAGTAGATGTTTTGTTCACAGACGAAAATCGAAAAACATGAGATGATTTCCTAGGTCGACTAGCAGATTTCTTTGGTTTAGTTGCTACTTTTTTAGTCGTAGACTTAGGAACCCATACAGACTTGTAAGTCAAATTTGGATTATAACCTGTGACACAAAAAACACCTCTGTTAGTTAGACGTCCAAACTTTTCAGTTAACACATGAGATGATTGTGTTAGCCTGTTTCAGTTGAATTATTTTTTGTTTTAAGCTCTTAATCTCAAGACATAATTCCTCTGCAGAAACAAGCACTTCACCTTATGTAAAATCATAAGTACATTTTTTCTTAGGAAGTGGAGGCAATTTATCACACAAAGCAAGAATTTGTTCTAATGATTGACACTTAAGTTGCAAATCAACATTTTCCTTTTCAACTATACCTAATATACGTTTCAAGTTTCGTACAACAGGTATGTTTTCATAAAATTCATTAATTGTTGTGTCAAAGTCTATCATGTTTTCAACATATGGTTCATCTTGAGGTTCTACTTTACATCTAAATCAGGTTGACCTAGGGATTCTGTCTCAAAGAAGAGAGTTCATGTGATAGGTCTTCACGGAAAACATTATCAGAACATGCAGGCAAAGCTGGTAGAATTGGTTTCACATCAAAAGTTGGTTCATCAAACAGCTCATCTATGGCAATAATGCTAGAACTAGGTTTGTTAAACACTTCATTCTCAAGCATTAAAATGTATTTCTCTAGCATGAGTGTTGGGATACAAACCAGTCTACGCTTAGGCACATAATTTTCATGTTGCATATTCTTTTCAGTTTCAACAAGTTCCTTCAAGAAATCAGGATTTGATTTACCCATTTTAGCATTGATTTTCTCATACATTAAGCTAATTTGATGGTATTTTCTAGATTTGCGATTAACAATAACATCATCAAAATTAGCATCAGAAACATGCACAAAATGATATGGTAAACCAGCTTGAAAGTAATCAGAATGATATAGTCCTGGAATCTTTTTGAAAGCATTTTCTAAGATCTTAGGATCTTCATAACCCAACCCCCACTTGTCACCATGAATTGTTTTTGGTCTATTCATGAAAATCGGTGGTTTTGAAAGTTCCATATTCATGATAGCTTTGGATTGATCTGTTCGATAGAGTTTTTCCTCATATCGAGCAAGTTGTGCTTTCATTTCAAAAGACTCTTTTGACAACAAAGAGACTTCAGAGTCCTTTTCAATGATGGTGTTTTCCAATTGAATAATTTTCTTGTTTAGCTTTGAAAGTGTGGGTTCATGTTGAGTTTTCAAATCAGAAAGATCTTTTTCTAGAAATTGAACTTTTTCTGCAAGTCGTTCCGATTTTAAACGATAATCTGTCCTTTCGACCTTAATCGGATGAACTGATTTTTTAAGATCTTCCAACTCAGTTTCCGTGGAGCTGAGTTGGACAGTCAATCTTTGTAGTTCCGATTGTAATTTAGATGAAGATGGTTTGGTCTCAAAAAGTTTGATTTTATCTTTTAAAACCTTGTTTTCAGATTTTAAACCTTTGACTTCTTTTGACATTGAGACCAAATTCTTCATCATGTCATTTTGCACTTTGATAAAATCAGGTGGAATTTCAGATAATTGTACCTCATAATCATCAGATGCTGAGTCATAATTCTCCATTGCTTCTGTAGCTTTGATGATCTTAGTCACCTTGCAAACATTTGCATGTTCAACCTCTGAATCTGAATCGTAAGTCCAGTTAAACCAAGTATCATCAACCGGTTTCAGCTCTCCCCTAGTTTCTACAATCTTAGCCATCAACATTTTCTTCTTGTAGTAAGCTGCATCCTCCTTCTTAGGCATCTTGCACTCATGAGAGTAATGACCAGCTTTGCCACAATTGAAACAGATTGAATCATCCTTCTTAGAATCATCAGCACGTTGTTGTTGTTTTGATTGATCAGCTTTCTTGTAGTACGAGGAAGATGATGAATTCTTGCATTGATTGCTTAATTTCCCTTTGAATTTGTATTTGTTCAAGGCTTTTGTGAACATGGCTGCCATCTTGACTAATTCAAGGTGAGAATCATCAACATCATACAGATTCAATTCTTCAGAATCAGTTGAATCTTTAACAAGCACTTTCTTGGACAAGCTTTTGGAAGTCGTAAATGATTTGCTCTTCTTTTTGGGAATGAGAGCAAGAGGATAACTTGGAGATGACTCTTTCCTTCCTTCTTGAAGTTTAGACACTTCAGGTTGGTAATGCATAAGAACTCCAACAAGCTCATGAATAGTCAACTTGTCAATCTCTTAGGTTGATCGAACAATGGTTCCATAAGGAAGCCAATCAACATTGAGCTTTTTGAGAAATTTCATGTTGACTTCAGCATTTACTTTTATGATCTTGCACCTTTTCAACTCATTGAGAACACCATTGAAATGATGGTAGGTATCCTTGAGTGGTTCATCAGGTTCCTACTTCAAGTCTTCATAAAATCCCAGAGCCTTATTCAGTTTAGTAACATCTGACATGTCATAACCTTCTTGCTGTCGTTTGATCTCATCCCATATATCTTTTACTGTTGTGTTGCTATCAACATTTTCAAACAACTCATATGGGATAGCTTGCATAACAATGTTCTTTGCCTCTATGTCACCCTGAGCTCTCTCACGTTTATCACCAGAAAGTTCATAGACTGGAATTGGCATACCAGTATCCGGATGATAATCTACAACTGGACCATCTCTCAGAGAAGCCCATATGTACTTTGCTTTCTCACCCTTATAGTCTATGTACTGAGTGATACGGTGAAGCCACTGAGTGTACTTACCATCAAACAACACTGGAGGACGGGAATCTGATCCAATGATCAAAGTATCTTGAGTAGATATCTTGAAAATGAGGTAGATTCGGTATTACTCAAATCTAAGATGAAAAATCACAATAATATAACACAAATATCATATTCGGTAACTAATTCTCTACTGTAGCAGATTCGGTACAGATTCTGTACTGTAGCAGATTCGGTAAACCAGATTCTGTATCAGAAACTGATTAGAAATACAAGTAACACATCCAGATTCGGTAAAAATTCGGTAACCACAAGATTTGTAACCTGAGAACACTTAAAACCAATGAATTAAGTGATACCGAGATCCTGATTCGGTATCTGACTCGGTAGTCAGATTCTGTATGAATTTGAATTCAAACACAATTCAATTCATTTGAATTAGATTATGTAACCTTGCTGCACAAGGAAACAAGTTAGTATCACACAAAATATCAATGATACCGAATGTATAGGATACCAAATGTTAACTGTAGCAGTTGACAATACCGAGTCTAAGTTTGAAAACTTAGAATTCAAACGAATCCTTTCTCAAATCACACCAGTTAGCTATGTATGATCAAACCGAATGTGATAGAATCACAAACACACCATAATTTGCAACACTGAATGAGAATTAATAGCTTTGAAGCAGATTTGGTATGGCAGTTACGATACCGAATGTGTATCAAATCTTAAAAACTTGAAGAATTGAAAAAAATTAAACGGTCAGAAATGTGATTAAACACCTCACGATCACAACTGAAGCCTCAAATCTTTACTTAACTACAGAATCAAGCTGTAATTGATGAATACCGAGAGTTTTAGCCACGAACTCTAAAAATCAACTTAATTCTCCATAATTGATGTTAAAAAGCTGTAATGATGATTAAAACTCTTTCTAATCAACCTAATACACCTTCGCTGAACTTATCACAGGAATCTTAACGTCAGATTATCATATTTGATTATACCGATTCTGATTCAAAATACCGAGAGTGTTCAGATTCTGTAATCTTCAATCTCTGGATCGATCTAGTGATGTAATATCACTCCCTAAAAGCTCTGATACCAAATGATAGGTCAGATCATGTTGAGATTAGAAGAAAAGACAAGTTAGAATGAGATTCGGTAAGTGTGAAGGAGATTCATTATGAGAGAGAATTAACAAGATTTACATTCCACAGCTTCTAGAACTCAGTTACAATGCAATGGCTATCTAATTAGGACTACTTAGGTTCCTTATATAGCCATCTTCTAAGGAACCATCAATTAAGCTTATTTCACATTAACACTATACAACTTCGGGGTCCTAACACCCAGATCGGCCCGTTGATGGTGGGGATGGTGGTATAGTCCAACCATCTCCTGATGTTGAAATTATTGAAACTACTCCCCAACCGTATAGCGCTAAGAAGTCTGTGAGGCGCTCTAAACGTGAAGGGAAACGTCCAGTGAGTCAAGCTGTTGAAAAACCAAAAAAGAGAAGTATGTGTCTTAACTGTATCTGTGTGAGTAAATTAATAATTTTGTGTTGAAGCTTTATTTTATATTTATTTGTTTCTCCATTTTATAGGATTGGTTCTTCAAGAAGATATTGCTGATACTTCTGCTTGGAAAGATCCTGAGGGCGATTAAACTGTTGATGTTGAAGATGACAGTGATGATGATGATGAAGAAACTGATGATGTTGATTCTTTTGAGACCCCTCCATTCAGAGCTCTGCATACTCCTAAAGGGACTGATACAATGCAATACTCTGCATCCACTCAACTACCATCTATACCGCTGAGCGGTTTGCAGGCTTTTCTTGACGATCCTGCTAACAAATCTGATAGTTTTGCTGAGTTTTTTAAGGTAACCCTTATAAGATTTATAATCTAAGAACACCATTTCACTAATAATTGTTTTCTTATCAGAATTACTGTATTCATTGTATGCAAGTACCATTACTGATTTGTCTTCATCTCTGTCCACCATTACTCATAAACAAAGTTATCAATCTACTGCTGCAGCATTAGTGCTTCTGAATCAACATGTGATTCTTGGACTTAAGATGCAAAAAGCTCAAGACACTATTATTGCCAATGCTGTACATAATGCCAACAAGGTAAAAGGGCTTGAAGTTGACTTGAAAGATGCAAATTCAAAGTTGAAGACTGCAGAGGATGCTGTAAAGAAGAAGGAGGAGTTGTTGAAGGTGGTGGAAACAAAATGTGTTGCAGAAAGGGTGGAGAAGGAGAAGTTTATAGAAGAGAATGATAAGCTGACGAAGAGTAATAAGGAGCTAAAGAAGTTGCTTGAGGAAAAGAATCAGTTGTTGGAGGAGAAGATTGTTGCTGCTGCTGATGCTGAAAAGAATTTTACTGACTTAAAGGCTGGTGTTCCTAGTCTTGTGCATAGGGTGTTGAGCTCTCCTTTTGTTGGTCAAACATTTCATAATAAATCTGGTGGCATCTACAGAGAATGACTTGTCAGATGCAATGAAGGAGATTCTGGATGCTCTTCCTGTAAAACCTGACCCCATACCAGTTGAAATATCGAAACATATAAAACCAGATGCTGATACCAATCTACAGGTGGCCATTAAGGAGGTATCTTCTTTGAAGATTACTACACTGGAAGAAGTTTGTAGTAGGGAGAATGTTTCTGTAAAAGATATTTTAGATGTACCCATTCCCAATTAATCTGTAACTGTCATGCAACTTCTGTATATTATTCATATATATTATATTTTACTACTGTATTTTGATTGCACCATGAGTGCTTTTTTGCATGATTAACATATATCTGTTATATATTTGCTTAACCACTGTAAGTTATAAAAACTTGAATTTCATATATCATGTGATATGAAATGATTTTTGCCTTAAACTATGTTTAACATTGTTCATGAATTGAACTGTCATCCGTCATTCGCTGTCCGTAATGCATAATTTCTCTTTATGAATCATAGGTGTACTGCCACCTAAATGGTATTATGTATACAGGCTGTTGAAAATGTATACTTGTTTTGTATCTTCACTTAGGAAAACATGTATAACTTTGCTGTTATGTAATGAATATATCGAACAATTTATCCGTTCTCCGTTCTGTAATAGAACACTTGTTTTTATAAAGAAACATTAAGAATTCTCAGTCTACTTTGTGAAGTAGGATATGAATGAATCATAATGCTGTTATGCAGTAAAAATTGATAAATCTGTAAGAGAAATTTCTGTTTATGGAATTAACGGTGTTCCGTTTAGCGTGTTGCGCTCAGGTTTTGTGAGGCTTATAAAATACACTTGTATTTCAATTTTTTCTGTTTTCAAGATATAAATGGATTTATGCCGTTGTGATAAACCATTATGTATGTCATGACATTATGAGATCTTTAGTTTTGCCTCGGTGCCCTCTAGAGAAGTAAACACTTTACGCTAGCCGATCCCTTGTGTCTATAATGCTGACACAAGAGCCTCTACCATCGGGGGCATAAAAATGCCTTGGCTTATGTGGGTAGGAATGAATGCTATGCTTTACATTCATAACGCGTAATGCTGTGCGTAAGAAAAATTTAAAATTTCATTGATAATACTGTCACTCATACAACATTTTTGTGTAATATCTGCGTATGGGGTGATTAAGTCCCAATCAGAAAATTACAAAAAGTGTATTGTACGATTGTCTGAACTGAGAAAAATTAAAAACGTGATAAAGACTACTCTGTAGGATTTATGTTATTGTACTGTCTTCCGTTCAGCGTTCTGCGTCTTACTGTTAGTGTTCCCACATTTTGGGTGGTTTGAAATACCCATTCACATCATGTCTACTAAACAACTGCCTCGATGATTCTCCCTTAACAAAATTCCCTTGAGCTTCATAAACAACTGATTTTTCTCTTGCGGATCCTACATACTCAGAGTGTACTACTGCTACACCATTTGGTGTTGGGAAGCATATTTCTGCATGTGGTGTGGAAGTAATTGCTCTAAATTTGTGAAGAGTTCGCCTACCAAACAATGCATTGAATCTTGATCTGCCATCAAGAACTGTAAAGTCCACAATTTCTGTTCGGACTAAAGGGTGTGTTCCCAATGTTACATCCAGCTTCACTCTACCAACTACCTTCATTGATTCTCCCGTAATGCCAGAAATTTTCACAGTTGTGTAGCGAAGCCTATCCTTCATGCTGAATGGATAATTTTTGAAACATTGCAAATATAAAATATCTGTCTCACTACCTGTATCAGTATAAATTCTATTGATGTTTCTGTTTGCAATTACAGCTGAGATGACCACAGGCTCTTCTGACAGACGCCAATTTGGAATGGTATGAAATATGATTGGAGCATACATCCAGGTCTCCGTCCTGTGTTCTCCGTCTGTTTCATTTTCCTCTATCTCATTCCATATAACCTTGATGTGCATTTCAGGGGTTGGATCCCTTTCATCATTCCTTTCTTCTCTTCTATTCCTATCATGTCGCCAACCGTTGAAAGGACCCGTTCATATACATTATAAACGATTCACAATAGTTGATTACATCGTGAGGTATTTAACCTCTATATGATACATTTTACAAACATTGCATTCATTTTTAAAAGACAAACTTTATTCACATCTAAAGTTAACAGCATGCATACCATTTCATAATACATCCAACTATAATTGACTTAATAATAATCTTGATGAAATCAATGACTCGGATGCAACGTCTTTCTAAATATGCCATGAATGACTCCAACTAATATCCTTAAAATGAGCTAATGCACAGCGGAAGATTTCTTTCAAACTTGAGGATAAACATGCTTTCAAGTGTCAACCAAAAGGTTGGTGAGTTCATTAGTTTATCATAATCATTCATTTCCATTATTTTAATAAACCACAAGATTTTTATTAAACATAATTCCAATAGCAGAATCCTCTCGTCTGCATAAAGGTAAAATCATTTTCAATAATATAATAGACCACAAGATTTTCATTTTATAAACATAATTCCCATAGTAGAATCCTCTCGTCTGCATATAGGTAAAATCATTCATATGGTGAACACCTGGTAACCGACATTAACAAGATGCATATAGAATATCCCCAAAATAGAATCCTCTCGTCTGTATAACAGAATCCTCTCATCTGTATAAAAATTGAAGTACTAAAGCATCCGTACCTCAGATGGGGTTTGTTAGGCCCATAGATCTATCTTTAGGATTCGCGTCAATTAGGGGTACTGTTCCCTAATTCTTAGGTTACCAAGCTAAAGGGGTGATATTCGATTTCGATAATCCAACCATAGAATGTAGTTTTGAGTACTTGTGTCTATTTCGTAAAACATTAATAAAAGCAGTGCATGTATTCTCAGTCCCAAAAATATATATTGCAAAAGCATTTAAAAAGGGAGCAAATGAAACTCACAATACTGTATTTTGTAGTAAAAATACATATGACGTCATTGAACAAGTGCAATGTTGGCCTTGGATTCACGAACCTATATTAATTATATATATATTTATATGTTTGATCAATATCTGTCTAACAATTTAGGTCAAGTCGTAGTGTATCACAATCCTAATGCTCGAGACTAAATATGCAAAAGTCAACAAAAGTCATATTGACCAAAAAGTCTTCCAAAATTTATACATGATTATTATATAGTTTAAATGTAGTCGTTTTATTTATTTAAATATTTTTAATAGATTTTATTAAAGTAAATAATATAGTTCTTTTATTAATAAATAAAATTTTATATTAAAATTTATTTAATAAAAATATACTTTTATATATCTTAAGTAACAAAATTTATAAAGTTCATTTAATATTATAAAAATAATATAATAGGTATTATTAATGTAATTATATTATACGTAGTAAAATATCTTTATATCACATATTTATTTGAAAAAATAATATTGATAATAATAATAATAAGTAAAAGTTGTATTATTTTGTAATAATTATTATCATTCTACTAATAAAAATAACAATAATTATATTTTCTAAAAATGATAAAATGATAATTTTTATTAACAATAGTACTAAAATGATAATAATAATAATAATAATAATGATGTTTCATATTAACAATGATATTTTTATTAAAAATAATAATTTTAGTAAAAATGATATTTTTAATATTAATAATACTTTTAATAATAATAATAATAATAGTAAAATAATTAAAACAATATTTTTCCTTTAAATCAATATCTTACAATATCTTAATTTCATCATGATACTCATACTCATTATTTCCTAATCGCTTCGTTTAATAGCTTTTAGTCGTCTTTTATATCGCGTTCATATTAATAATAATAATAGTAATCATAATAATTAGATGTTACTAATATTAGTTTTAATTATAATAATATTACTAATAATAATATTAATGATATTACTAATAACTAATTGAATGATAATAATAGTAATAATAATAATACTAATTATAACCTTAACGACAATAACGATAGTAATAATAATAAAAATAAAAATAATATCTTTTATTAATAACGACAATGATGATGATAATAATAATAATAATAATAATAATAATAATAATAATAATAATAATAATAATAATAATAATAATAATAATAATAATAATAATAATAATAATAAAAATTAGATTATAATGACGATAATAATGAAGATAATAATAATCATTTTTAATAATAATACAAAAATTCAATTGACTATAACTTCTAAACCGTTCATTGAAACCATTCGATATCTAAATGAAAAGTTCTCAAATTTTAGCAAGCTTTCCAACGACATGCATATCATATACCTTATCTTAATAGCATATGTATTTAATTCATGATTCGACATAACCTATCTAATGACAATAACGAACGTATAAGCATGCATAATCCTATATATATACTCGAGCACTAGTCAGGGATACACTAATAATATATAAAAGTTAAGTTATGAGTGCTCACGTATCAATATTGAGATTCAATATTGCAGGAAAAGTACGTAGACGCAACGGAGATGATAAACACTAGTTTGACTCACGAGCAATACTCCCGAACCATACCCATAACCTCCATAGCTATAACCCATAATTTCCTTAGCTCTATCCCGCTCGAAAAACAATTTCAAAATCACTCGGACAGCACTCCGTCGTAATATTTTATGTATACTAATAATATCTTGAAATAATACGGAGTAAATATATATATATGTAAATCGATTGAGAGAGTTTAGAGAAAAATATTTTCAAGTTTCTATGAAATAATGAAACCTATTGAATTCTATTTATAATAGACTTTTGAATTATTAAATTGAATTATTAAAGTATGAATTATTAAAGTGAATTATTAAAGTATGAATTATTAAAGTGAATTATTAAAGTGAATTATTAAAGTATGAATTATTAAAGTGAATTATTAAAGTTAAAGTAAAGTAAAAATAAAGTGAAGGTAAAGTTTAAGTATAGTAAAAGTAGAAAACTATGTACGTATAATACGCGTATAAATATATATAATATTAATTTAAATCGTTATATATATTTAATAAAATAAAATATAAATATCGTTATCTTTATCATACTGGTTAAGTAATGAGTTGTCAAAAGTTATTCTAGATATTTATAAAAGTTATATACGTTTTAATAATAAAGTTCTTTTTAAACTGAAAACGTTTTTGTACGTTTGAAACTAAATCAAATAAATATGATAATTTTGTTTTCCAAAACTAAATATATTTAAGAATCATTTTGTTTAAAGGTTAAAATAATGGAAATCGTTATATCATAAAACATTTTAGAAAAGTAGAATCATATATATTCATAATAGGTTTCAAGTTTTTAAATTACAGTCTGTTGGTGAAGCATGCGATAAAGTTCAAAGGTTAAATAAACGAATGAAATCATCTTAATGAAAAATGTCGAGTTACTTAACTTGTCGGTATCCAACATCTAAGTTATTTACACTCCACGTTCTTACTTATAAATCACTTTACCATTTTCCGAATGTTGTCAAAAAGAATAGATTTCTTAAATCACAGTGGACCTCATAACATAGACCCGTAATCATATCACAATGTATATGATAAATCAATCATTTGATATTATCTTCTAATTCCATCGATAAACATATTGAAACAAATACATTCATGTAAAGTATTATACGTTTAATACTTTATTAATATTCTCAAGTTATAATATATATATATATATACATATATATACATATTTATTTATATATAACGGTTCATGAATCGTCGGAATTTGGTTGAGGTTATAATGAATGTATGAACACAATTTAAAATTCTTGAGATTTAACTTAACAAACTTTGCTTATTGTGTCGGAATAATATAAAGATAAAGTTTAAATTTGGTTGGAAATTTTCGGGTTGTCACAACCGTGACGCATTTTTTCCTGCCAAGTTAAACGTTTGTTTGGATCATTTCTTCAATAGTTTTTTCCCTGTAATAGATGATTTAATTCTCCAGCCTTGATCTTCGCAATGATCTCTCTCATCAGTGACTTGTAGTTATCAGTGTCATGCCCATATGCTTCATGGAAGTCACACCATTTGTCAGTTTGTGGTCCCTGATGCTCTTCCATCGGCGGTGGGGGGGGGGGGTGAAAAGTTTCCTTAACAGCTTCTGTGAACAAGATTTCTTTTGGAGTTTTGGTTAATGCCATGATAAGTAGATGCCTGTCTAATGGCTTTCGATGGTGATAATTATCATTTGGATGATTATTTCCCCTCCAGCCGTTCTGCTGTTTCTGGTAATTATTGTCGTAACCACGTTGCCTCTGATAATTGTTATTTCTATTCCGTTCTCAACCTTGCTGCCAGAAATTTTTCTGATAATTATCCACTCTTGGATATCCCATTTCACCAGCTCGTAAATGCTTCTGAGCAATACCCAACGCCTGATGCAATGTTTTTGGAATGTCATAACGCAAAGCATGAATTAATCTTGAAAAACGTCGCTGATCAAGACAAAATATAAATCCTGAAACAAGCTGAGACTCTGGTATGTCTGGTATCTTCTGACATTCAATGGTATAACGTTTCATAAAAACACTCAGTGATTCATTCTGGTGCATTATTATCTCATGTGCATCAAGATGTGACAATGTGCATCTTCTCAAGCTTTGATATTGCATCACAAACTTTGCCCTCAAATCAAGAAAACTGGTAATGCTCCTAGGTGGCAAGCTAGCAAACCACTCCCTTGCCATTTTCTGCAATACCTTTGGAAACATATGGCACGCAGTTTCCTCTTCCGAATGCTGCAACCTCATAACACCTTCAAACATAGTCAGAAAATCTTCTGGATCTGTTGTACCATCATAAACACCGATAGATGGAATTCCCAAATTTCTTGGTAATGGATAATCTGCAATTCGAAGGATAAAACATTGCGTTGACTCTGCCATTGCTGGTGGTTTGATAGCTTCATCTCCAGTAATCAAAGCAAACAAATTATCTACAGCTGTTGCACGGATGGTTGGTTGTGCTAATTTTTTCTTAAATCGCGATGGCGCTATTTTAGTCAAAATTCCATCCAGTAACTTGCTTGCCATTTCTTCAGTCATAAAGAACTGTTCACCTTCTTCTTCAAAATTCCAATCGTCGTCCAGAAAACTTTCATCACTGTGTTGATTCTCAGTGTCATCAACTAAAGCATTCAATTGATTGAATAGCTTAAACAATTATGATTTAGAAATTGATTTTTCTTTGTGGTTGTGCTTTGTTATTTCTGTTCCGTTCTACGCCTTGCTGCCAGAAATTTTTCTGATAATTATCCACTCTTGGATATCCCATTTCACCAGCTCGTAAATGCTTCTGGGCAATACCCAACGCCCGATGCAATGTTTTTGGAATGTCATAACGCAAAGCATGAATTAATCTTGCAAAACGTCGCTGATCAAGACAAAATATAAATCCTGAAACAAGCTGAGACTCTGGTATATCTGGTATCTTCTGACATTCAATGGTATAACGTTTCATAAAATCACTCAGTGATTCATTCTGGTGCATTGTTATCTCATGTGCATCAAGATGTGACAATGTGCAGCTTCTGAAGCTTTGATATTGCATCACAAAGTTTGCCCTCAAATCAAGAAAACTGGTAATGCTCCTAGGTGGCAAGCTAGCAAACCACTCCCTTGCCATTTTCTGCAATACCATTGGAAACATATGGCACGCAGTTTCATCTTCCCAATGCTGCAACCTCATAACACCTTCAAACATAGTCAGAAAATCTTCTGGATCTGTTGTACCATCATAAACACCGATAGATGAAATTCCCAAATTTGTTGGTAATGGATAATCTGCAATTCGAGGGATAAAACATTGTGTTGACTCTGCCATTGCTGGTGGTTTGATAGCTTCATCTCCAGTAATCAAAGCAAACAAATTATCTACAGCTGTTGCACGGATGGTTGGTTGTGCTAATTTTTTCTTAAATCGTGATGGCGCTGTTTTAGTCAAAATTCCATCCAGTAACTTGCTTGCCATTTCTTCAGTCATAAAGAACTGTTCACCTTCTTCTTCAAAATTCCAATCGTCGTCCAGAAAACTTTCATCACTGTGTTGATTCTCAGTGTCATCAACTAAAGCATTCAATTGATTGAATAGCTTAAACAATTGTGATTTGGAAATTGATTTTTCTTTGTGGTTATGCTTAACATTGACATCAGATGTCTTCTTGAAAGAAACATTATGTGTTCCTCACCTAGCTTTGCACATTCCGGCACTAGAACTTCCTACTAGTGGTTTTCTTAATCGTGGTATGGTTTCATGAACTTGATCATCTGCTGTGTCAGTGTGCAAATGATCTTCTTCTTCAACTAAAGTCTCTTCAAGAGTTAGCTGATCGACTGGTATATTTTCAATGAGGTTTTTATCGACTGGTTCAAGTGTTATTTTTGATTAGGTTGTTTCGGTTGTCTTTGCACTCTTGGTGTTTTTGGTGGTCTTTGAGACGAGTGGCGCCATCTATTAGTATGATTTTTCGTATAGCAGCTGTAAGGTACTAGTACAGAAAAGTAGATGCTCAGCGTGTGGCGTATACTGTTGATTGTTGTTTACCCTCAAGAAATAATCTCTGCAGACCCGGAACACAGATGTAAGATCTGTGGGGTGGCCTCAATCAATCTGTGAATCAATCTGTAATGATACATCTAGCGTACTGCTACTAAGCGGCTAATGTATGTTTAGAGTGAGAAAGAACTGTGTGAGAGAGAAAGTGTACTTCTCTCTGACTGAAGTTCAGATCAGAATGATGTGAAATGTGGTGACCCAGGGGGTCTATTTATAGGCGTAGAATGTCCAAAATTCACGGGATACACGTGTCAATCACTGAATGGTTCTGTTACGTGAAGTATCCGGAATGTCGGTGATGTGTGCTGACGTGGCTGCGTGCCGTTCATGCGCTGAGATAAAGGGCTTATGCATAGAAGCTGCCTACAGGGCTTACGCTTGACGCTGGGCGTCCTGCTAGACGCTGGGCGGCAAACTCTGAAAACTGCCAAATTTAGTTATATTTTGTGCTCTTTGATCGAGTTTTCTGTACGAAAATGATGTTTTTATACGTGTATCTCCTAGGATACACCAGTAGATGGCATTCCAAAGGTGAACCAATTAGTCAAAAGACTGAACCTTTCGAAACTTTTAAGGGTTAATTATTATAGATCTTACAACGATGACCTCAAAAAGATATTGACGCACCACACCAGCAAATAAGGCAAGAAAGCAAGATCAAAAAATGACAATGCAGAATCACTAAGCATGACAAGGAGAGGATAGCTAGGCCTTCAAAGATAGTAGCAATGGCATGGAAACTAATCTCGATACTTTTTCCGTTTTAATTACGGGATTAAATGAAAACTAGTTAAACCATAAATTATGTAAGAACTGAACTGAATATAGATTTAAGTGAATCCCACTAACATACAAAATTTAACAGACATATGCATGAATAAATGAAGCGATAGAAACAATGCTGAAATTTGAAGAAGATAAATCCATGTAAGGTTATTTAATAGAAAATAAAAGTAATTTATCATAAATTATGTTAGGACTAACATTTAAAAAAAAAGTTAAACCTTACCTAATAAATTTATGGGTTAAAGATAATGTTTAATGAAAAATTGATATATATATATATATATATATATATATATATATATATATATATATATATATATATATATATATATATATATATATATATATAAAATGACTAGAACAATAAATATTTCAACGAAAATAACTTATCTATAATAATATATATAAAGCTCTAAAATGATAACGTCATCATTAAGCTAATTACCCTTTACTTTTCATAATGATGATGTCACAATTATATATTAATTTAATTAAAAAAATAATACAAAATCTTTTATAAAAGGAAATATATATCTCTCCTAAATTGTAATTTTATTTTTCTAAAAAAATTTAAAAGGCATTTATTATTATTAATAATTATTATTATTATTATTATTATTAAAAATATAAATATAAATCCTCAACTTTGAGCGAACTTTATCTTTGTAAAATCAACGACAAGTTTTTTAATCGGAATACGTGGTTCCACGGGGCAATAAACTAAATGACTTTAACATTTACATTCACTTAATACCTAAAACATATCATTAAACTGTTTCGTTTAAACAAACTCGTGTTTCTACGAGTCATTTCACTAGTTAAGATTATAAAACAGAATATTCTTGCTACTTCTATAGATTGTGGTGAAGGTGTTTGCGTATGCAAGCTTAAATGTTTTCCACCAAGGTTTTGAACCTTTTAGAGGAATTTCATTTTTAAAAAAGTATTGTTCCTTTAAATAGAGAAATAAAACAATCTTCAATTTTAATTGGATCATTGATAGTTGAATATCCTCCATTGTTTTCCATAACACTGGTTTGGTTCCTTGTTAGAAAATAATTTTCTATAAAAATTTATTAAAGTAACTTTAGATATGTTATGTCAAATAATATTATAAACGGATTATATTAATTGACATAACATATCAAAAGTTATAAACGGATTGAAGTTGTGATGTAGTCAAACGGTTGGTGGACTGCCTCCTTTAGGGGAGGTCAGAAGTTCGACTCCCGTTGGCTACATATTAAAACACAATTCCATCACTGCCATAAAGTATCCACCAATGGCACAATTCCCATATCGTTTGGGGGTAAAGGGGAGGGGGTTTTACTTGGTCGTGCCCTTGGATCGGTTTCAAGGTTTCCTCCCGGGCAGCGATGTGGGCGGGGATATTATCGCTGTATCGGCATAGTCGAAACGGAAAATGATCGCAACAGGTGATTTAGTCTCCCTCGGGTGATCCCAATCGCTGTTAAAAAAACGGATTACCAAAGCTTAATACCATTTAAAAGACTAAAAAGGCATATTCAATTCAAGACTGATTCCTCCTAATTTTAAACCAACGTTGAATGAAAATGATATTGGATAAAAAAAAATTAGTACTTGAAAATAGTAACCTGTTTTAATATATATCAAAAAGAAAAACTTTTAGATTACCAAGTAAATCTAAGGAAACCTGTTACAGAAATAAAAAAAATTAAAAGATAAACTAAAGAAATAATTGTTGGATGTGAAGAATATCAAAACAAAATGATTCGGAAAAACAGGGAGGCGCGCCGTGGCCTAACACAAGAATAGAGCATCAAGTTTGAGAAAACGTATGTCCGTAGATTAGCCTTTGAGGCGCGGCGCGGCTTCATATGGCGCGACGCGGCTTGGTCTGACAGGAAGTTTCCAAATTTATGTTTTTCTTGTTCTCCAAGGTGTTTTTGGCCTATATAAGCATCCTATTGTAACCCTCAGTTGTATCTACGAATTATATGAATAAAATCTCCTTATTTGGTCTGTGGATTAAAGTAATCGACATTCGATTACATATAACCACGTTAAATCTCGTGTTTTTCATTCTTTTATTATTGTTCTTTCGTTTGTCGATTGTGGAAGGGTAATTCTGTGGAATTACTCTATTGTTTGGGCCCTATAATCCTTACAATTGGTATCAGAGCTCAAGGTTCATGTTGGGATCAATGGCGGAAGACGGTAAATTGAAGATTTAATGGTTTGATGGTAAAGACTTCGCCTTTTGGAAGATGCAAATAGAAGACTACTTGTATCAAAAGAAACTTCACCAACCTTTGTTGGAGACCAAACCCGAAGGCATGAACGATGCCGATTGGATGCTCTTGGATCGTCAAGCTTTGGGTGCGGTTCGTCTTGCACTCGCCAAGAACGTTGTTGGTAATATTATGAACGAAAAGACAACGTTTAATTGTTTGAAGGTACTCTCCAACATGTATGAGAAACCTACGGCGGCGACTAAGGTTTTTCTTATGCGACAATTGTTCAACACGAAGATGAAGGAAGGTATGAGTGCAACAGATCATATCAATGAATTCAACAATCTTATTTCAACATTAGAGTCGGTTGAAATCAAATTTGATGATGAACTAAAAGCACTAATCTTGCTTTCATCATTTTTTTTTACTGCAGAAAATTTATTAGCCAACCTCCCTAACGAGCAGCTAGGGAGGCAACACAAACACAAACTTTACAATGGCTTTATAAGCCAATCATCCCACCTAACAATATTTTTACTTCTATTACAATACCAATTTTAAGCATAAAAACGAATCGAATCAAAAAGGAACTCCTTCTTCAAGAAAGATGATGCGAATACGATGCTATTTCTATATCTCCACAAATACCAAATAGTTGCTACCACGATCACATATAACCTGTCCTGTCCTGTCCTTTGTGCCAAATAGTTGTTTTCATCATTACCAGAAAGTTGGTCGGATACCGATACCGCGGTTAGTAGCTCTACCGGTACTACTAAGCTTGCGTATGAAGGAATTAGGGATTTAATTCTCGGTGAAGACACTCGTAGGAGAAGTTCGGGGGAATTGTTATCTGGTTCTTTGTTGAGTACCAACAACCGTGGTAGGAAAGTTGATCGCGGTGTGAAGAAGAGTAAAAGGAATTTCACGAAGAGGTGCCCATCGAAAGACCGAAGTGATATCATTTGCTGGGTTTGCAATCAAAAGGGGAATTATCAAAGACATTGTAAGAATGCTCCGGTTAAAGATGTTAACTTGACCTGGGAAGATACAGAGGATGCACTACTATGTAGTATTGAAAGCTCGGTGGAGTCTTGGGTCTCGGATTCGGGAGCTTCGTTTCACGCTACAACCACTAAGAGCGTGATGAGGAATTTACGGACGTCTCAAGATAAAGTTAGATGTGCAAACAACAAAACTCTCGATATTAAAGGTATATGAGATTAAAGGTATAAGAGATGTTGTATTGAAGACTACTCTTGGTTCTAATTGGACGTTGAAGAACGTGAGGTTTATTCCCAAGTTAAAAAGGAAGTTAATCTCGGTTGGTCAATTAGATGAAGAAGGTAATGAGGTTACTTTCAAGAATCGCCAATGGGAGGTGATTAAGGGTAGTATTGTCGTGGCTCATGGACATAAATGGGAAACTTTTTATATGGCTGAGGTGTTTGAAGAAGACACGGTGATTGCTACAGTTAACGTTGGGGCTAGTTCTACTCTATGGCACTGACGACTTGGGCATATGAGTGAGAAGGGTATGAAGGTTCTTAGTTCGAGTGGGAGGATTCTGGATTTGAAAAAGATAGAGCTTGGATTTTGCGAACCATGTACTTATGGGAAGCAAACGAAGGTAACTTTTATTAAATCGGGGAATTCACCAAAGTTGAAGAAATTAGAGCTAGTTCATACGGATGTTTTTGGGCCAATGAATGTAGAATCACATAGAGGTTCTCGTTATTATGTCACCTTCAATGACGAATCCACTCGAAAGGTATGTGTTTACTTTCTTAAAACTAAATCCGAAGTTTTTGGTACTTTTGTGAAGTGGAAAGCGATGGTTGAGAATGAGACAAATTTAAAGGTCATGTGCTTAAGGTCAGACAATGGAGGAGAATATGGTAATCTTGAGTTTAAATACCATTGTGCAAAGCTCGGTATTAGAATGTTAAAAACGGTACCGGAGACACCGCAACACAATGGGGTCGCCGAAAGTATGAATCGTACGTTGAACGAAAGGGCTAGGAGTATGAGACTACATGCCGGTTTGCATAAGATGTTTTGGACGGATGCGTTTAATACGGCGGCTTATTTGATTAATAGGGGACCCTCAATACCATTGGGTTTCCGAATTCCTGAGGAAGAATGGCTAGGTAAAAAGGTTAGTTATGATCATCTTAGAATCTTTGGATGTAATGTTTATGTGAAGACCAAAGATATTGATAAAGATAAACTTGAAGCTAAGTCAAAGAAGTGTACGTTCATTGGTTATGGATCGGATGAAATGGGCTATCGTTGTTGGGATAATGAAGCTAAAAAAGTTATCCGATCGCGTGATGTTATCTTTGATGAAGATTCGGTCTACGGCAAACCGGATCGGGGAGTCAAAAACCGGATCATGTTATTCTTGATGATGTTTCTTTTGATGATCTTGCGGGTTCTAGTGGGAGTTCGGGGAACAGTGAATTGCCGATTAATGGTGATGGTCGGATCTTGACAATGATGGGGATGGTTCGGATAGCGGTGATAATTCCGAACATAGTGGGAGTTCTAGTGATGAGGAGACTACGATTGAAACCGGTCCAACCATACCGGTTGCTCCTATACTTAGACGCTCGACTAGAGTGCCCAACCTAATCCTAGGTACTCTCCATCAACAAACTACTTGCTCTATACCGAGAATGGTGAACTCGAAAGTTACTTTGAAGCAAGAAAGTCCAAAGAATCCATACAATAGGAGCATGCTATGAAAAAAGAGACGGGGTCACTTGTGAAGAACAAGACTTGGTCACTAGTGAAAGTACCTCATGATAAAAAGGCGTTGCAAAATAAATGGGTGTATAGAATAAAGAATGAGGCGGATGGCAAGAAGTGGTACAAAGCAATGTTAGTGGTTAAAGGGTTTCAATAAAGGAAATAGGTGGATTACCAAGAGATATTTTCACCGGTGGTGAAGATGACTACTATTCGTTTGGTGCTTTCGTTGGTCGCATCCGAGGACTTACGTCTACAACAACTAGATGTGAAGACTACATTCTTACACGGGGATCTTGATGAGGAGATCTACATGAGGCAACCTGAGGGCTTTGAGGTAAAGGGTAAAGAGAAGTAGATTTGTATGTTAAAGAAAACTTTGTATGGATTGAAGCAAGTACCTTGGCAATGGTACTTGAGGTTTGATGAGTTTATGAAGAAGGTTGATTTTGTAAAATGTGAAGCGTACCATTGTTGTTACTTGAAGAAATTCAAGTCTTCTTACATAATCTTATTGTTATACGTTGATGACATGTTGCTTGCGAGTTCGGACATGTCCGAGATCGATAAGTTGAAAGGTATACTTTCAAAAGAGTTCGAGATGAAGGATCTTGGTAGTGCTAAGCAAATACTTGGAATGAGTATTGTGCGTGATCGTGCTAAAGATGTTCTATACTTGTCTCAATCCAAGTATATTGAGAAAGTAGTAGAAAAGTTTAATGTTGATAAAGCAAAGGATCGTACTATGCCTTTGGGTAGCGCGATAAAGTTGTCGAAGAATCAATCACCTAAAACGGAAGAGGACAAAGCGGAGATGGAAAAGGTTCCGTATAGATCGGCCGTGGGAAGTATTATGTATGCCATGGTTTGTACGAGACCGGATATAGCTCATGTATTGGGAGTTTTAAGCCGTTATATGTCTAATCCGGGGAAGGAGCATTGGGAAGCGGCCAAATGGTTGCTTCGTTATTTGAAAGGTACTTCTAGTATGAGATTGTGTTTCACTAAGGACAATGTTATACTTAGAGGTTATGCGGATGCAAATTTGGGTGGATTTGGTGATTCGGGTAAGAGTACTACGGGATATGTGTTCATGGTTAGTAAGACGGCGGTTAGTTGGATGTCTAGACTACAAAGGAGTGTTGCTTTATCGACCACCGAGGCCGAGTATATGGCTATTGCGGAAGCTTCTAAGGAGCTTGTTTGGCTGAAGAACTTCTTGTGTGAGTTGGGTAAAAGACAAGACAATTGCGTTTTGTATTGTGACAACCAAAGTGCAATCAATCTCGCGAAGAATCCGGTGTTTCATAATCGTACGAAACACATTGATTTGAGGCATCATTTTATTCGAGAACGTATTGAGGATGGTACTTTGATATTGGAGAAAGTCCTTGGTATGAAGAATCCCGCGGATATGTTTACTAAGGTGGTGTCAATGGACAAGCTGAGGTTTTGCATAGCCTCAACGGGTCTACTCATGAACTAATGAGAAGGTGGTGACCTACTAGGGAGATAGAGGGATGATGATTCGATTCTAACACGAAGTGTTGAAGACCTTGTATCGAAAGTCTACTTATCCGGCGTATGTGATAAGAGTGTGCGTGTCCCAAATGGAGTTTGGCGGTAAAGGGTGCTTTGGCGATCTTGGTTAGTTTGTATGATGGATTGACAATGTGAGTCATGGTTTTGACTATCTTCAAGTGGGAGAATGTTGGATGTGAAGAATATCAAAACAAAATTATTCGGACGAACAGGGAGGCGCGCCGTGGCCTTGGAAGGCGTGACGCGGCCTAACACAAGAACAGAGCATCAAGTTTGAGAAAACGTCTGTCCGGAGATTAGCCTTTAAGGCGCGGCACGGCCTCATATGGCGCGACGCGGCTTGGTCTGACGGGAAATTTCCAAATTTATGTTTTTCTTGTTCTCCAAGTTGTTTATTGGCCTATATAAGCACCCTATTGTAACCCTCAGTTGTATCTACGAATTATATCAATAAAATCTCCTTAGTTGGTCCGTGGATTAAAGTAATCGACATTCGATTACATATAACCACGTTAAATCTCGTGTTTTTCATTCTTTTATTATTGTTCTTTCGTTTGTCGATTGTGGAAGGATAATTCTCTGGAATTACTCTATTGTTTGGGTCCTATAATCCTTACAATAATGTAGTGCCAACCCTTTACAATTTTGGAATAAGAATTAAGTAGTTGTTAAACAAACGATAAGATAAAACTAAAAGATATTGGAACTAAAGTAATGAGATTAGCCCCGAAGATCAAAATGAACTTAAGAGTCGATATTCAAGATATAGTAGATACTTCCCAAAGATCAAAAAGAACTTAATGAGTCGATATTCAAGATATAGTAGATACTTACTCATGGGAATATTTTACGAAGACCACAAAGTCAAGAAAAAGTTACTTCAACAATACAAAGTTCATATGCAGTACCAAACTCTGATAAAATAAAATGCAAAGATCTTCAACAACTTCGAGAAGATCTCCTCGACAACTCGAATTTGACAACCTAAAGACATCTTCGACAATTTGAAGATAATACCTGATTGAAGAAAGTTGCTTCATCATCCCATCACAAACGAATCAACAAAGTGATTCGAGAGCTAAAGCGTCAAATTAAAGTTTTTGAAATTTCATGACAAAGATTCTTGAACAATTTTAGTTCAAGGCTCGAAATTAAACGACAAAGGATCTTGAACAAAGTCTTCTATTGTTACAAGGTTGAAGTTCAAGAATTCTTTCGCAAAATGATTGTTTGTTTGAGAGGAGTAAAAGCGAATTATAAGAAGATTATTCATTTAAGGGGGAGTCAAAGACGTCTAAGCCTCTCGAGTCTTGATTATTTTTCTCTCGTGTGAGACAATTCAAGAAAATGATCAAGAGAGTTCAAAATTCCAAAGAAGAAGATAGATAAACTCATCCGCAATCGACTTCGGAGGATAAAGACTTTCAAGATTATTCAAAGTCCGTTGAAATAAAATTATTCAAGAATTCAAGATTATCGAAAACGATGTATACTTAATCGACAACTTAGGGAGAGAATGTTAAACTTAGCAATTTTAGTAGTTTAGATTTTGTATGCAATTAGAAAGGGTGCTATTTTGCACACAATCGACGCAAAGGGAGAGATTGTTGAAACCATGGAATTGCGTAGATTGTGTGGAGAACCTTAATATGGTGAGATACATACAAGGGCTATATATATCCCCCATGGCATTCTTAGTGAGGTACCACACTCGCCCATAGCCAAAGTATTGTAGAGAGTTGAAGAAGCCGTAAAAATAGAATTTTGACTATTTGACTTTTACTCTCTACATCTTTATACCTTGTTCATACACATTCATCGATATTCATACTTATTCATCGATATTCATACTTTTGGGTTCCTACAATCTTTTATAATTTACTTGCAGATGTATAAATATTTACAACTTAGAAATACAATGATATCTAAAGTTTTGACAATTTACTTACAAAATTTCATTGAATTGTGGAATCAACTAATAAACTCAAGAAATAAGACACAGACACCTACCAACTCTTTCACTAAATCTCGTTCTTGCAGCTGCTAACCAACCAACTCTTTAAATAATTTATAAATATATCCAAACGTTTATACTAATAAGTTGCAAATTTTTCTTAACTTATACCAAAATTATCAATTCAAACATTCGTATCCTTTGAACTTGTCTTCCCTCTCTTCTCCCCAGACCAACTAAAATTACAGCCAAAATTTCGTTCATCGTACAAGTATTTCCACTGACACGAGTATTCTTTCCCGATCATTTACACGAGTATCATGGGATCGTTATGCGAGTGTTACATCAAAACAAGTTTTGATACCGTCATCAGTCGCAACTTTAGCAATTTTATTTTTCTGGTAATAATTTCAAGAGAGTTAAGTAGAGATTGTGTTGGGTTTTCGGAGATATTAATTAGACGGCGTACCAAAATCAGAAGACCAGAGCATCTGATGTATCAATGAAGTTACCGAAGCATCTAGTTTTCAGTGCAATATTGATGTGGTTATGAACCTTCGCCAACTAGATATTTGTTTCATTTTCATATCTTGTTTCAGTTTTAGTTCTGATTCTGAAACTCCAAGAGTCGGGACTCTCTGTAAATTTTGTGGTTGTTATTGATGAACGAAACTTATAGCAGAAGGTAAAGCTGCTCGATTTTTATCAGACTAATTTCTATTCAAGGTTTATAATTTTAATTTGTGTTTATACTTATGAAGGGAGTTTTTTATTGTTTTGATTTGAGTTATTCTTTTAGAGAGAGTTATTTTTTATTTTGATTTTTGTTTATGATTTTGAAGAAAGTTGAAGTGGGCTATAATTCTTGGTGTGGATGGATTTATTGGAAGGAGGACAAGTGAAAGAGACTATGAAGTCGGAGAAGGGTGGTAGAAACAATAAAGAGTAAATGGCCCGAAAAGGTGGAACCAGAATTTTTTTTCACCGGGGTCAAATTTTTTGTTAACGACGTAGCAACCTTTTTGAGCAAAATATGGAGTCTTTTGGGCAAAAATGTAGGCTCTTGGACAATATGTAGATTTTTGAGCAAAAATATGAAAATGTTTGGGCAAAATATGGAGTTTTTTTGACAAAATATGGAGGCTTTGGGACAAAATATGAAGACTTTTGGACAAGAAAAAAATTCACCGGGAGCAACACGAAAAAATCGAAAATTTTTACATTAAAAATTTGAAATTGACTGGGGGCATCTGCCCCCGCTTGTCCCCACTTACTTACGCCCCTGCCGAAAAGGTAACCTAAGTTATCCACTTTTACAATCAACGTAACCCGAAAAGAATTACGATTTTAAATATGTCAAATAAAAGGTTACATCGTCAAATTCATTAACGATCGTTAGTCAAAATACACAGTTGGTCCCTGAAGTTTCTTAAAAAATTTCACCACTAGTCCTTTTCATCATCTTCATTAACAACAAGTACGTGTTTTCAAATCTAGAAAATCTAAAAATGTGGATAAATTGGAAATCATTTAGTGATTATATCTTCAAAATCTCAGATTCTAATTCCATGTTTTGATCAAGATCTTGGACAATTTTAGTTTCAAAAAAATGATACTGAAATATAGTATTCTGGTGATTTTGGGTGTGATTCTGGAAAAATTGATATTGGAGATGTGTTTGATTAGTTCCAACACTGCTTTCTGCAAATTTTCATGTCTTAATTTTGTTGTTTGACGATGACGGTGGTTTCCGTTCAAACCTTCGACGGTGACGGTGGTTTACGACGACGATGATGAAGATGGCGGTGGTGGTGATTTCCGACGATGAATGATGAAGATGGTGGCGATGATGATACAGATGGTGGCGATGAAGATGAAGATGGCGATGAAGATAAAGATGACTAACGATCGTTAATGAATTTGACGATAATTGAGACGACCCGTCCTAATCCATAATGACGAATACAATAACATATAATTACATCGCGAGGTACTTGACCTCTATATGATACATTTTACAAACATTGCATTCGTTTTTAAAAGACAAACTTTCATTTCAATGAAAGTTGACGGCATGCATACCATTTCATAATATATCCAACTATAATTGACTTAATAATAATCATGATGAATTCAACGACTCGAATGCAACGTCTTTTGAAATATGTCATGAATGACTCCAAGTAGTATCTTTAAAATGAGCAAATGTACAGTGAAAGATTTCTTTCATACCTGAGAATAAACATGCTTTAAAGTGTCAACCAAAAGGTTGGTGAGTTCATTAGTTTATCGTAATCAATCATTTTCATAATTTTAATAGAGCACAAGATTTCTATTTTCATTTTTCATAAACATCATCTCATATCAGGCATTTCGCACAAACTGCATAGAGATAAAAATCATTCATATGGTGAACACCTGGTAATCGACATTAACAGAATGCTTCTAGAATATCCCCATCGTTCCATGACTCTCATCGGACATGATAAAATCGAAGTACTAAAGCATTCGTAACCCGGATGGGGTTTGTTAGGCCCAATAGATCTATCTTTAGGATTCGCGTCAATTAGGGTTTCTGTTCCCTAATTCTTATATTACCGGACTAAAAAGGGTGATATTCGATTCGATAATCCAACCATAGAATGTAGTTTCGATTACTTGTGTTTATTTCGTAAAACATTTATAAAAGCAGCGCATGTATTCTCAGTCCCAAAAATATATATTTCAAAAACATTTAAAAAGGGAGCAAATGAAACTCACAATATTGTATTTTGTAGTAAAAATACATATGACGACATTGAACAAATGTAGGGTTGACCTTGGATTCACGAACCTATATCAATTGTATTTCTATTAAAACATATAATAGAAATCTCATAATTTCATTTATTAATATATATTATTTATATATAAATTGTAGTTATATAAGATTTATACTAGATTCCATTTAAAAACATATACTTTATTTTATATCTTAAATTATATGTTATATATATTTATTTTGTATATGTATTTAAAGTGATTAATATAGTTATATTAATATCTAAATATATTTAGTATTATATTAAAAATACCTAAATTGTTGTATATAAGTTTTTATATAAGTAATGTTAATATGTTATATATATATATATATATATATATATATATATATATATATATATATATATATATATATATATATATATATATATATATATATATATATATGCAGCATATGTAATAAGTATGTTTTATGTACAAAATATTTATTTGTTTAAAAAAAATGAAAGTTTTGATATTAATGATTTACTAATAATAATAATAATAACAATAATAATAATAATAATAATAACTTTATTAATAATGATAATATTAATAATAATAATGATATTGTTAATAATAATACTTTTATTTAATTATAAGAATAATAATACTAATAGTTACAAAAGTGATACTAATACTAATATTAATGAAAATAATGATAACTTGTATTATTTTCATAATAATAATATTAATAATCCTAATCATAATAGTAATAATAATAATACAACTATTAGTGATAATAATGATAATGATAATAATATGATAATATTAATAAATGAATAGATAAGTAACTACCTCAAAGGAGTAGTCCTAACAAAAATGCCCAAGTCCGGGTTTGAACCCGCGACCTCCCGCTAACCCGATAACATCCTTATCCATTACTCCGTATCAGTTTTTCTATTATTATTATTAAGATTTTAATATCTTTTAACTTAGTTTTCTGTTTTGAATCATCATTATATCCATTATCATCATCATTATCATAATTATTTCGTCTCCGTTATCACCAACATCATCCCTCGTCTCACTATCACTCGTTCGAAAACAAAAACAAACGTCTCGGCAGTAGAACAGTCGACCCAATAACTATTGGGCTTAGCCTTATACGAACGGCCCACTTTCAAATAGAATTTAACAAGGCTTAAATGAAGCTTATTAGCTCAATAATATTTTTAGACATGTTAAGGCCCAATCAATTAAATTAAGCCCAAGAGAAATTAATCCAAACCAATAATAATTAACTCCATTACTTGTTTATTTTTGGTACGGCTCATCAATTGCAAATGGGACATCAACATGCGTAGCAGCTAACCACAACTCAATTCATCATCGTGTCATCATACATAAACCGTCACCATCATTCCTTCCATTATCATACTACTATTCATTGTCTTCCCCAAACATGATCACTTTCGCTATTCTTCATTCTCTTCGATATGTCTTCAACAAAACAGAAGTAGAAACAGAATTGTAACGTACGGTGTGCAGCAGTGGTGATGAGGGTTTCGATGGTTGGCGAACAGGAGAAAAAAATATAGATGAACAGCCGTGTATATGATGGTTTTGGGTTAATGAATAAACAGATATAATTAAGTAGATGAAGAAGTTTAGCAGTGACCTTGTTCGCAGCATAAATTAGTTTGAAAGTAATTCAATAGCAGCTAATTTGATGGTTTTAGGTTTGCGTTTGGTCCCAGCAACAAAACATAAACAGCTACATAAGATAAAACATCTTGCAAATGGGTTTCATGGTCGAGGGTGGTAGTATAACGGTCCGAGGTAACAACAACAATGGAAGTTGAAATCCTCTAATAGCATCGGTTGGTGATGTTCACGATACAGAAACGAAAGAAAAAATAATAATACTAACTATAATTATGGTGAGGTGATTCATGGTGGAGTATGATGTTGTAGTGGTGGTTGTACGGCGGTTAGAAAGGGTGGCGAGTTATGGCAATAGAAGGTGAAACTCCGGTAGTGATTGATGGTGTTATTTGAGTTGTGATGGTGGGATGGTTATGATTGTTCACGGTTACACAGCAGTAGTTGTGTCCTTTGTTTTGGGTTTTATTGAATATGAATTTAGAAATAGGAATTTGCCTGTGATGTTGGTGTATGGGTTTGGTTGAAGACGGTGATGTGGTCCGAATGATAAGTAGAAATAGATTATAGATATGGTTAAATGAGTTTCTACTTTAAAGTTAAAGATGGATAGATGATGGGTTTATGCAATGCATCTTAGGTATACGTATATATAATAAGGATGCAGTGATGTTATATATATTATATATGTCAAATAGGATAGTGCCAATTAACTTGAATCAATCAAAAATAGTACAAGGGGTATTAGCTGTCGAATAGATTGTAATGAATTTTACTTTATATGATTCTACCTAACCTATATCTACATATAAAATTAATAATATTTAATAATACATCACATATTAGAATTTAAGAAAAACGTGCACTAGGAGCCTAAAGGTTATTTTACTTACCGACAGTTTATCACGGATGGCCATATCGTGTCCATTGCTAAACAGTTAACGCATAAAAGTGTTCCTAAAAATCCCAAATTTTTAAATCAAGTTCATTTATTTATTTTGGTCATTAAATATTTGAAACCTGATCAAAAATGTGCATCTAATATTTATTTTTAATTTCAAGTAATCTATACGGAGTATTAAAATTCAACTCATCAAAGTAAAAATATTTTTAATAAATCTAAACTTTACATAACTTAATTATGGACCAATATTTAATTCCAACTTATTATAAGTTCGAGTTTAAACTCATTTCATATCGATCATAAAAATTGACCTGTCATTCGAGCTCAATCCCAACTAAAATATACAAATTCATAATAAGATAGCAAATGTATTTTCAACTATTCTAAAGTTTAAGTAGTCTATTAATGAGCTCTCGTTTATTTTAAAATCACATAAGTTTGAATCACTTATTTAAATACCAACGAATCGACAAACGAGTATTACTATTATTTAATAATTATATTTAATATACTTTATATATATATATATATATATATATATATATATATATAGATTCCTAATAACTTTTATTATATTTTATATTATTTTAAATTACCATTCAAATTATTATATATATATATATATATATATATATATATATATGCATCTATTTACAAATAGCTGTTCGTGAATCGTCGAGAGCAGTTGAAGGGTAATTGAATATATGAAACAGTTCAAAATTTTCGAGATTCAACATTACCGACTTTACTTATCGTGTTGAAATCATATTAAGATCAAGTTTAAATTTGGTCGGAAATTTTCGGGTCGTCACAGTACCTACCCGTTAAAGAAATTTCGTCCTGAAATTTGATTGGGATGGTCATGTTTGACAATAAGTATGTTTTCATGACTCATACAGGCTGAAAATTAGAGTTTTATCATCATCGAGTAATATAGATAAAACAAATTGATTTTTATGAAGAGTACGAGTAGGGTTATCACAAAAAAGTGAAAATGAGTAATTGAAGATTTGACTTAACCTTTGACATAGTCACGGTTGATTTTCCGAATTTAAGAGATTTAGAGAAAATTTTCGTAATAAGATTTGATTCTCCGGTAATTAAGAGAATATGATCTTCTTTGGTTAAATGCGATAATCTATTTTGATTACTCTGTCGGATATTTTATTATAAATCCACTCTCTTCGTTTCCTTTGTATTTTGGGAGTTCTATCCTTTTGTTTTCTCTTCCCGACTTTTAGTCAAACGAATAATGGTTCGGAAATTCGTAGGTATGAAGTTTTGAATGAACATGACTAACATCCTAAGAGAGATTGTAATAGTACGATCTTGATTGGTTAAATTACCAGAATTCAAGAGAAAAGATAGGACTATCAAGAAAATATGTTCTTGATATATTTATAGATTTAGTAGAATGTAAGAGTCGTGTAACATGACACATGATGACGGTAGGGTCTGTGAATCATCACGTTCCATTAGAAACTCAGCATGACTTACTGCAATATAATCACGTTGATCAAGTGTCATTATATTATACTAACTCATGCTTCAGTTCCCAACACTACTTCAATATCATTCATATTTTAAACTCGAAGATTTTCAGAATATAGAAACTAAATAGTTTCCTTTCTGATGTAACACTGATATCGCGAAGAGATAAATAATTTCAGATAAGAATAGTTATGAAAATATCTTCAGAAATATCGAGGATATTTATAATGAAAGATACGATGATATCTTAGAATTTCTAATATCGATGGATGATGATGAAGATTTGTCCGTAACGGTTTTGAGTCAGGAGCAAGGTATTCGTTAATGACTTCAGCAGGTACTGAATCATTTGGATTCTTTGAAGGCAGGTTTAGTCTTTGTGATTTGTCTACAGCCTCCTTCATGGTTTGCTCAATCCGTTTTCCAGTACCAAATTTTCTTTTGAGCTTTTCCAACGTATCATTCTTTATCATCAAACTATTGACTATTAAAGTCATCAACAGTTTTCGCTGCTTTATCAGCTTTCTCAAAATTCAAAGAACTGATTCGTAGACTAGAGTGTTGTTTAGAATTTCAGAATGGGAGATCATAATTCTAAGAGATAAATGTTATATGTATACATATAACTATTGATGAAGAAACGTTGCGAGATTCAAAATACTGATTACTAATTCCCAGTAACTAGTATGGTAATTCTCGTTATAAGATGTGGATGAGTATTTGATAGGGTTTTGATGAACATATATAATGGTGTTTCGGAGAGACTTGGGCCAATGAGTAATGAGGTTGCTGGTAAGTTTACTGCTAATATGGTGGGATATAAATGGTCCTCGGTAACGATGATGAAAAGAGAAAACGTATATATCAAGGTTATACTAAGGCTAATCCAAATGAAAGTCGAAGTTGATTTGATGGAGCTGTGACGAAATTGGCTATTTTAGAAAGGGATTGTAAAGTTATTTTCGATAATAACAACGCCAAAGGAACTAGCTCATATACGTGTTAAACGTTTACTAAGGTTTCGAGTGTTTTCAGGTGCATAACTATGAGCATAACTCTTTCCTTCCATAGCTGAAGTGCGGTTGATTCATCCCCTCGATTGAGGTGTTTTCAAGATTCATGAAAGGTTTGAACACAGATTGTAGTTGTCAAGATACAATTGAAGTTTAAGATGAAATCAAGTGGCAACTTGAAAAAAAATGTTTAGTTTCATATGTTATAATCAATATTTTAATTCATTTTAATTGTCCAATGTTAGTAGTCCACAGTTAGTAGTTCAATAAATCATATATAGTTTAATATATAATATTCGAATTAATTAATACGTGTCGTGAACCATTATATACATGTCTCAGACTCGATCACAACTCAAAGTATATATATATTATATTAGAATTAACCTCAACCTTGTATAGCTAACTCAAGCATTACTACATATAGAGTGTCTATAGTTATTCCAAATAATATATATAGATGGGTCGATATGATATGTCAAAACCTTGTATACGTGTCCCGATATTTAAAGTGCGTAAAATAAATAACAGAAATTAAATGACGATAAATAAAATTGCGAGAATATAAATTGCGATAAATAAATTGTGATAAATAAAATGTAATCAGTTAGCTAGGAACAGTTAGCGTGGATTCCTAACAAAATTTTTCTCATAGTTATTTTGTTTGTTTCTAACAAATTTTATTTTGTCCAATGTTTTCTTCATTATGCCACTTGTTGGATTCTGATAGGTTAAAATCCAAATATGAAATTGAATGAAAATGGTTATTCTGCGGTGAACGGATACGTATATCTGTGGATGTAAGTAGGATAGTAAATGACTGTTGAATCAGCTTCGAAGAATGTACAGTGTAACTTATTAATGTGAAATTTAAATATTCCTCGGGTATTACCTACCCGTTAAAATATTTTCACCATTAACAGTTTGTACAAAAGAATTGTTAATTACAATCTTTATGAAAACATATATACATATATATTTTCTTCAGAAGTAATCATAGATTTATGAGTTAATATGATATTAGACTCATTTAATTTACCGTTAGAATAAGAATATATAATCTCTAAAACATTAGAGATTACATAATCTCTATGTCGAACGAAGATAAATGATGTAGAATGATTCGTAGAACGATGATTATACTCGAGGTACAGAATGAGATGTTGAGGCATGGATTGTTGATGATACTTGTGCTGTTACTGATGGTACTGTTGGTACCGGTTGTGACGACCCGAAAATTTCTGACCAAATTTAAACTTAATCTTTAAATGATTTCAACACGATAAGCAAAGTCTGTAATGGGAGCCTCAGAATTTTTGAACTGTTTACATGGATAACATTTACCCTTCGACTATTTCCGATGATTCCCGAACAACTGTGTGTAAATAAAAATGTAAATATATATATAAATACAAGTGCATATATACTATTTTGAATTAATATAGTATGCTTAAATCATTAGTGATTAAATATGAAAAACAATAAATAGAATAAATAAATTATTATGATACATATATATTAATACAAGTCTATATATGATTTCTATTAATAATTATTAATTTATGGTGATATATAATATTTAATAAATGATATTATATAATATAGTGTAAAGTTAATATATTATTTGTAATTACAAGTTAAAATATAAATGATATATAAATATTATTATTATTACTTTCATTATTATTGCTAAATGTTAATAATGATATTAATACTTGTATTATTGATATTATTAATTCTGATATTAGATATAAATGTATATATAAGGACTAGATATGTATAAGTCAATATATTATATTTATTGATATTGTTACTATCCTTAATAATATCAATATTATTATAACTAATTTTATTAGTATCATTAATAATAGAATTATTATCATTATTATTATTAAACTTATTATTGATATCAATATTATTACTCTTATAAATTATTGTTATTAATAGTATTATTATTAATATTAGATGTTAAAATTTATATAAATAATGTTATTATTATGATTCATTATATATTTAAAATACAAATATATACATATTTACTATATAATTACAAGATACGGATTCATCTATAAATACATATACAAATATATACAAGTATAAAAATACGGTATATATAAATAAATATGAGATAAATACGTAATTCAGTTTCATGTCGTTGTTATATCTGTGTAATCTGTCTGCTTGATTGATAAATATGTCTATATCTAAGATCACAAAGTACTGCAAATTATTCGATTCAGTTTATGTCTTTATCTGATTCTTATTTTCTGTATTTTCTTTCTCCTGTCTTCTACTTCTACCGAATATCCTTGTCGACACAATCTTGCTACAAAAAAATTTTGATCAAGTCTCGTTGCTGTAGTATTCGTTCTATTTCACTTATACTCTATGAAATTATTGCTGCACTTCAATCAGATAACAAGAACAGAAAAGATATAACACAATCGATATCCCTGTACGCCACTTCTCTACTTTTCTCTCCCTCTCTTAATTCCTTATAACCGAAGAACCATTAGATCACCACCCATGTTCACCATAACCATCACCACCACCATCTTCATCATAAAACCAAACACCTCTTTATTTTCTTTTTCCTATGTTAACCATTAAGCAACAACAACAAACCCACTTTCCACCTTCTTCCTGGATTAACTGTCACCGAAACCACACAACACCATAAACCACCAACCGCCACCCATTAAACAACTGCCTCCAGACTTCTATTCTTTCTGTTTCAACCGACAACAACAAACTTGAAGAAAACCTGCAACTTGCTACATAAAATCACGATTATAACAAAGGTAATGATAATTATGATTCTGCGATGGGGATAGCGAGAATATTGATGATATCAATTTCGGTTTTAAAATGCTTATGCGTGGCTTTATTCTTTCTCTCTTTCTGGATATGGCCGACAAAAGTTCTAAACAGATAAACATTTGATTTATTTTATTCGCTGCTTGTCTTTTGCTTTTAACCTTTGGCCAAACTCGTTATATTCCGTGCACCCTAAATAAATTGAAACTGAATGGATCGTAATTAGATTAATTGTTGGACTTACGTTTGGTTTATTTGGGTCATACATAAGTTGATACGTTTGGGCTTGTTAGTGGGCTGACCAGTTCTGTTCAGTGAGACCACCATGATCAACAAAATGGTTGTTGTCTACAAGTACACGGCGAGTTGCTACTGCTATTACTTTACCTCTGCTATTGAAGATAAACAAGGATGAAGACATTGTTAAAAAGTGAACAAACGGAAAAGATGATGCTTCGTGATGATAATGATAATGATGATGGTAGTTAATAACGAGTGATGATGATGAGGGTGACGGAGTAACGATAATGAAAATGATGTTGTGAATTAGATTATGTAAGATATAGATTATAAAGATTAAGATCGTATGATGATGATGATTGTGAGGTCGTATGATGGTGAAGATAGAAGATAAACAGTCAATAAGAGTTATAAATATAAATGTTGAGTAATAAATTAGAAAAACACCATGGATTGGATGGTAAAGGGGTGTTTGTGTGATCGAAAGGTCGCGGGTTCAAGTCCTGTCTCGAGCAGTTTAATTGTTTTTAATGCTACAAAGGTATAAATTATTATTATTATTATTATTATTATTATTATTATTATTATTATTATTATTATTATTATTATTATTATTATTATCATTATTATTATCATTATTATTATTATTATTATTATTATTATTATTATTATTATTATTATTATTATTATTATTATTATTATTATTATTATTATTATCATTGCTATTATTATTACTAGTAGTGTTAAAATTATTAATATTATTATCATATGTAAAAGTGTTAAAATCATTATCATTATTATTATTATAAGTATTAGTATTATTATTAGTAGTATTATTATCATTATAGTTATTAATATAAATATTAGTATCATTATTATTATTAGTAAAATCATTATTTTTATAGTTATTATTATTAGTATTCATTATTATTAAAATTAACATTTTTATTTAAAAGTATCATTATTACTAAAGTTATCATTTTTATTATTAATATTAGAAGTATCATTTTAACTCTATTATCATTATCATTATTATTTTTATCATTACTAATATTATTCTAGTATTATTATAATTTAAACAAACAAAAGATATATGTATATATATATATATATATATATATATATATATATATATATATATATATATATATATACAAAAATATATTTAATACATATAACATAACAAAATTTATATTTTTATTTATTTAAATATATAAAATGAAAATATGAAACATATAGGTTATTAATATAAAAATGATATAACTAATAAATTTATATATATATAAATTTGTTCGATCACAATTATATGTGTTAATATATATACCTGATATAGGTTCGTGAATCCTAGGCCAACCCTGCATTGTTCAATTGTTCAATATAGTCATATGTATTTTTACTACAAAATACATTAGGTGAGTTATAGTCCCACTTTTGAAATCTAATATTTTGGGATGAGAATACATGCAGTTTTATAAATGTTTTATAAAATAGACACAAGTAAATGAAACTACATTCTATGGCTGGATTATTAAACCGAATATGCCCCTTTTTAGTCTGGTAATCTAAGAATTAGGGAATAGACACCCTAATTGACGCGAATCCTAAAGATAGATCTATTGGGCCCAACGAGCCCCATCCAAAGTACCGGATGCTTTAGTACTTCGAATTCATCATGTTCGAAGGGAGTCCCATAATGATAGGGGATATTCTATATTCATCTTGTTAAGGTCGGTTACCAGGTGTTCACCATATGAATGATTTTTGTCTCTATACATGGGACGTATATTATGAGACCGAGAAATGAAAATCTTGTGGTCTATTAAAATGATAAAAATTAATGTTTATGTTAAACTAATGAACTCACCAACCTTTTGGTTGACACTTGAAAGCATGTTAATTCTCAGGTATGGAAGAAATCTTCCGCTGTGCATTTGCTCATATTAGAGATATTACTTAAAGTCATTCATGACATATTTTAAAAGACATTGCATTCGAGTCATCGAGTTCATCAAGATTATTATTAAGTCAATTATAGTTGGAGGTATTATGAAATAGTATGCTTGCCGTCAACTTTCTATGTAAAGAAAGTTTGTCTTTTAAAAACGAATGCAATGTTTGTAAAATGTATCATATAGAGGTCAAGTACCTCGTGATGTAATCAAATGTTGAAGACTTCATCCAGATGGATTAGGACGGGTCTCTACAGTTGGTATCAGAGCGGTGGTCTTAGCGAACCAGGTCTTGCATTAGTGTGTCTAACTGATAGTTGTTTAGATGCATTAGTGGGTCTGGACTTCGACCTTGTCTGCATGTCAAAAGTTTTGCTTATCATTTAGTGTCAAAAAATATTTTTTTACCATCCTTAAAGTCTAGACACGTCTTACTGCCTCTATTGCATAGACAGTGTATAGATAAATTCATATCTTAGCGTATATGTTATTGTTACCTTTGCCTGACAGCTTCCGTAGATTCCTCCGTAACTTATGGGATTTTAGTATTATATATGCATATGTAAATTATGTATTGCAGGGTACTAATCTACATCCTATAATCTAATTCTTATCGAAAATACTTCATTTAATCGTACGAGATGAATCCCTCAACCAGTTTGAGTCCCTCAGATTTCGATAGCTATTCCGATAGTTATTCCGACAGCTATTCCGATATGGATTTCCACTCGAGCTCCGAAAGCAGTGTAACCGGAATGAATCAACCAATTAGCCATCATTTATTCTGGATGAATTGGCGATGGGTTCGTAGTCGAATTAATCAATGGAGATGCGAAGAAGGCGATCTTTTCCACCAACCAAATTGCCCTCTTGACGAATAACCCGAAGCACTAACCGGTGAATCAATCCGAAACACCATTTTCACCCTCATTTCCAGAGTATCTCTACATGATTATATTCTATCCACAACTCTAAACCTTATTCATCCGCTCGTTTCGACTGACAAATCATTCTGGAATAATAGAAGAAGTCAACGAACTTCGCGCTCGAGTAATCAATTTGGAGAATATGGTGCAAAATTTACCAGCTTCAGCAACATCACCGGCACCAACAGTACCATCAATAACAGCACCAGTACCATCAACAATCCATGCCTCAACATCTCATTCTGTACCTCGTGTATAATCACCATTCTACATGACGTTCTACATCATTTATCTTCGTTCAACATGATTGTTATGTAACCTCTAATGTTTTAGAGATTATATATTCTTGTTTTAACGGTAAATCATATAAGTTAATATCATATTAACTCATTAAATCCATGATTACATCTGAGGAAAATATATATATAAGTATATTTTCATAAAGATTGTAATTAAAAATTCTTTTGTACAAAATGTTAATGGTGAAAATATTTTAACGGGTAGGTAATACCCTAGAAATATTTAGATTTCACATTAATAAGTTACATTATACATTCTTCAAATCTGATTCAATAGTCATTTACTATCCTACTTACAACCACAGAAGTACGAATCCGTTCATCACAGAATAACCATTTTCATTTAATTTCATATTTGGATTTTGACCTATCAGAATCCAACAAGTGGTATAATGAAGAAAACATTGAACAAAATAAAATTTGTTAGAAACAAATAAATTAACTATGAGAAATTGTGTTAAGAATCCACGCTAACAAAATTCTAGCTAACTGTTCCTAGCTAACTGTTAATTCCCTATTACATTATCGCAATTTAATTATCGCAATTTTAATTCTCGCAATTTTATTTATCGTCATTTAATTTCTGTTATTTATTTAACGCACTTTAAATATCGGGACACGTATACAAGGTTTTGACATATCATATCGACGTATCTATATATATTATTTGGAATAACCATAGACACTCTATATGCAGTAATGCGAGAGTTAGCTATACAGGGTTGAGGTTGATTCTATAATAATATATATACTTTGAGTTGTGATCGAGTCTGAGACATGTACACAGGTCACGATACGTATTAATTAATTCAAATATTATATATTAAACTATATATGAATTATTGGACTGTTAACTGTGGACTATCGACTGTGGACTAATAACATTGGACAATTAAAATGAATTAAAATATTGATTATAACATATGAAACTAAACAATTCTTCAAGTTTGCCACTTGATTTCATCTTAACCCTCAATTGTATCTTGACGATTACAATCTGCGTTCAAACCTTTCATGATTCTTGAAAACACCTCAATGGAGAGGATGATGAAATGTCCCGTTCTTATTGATTAAAAACGTTCCATATTAATTGATTTCGTTGCGAGGTTTTGACCTCTATATGAGACGTTTTTCAAAGACCGCATTCATTTTAAAACAAACCATAACCTTTATTTCATCAATAAAGGTTTAAAAAGCTTTACGTAGATTATCAAATAATGATAATCTAAAATATTCCGTTTACACACGACCATTACATAATGGTTTACAATACAAATATGTTACAATAAAATAAGTTTCTTGAATGCAGTTTTTACACAATATCATACAAGCATGGACTCCAAATCTCGTCCTTATTTAAGTATGCGACAGCGGAAGCTCTTAATAATCACCTGAGAATAAACATGCTTAAAACGTCAACAAAAATGTTGGTGAGTTATAGGTTTAACCTATATATATCAAATCATAATAATAGACCACAAGATTTCATATTTCAATACACATCCCATACATAGAGATAAAAAATCATTCATATGGTGAACACCTGGTAACCGACAATAACAAGATGCATATATAAGAATATCCCCATCATTCCGGGACACCCTTCGGATATGATATAAATTTCGAAGTACTAAAGCATCCGGTACTTTGGATGGGGTTTGTTAGGCCCAATAGATCTATCTTTAGGATTCGCGTCAATTAGGGTGTCTGTTCCCTAATTCTTAGATTACCAGACTTAATAAAAAGGGGCATATTCAATTTCGATAATTCAACCATAGAATGTAGTTTCACGTACTTGTGTCTATTTTGTAAATCATTTATAAAACCTGCATGTATTCTCATCCCAAAAATATTAGATTTTAAAAGTGGGACTATAACTCACTTTCACAGATTTTTACTTCGTCGGGAAGTAAGACTTGGCCACTGGTTGATTCACGAACCTATAACAATATATACATATATATCAAAGTATGTTCAAAATATATTTACAACACTTTTAATATATTTTGATGTTTTAAGTTTATTAAGTCAGCTGTCCTCGTTAGTAACCTACAACTAGTTGTCCACAGTTAGATGTACAGAAATAAATCGATAAATATTATCTTAAATCAATCCACGACCCAGTGTATACGTATCTCAGTATTGATCACAACTCAAACTATATATATTTTGGAATCAACCTCAACCCTGTATAGCTAACTCCAACATTCACATATAGAGTGTCTATGGTTGTTCCGAAATATATATAGATGTGTCGACATGATAGGTCGAAACATTGTATACGTGTCTATGGTATCTCAAGATTACATAATATACAATACAAGTTGATTAAGTTATGGTTGGAATAGATTTGTTACCAATTTTCACTTAGCTAAAATGAGAAAAATTATCCAATCTTGTTTTACCCATAACTTCTTCATTTTAAATCCGTTTTGAGTGAATCAAATTGCTATGGTTTCATATTGAACTCTATTTTATGAATCTAAACAGAAAAGTATAGGTTTATAGTCGGAAAAATAAGTTACAAGTCGTTTTTGTAAAGGTAGTCATTTCAGTCGAAAGAACGACGTCTAGATGACCATTTTAGAAAACATACTTCCACTTTGAGTTTAACTATAATTTTTGGATATAGTTTCATGTTCATAATAAAAATCATTTTCTCAGAATAACAACTTTTAAATCAAAGTTTATTGTAGTTTTTAATTAACTAACCCAAAACAGCCCGCGGTGTTACTACGACGGCGTAAATCCGGTTTTACGGTGTTTTTCGTGTTTCCAGGTTTTAAATCATTAAGTTAGCATATCATATAGATATAGAACATGTGTTTAGTTGATTTTAAAAGTCAAGTTAGAAGGATTAACTTTTGTTTGCGAACAAGTTTAGAATTAACTAAACTATGTTCTAGTGATTACAAGTTTAAACCTTCGAATAAGATAGCTTTATATGTATGAATCGAATGATGTTATGAACATCATTACTACCTTAAGTTCCTTGGATAAACCTACTGGAAAAGAGAAAAATGGATCTAGCTTCAATGGATCCTTGGATGGCTCAAAGTTCTTGAAGCAAAATCATGACACGAAAACAAGTTCAAGTAAGATCATCACTTGAAATAAGATTGTTATAGTTATAGAAATTGAACCAAAGTTTGAATATGATTATTACCTTGTATTAGAATGATAACCTACTGTAAGAAACAAAGATTTCTTGAGGTTGGATGATCACCTTACAAGATTGGAAGTGAGCTAGCAAACTTGAAAGTATTCTTGATTTTATGAAACTAGAACTTTTGGAATTTATGAAGAACACTTAGAACTTGAAGATAGAACTTGAGAGAGATCAATTAGATGAAGAAAATTGAAGAATGAAAGTGTTTGTAGGTGTTTTTGGTCGTTGGTGTATGGATTAGATATAAAGGATATGTAATTTTGTTTTCATGTAAATAAGTCATGAATGATTACTCATATTTTTGTAATTTTATGAGATATTTCATGCTAGTTGCCAAATGATGGTTCCCACATGTGTTAGGTGACTCACATGGGCTGCTAAGAGCTGATCATTGGAGTGTATATACCAATAGTACATACATCTAAAAGCTGTGTATTGTACGAGTACGAATACGGGTGCATACGAGTAGAATTGTTGATGAAACTGAACGAGGATGTAATTGTAAGCATTTTTGTTAAGTAGAAATATTTTGATAAGTATCTTGAAGTCTTTCAAAAGTGTATGAATACATATTAAAACACTACATGTATATACATTTTAACTGAGTCGTTAAGTCATCGTTAGTCGTTACATGTAAATGTTGTTTTGAAACCTTTAGGTTAACGATCTTGTTAAATTTTGTTAACCCAATGTTTATAATATCAAAAGAGATTTTAAATTATTATATTATCATGATATTATGATGTACGAATATCTCTTAATATGATATATATACATTAAATGTCATTACAATGATAATCGTTACATATATGTCTCGTTTCAAAATCATTAAGTTAGTAGTCTTGTTTTTACATATGTAGTTCATTGTTAATATACTTAATGATATGTTTACTTATCATAATATCATGTTAACTATATATATAACCATATATATGTCATCATATAGTTTTTACAAGTTTTAACGTTCGTGAATCACCGGTCAACTTGGGTGGTCAATTGTCGATATGAAACCTAATTCAATTAATCAAGTCTTAACAAGTTTGATTGCTTAACATGTTGGAAACATTTAATCATGTAAATATCAATCTCAATTAATATATATAAACATGGAAAAGTTCGGGTCACTACAGTACCTACCCGTTAAATAAATTTCGTCCCGAAATTTTAAGCTGTTGAAGGTGTTGACGAATCTTCTGGAAATAGATGCGGGTATTTCTTCTTCATCTGATCTTCACACTCCCAGGTGAACTCGGGTCCTCTACGAGCATTCCATCGAACCTTAACAATTGGTATCTTGTTTTGCTTAAGTCTTTTAACCTCACGATCCATTATTTCGACGGGTTCTTCGATGAATTGAAGTTTTTCGTTGATTTGGATTTCATCTAACAGAATAGTGAGATCTTCTTTAGCAAAACATTTCTTCAAATTCGAGACGTGGAAAGTGTTATGTACAGCCACGAGTTGTTGAGGTAACTCAAGTCGGTAAGATACTGGTCCGACACGATCAATAATCTTGAATGGTCCAATATACCTTGGATTTAATTTCCCTCGTTTACCAAATCGAACAACGCCTTTCCAAGGTGCAACTTTAAGCATGACCATCTCTCCAATTTCAAATTCTATATCTTTTCTTTTAATGTCAGCGTAGCTCTTTTGTCTACTTTGGGCGGTTTTCAACCGTTGTTGAATTTGGATGATCTTCTCGGTAGTTTCTTGTATAATCTCCGGACCTATAATCTGTCTATCCCCCACTTCACTCCAACAAATAGGAGACCTGCACTTTCTACCATAAAGTGCTTCAAACGGCGCCATCTCAATGCTTGAATGGTAGCTGTTGTTGTAGGAAAATTCTGCTAACGGTAGATGTCGATCCCAACTGTTTTCGAAATCAATAACACATGCTCGTAGCATGTCTTCAAGCGTTTGTATCGTCCTTTCGCTCTGCCCATCAGTTTGTGGATGATAGGCAGTACTCATGTCTAGACGAGTTCCTAATGCTTGCTGTAATGTCTGCCAGAATCTTGAAATAAATCTGCCATCCCTATCAGAGATAATAGAGATTGGTATTCCATGTCTGGAGATGACTTCCTTTAAATACAGTCGTGCTAACTTCTCCATCTTGTCATCTTCTCTTATTGGCAGGAAATGTGCTGATTTGGTGAGACGATCAACTATTACCCAAATAGTATCAAAACCACTTGCAGTCCTTGGCAATTTAGTGATGAAATCCATGGTAATGTTTTCCCATTTCCATTCCGGGATTTCGGGTTGTTGAAGTAGACCTGATGGTTTCTGATGCTCAGCTTTGACCTTAGAACACGTCAAACATTCTCCTACGTATTTAGCAACATCGGCTTTCATACCCGGCCACCAAAAATATTTCCTGAGATCCTTGTACATCTTCCCTGTTCCAGGATGTATTGAGTATCTGGTTTTATGAGCTTCTCTAAGTACCATTTCTCTCATATCTCCAAATTTTGGTACCCAAATCCTTTCAGCCCTATACCGGGTTCCGTCTTCCCGAATATTAAGATGTTTCTCCGATCCTTTGGGTATTTCATCCTTTAAATTTCCCTCTTTTAAAACTCCTTGTTGCGCCTCCTTTATTTGAGTAGTAAGGTTATTATGAATCATTATATTCATAGATTTTACTCGAATGGGTTCTCTGTCCTTCCTGCTCAAGGCATTGGCTACCACATTTGCCTTCCTCGGGTGGTAACGAATCTCAAAGTCGTAATCATTCAATAATTCAATCCACCTACGCTGCCTCATATTCAGTTGTTTCTGATTAAATATGTGTTGAAGACTTTTGTGGTCGGTATATATAATACTTTTGACCCCATATAAGTAGTGCCTCCAAGTCTTTAATGCAAAAACAACCGCGCCTAATTCCAAATCATGCGTCGTATAATTTTGTTCGTGAATCTTCAATTGTCTAGACGCATAAGCAATCACCTTTGTTCGTTGCATTAATACACAACCGAGACCTTGCTTTGATGCGTCACAATAAATCACAAAATCATCATTCCCTTCAGGCAATGACAATATAGGTGCCGTAGTTAGCTTTTTCTTCAATAACTGAAACGCTTTCTCTTGTTCATTATTCCATTCAAATTTCTTCCCTTTATGCGTTAATGTAGTCAAGGGTTTTGCTATTCTGGAAAAGTCTTGGATGAACCTTCTGTAGTAACCAGCTAGTCCTAAAAACTGGCGTATGTGTTTCGGAGTTTTCGGGGTTTCCCACTTTTCAACAGTTTCTATCTTTGCCGGATCCACCTTAATACCTTCTTTATTCACTATGTGACCGAGGAATTGAACTTCTTCCAACCAAAATGCACACTTTGAAAACTTAGCGTACAATTCTTCCTTCCTCAATACTTCTAACACCTTTCTCAAATGTTCACCGTGTTCTTGGTCATTCTTTGAGTAAATAAGTATGTCATCAATGAAAACAATGACAAACTTGTCAAGGTATGGTCCACACACTCGGTTCATAAGGTCCATGAACACAGCTGGTGCATTAGTTAAACCAAACGGCATGACCATAAACTCGTAATGACCGTAACGTGTTCTGAAAGCAGTCTTTGGAATATCATCTTCTTTCACCCGCATTTGATGATACCCGGAACGTAAGTCAATCTTTGAATAAACAGACGAGCCTTGTAGTTGATCAAATAAGTCATCGATTCTCGGTAGTGGGTAGCGGTTCTTGATGGTAAGTTTGTTCAACTCTCGGTAGTCGATACACAACCTGAATGTACCATCTTTCTTCTTGACAAAACAAAACAGGAGCTCCCCTCGGTGATGTGCTTGGTCGAATGAAACCACGCTCTAAAAGTTCTTGTAATTGGCTTTACAGTTCTTTCATCTCGCTGGGTGCGAGTCTGTAAGGAGCACGAGCTATTGGTACAGCTCCTGGTACAAGATCTATTTGAAATTCAACGGATCGATGTGGGGGTAATCCCGGTAATTCTTTCGGAAATACATCGGGAAATTCTTTTGCGACGGGAACATCATTGATGCTCTTTTCTTCAGTTTGTACTTTCTCGACGTGTGCTAGAACAGCATAGCAACCTTTTCTTATTAGTTTTTGTGCCTTCAAATTACTAATAAGATGTAGCTTCGTGTTGCCCTTTTCTCCGTACACCATTAAGGGTTTTCCTTTTTCTCGTATAATGCGAATTGCATTTTTGTAACAAACGATCTCTGCTTTCACTTCTTTCAACCAGTCCATACCGATTATCACATCAAAACTCCCTAACTCTACTGGTATTAAATCAATCTTAAATGTTTCGCTAACCAGTTTAATTTCTCGATTCCGACATATATTATCTGCTGAAATTAATTTACCATTTGCTAATTCGAGTAAAAATTTACTATCCAAAGGCGTCAATGGACAACTTAATTTAGCACAAAAATCTCTACTCATATAGCTTCTATCCGCACCCGAATCAAATAAAATGTAAGCAGATTTATTGTCAATAAGAAACGTACCCGTAACAAGCTCTGGGTCTTCCTGTGCCTCTGCCGCATTAATATTGAAAACTCTTCCGCGGCCTTGTCCATTCGTGTTCTCCTGGTTCGGGCAATTTCTAATAATGTGGCCCGATTTTCCACATTTATAACAAACTACATTGGCATAACTTGCTCCGACACTACTTGCTCCGCCATTACTCGTTCCGACACCATTTGTTCCTTTCGTTCTATTAACCCCTGGTCCGTAGACCTCACACTTTGCCGCGCTATGACCATTTCTTTTACACTTGTTGCAAAATTTGGTGCAGAACCCCGAGTGATACTTTTCACACCTTTGGCATAGCTGCTTCTGATTGTTGTTGTTGTTGTTGTTGTTGTTGCGGTTATTATTGTTGTTGAGATGATTGTTGTAGTTGCTGTTGTTGTTGTTGTTGTGGTTGTTGGGCCGTTTGTTGTAGTTGCGATTGATGTTGCGATTGTTGGGATAATTGTTGCGATTATTATTGTAATTGCTGTTGTTGTTGTATTGGTGATTCTTATCACCGTTTTCCTCCCACTTTCTTTTGACTTGCTTCACATTGGCCTCTTCAGCAGTCTGTTCTTTAATTCTTTCTTCAATCTGGTTCACTAGTTTATGAGCCATTCTACATGCCTGTTGTATGGAGGCGGGCTCGTGTGAACTTATATCTTCTTGGATTCTTTCCGGTAATCCTTTCACAAACGCGTCGATCTTCTCTTCCTCATCTTCGAATGCTCCCGGACACAATAGGCACAATTCTGTGAATCGTCTTTCGTACGTGGTAATATCAAATCCTTGGGTTCGTAACCCTCTAAGTTCTGTCTTGAGCTTATTGACCTCGGTTCTGGGACGGTACTTCTCGTTCATCAAGTGCTTAAATGCTGACCACGGTAGTGCGTAAGCATCATCTTGTCCCACTTGCTCTAGATAGGTATTCCACCATGTTAACGCAGAACCTGTGAAGGTATGCGTAGCGTACTTCACTTTGTCCTCTTCAGTACACTTACTTATGGTAAACACCGATTCGACCTTCTCGGTCCACCGTTTCAATCCGATCGGTCCTTCGGTTCCATCAAATTCCAAAGGTTTGCAGGCAGTGAATTCTTTGTAGGTGCATCCTACACGATTTCCTGTACTGCTAGATCCAAGGTTATTGTTGGTATGTAGCGCAGCCTATACTGCGGCTATGTTTGAAGCTAGAAAAGTACGGAATTCCTCTTCATTCATATTCACGGTGTGTCGAGTAGTCGGTGCCATTTCCTTCAAAATAGTCAAATGGAACAAGTTAATCATACAGAATATTAAGAGTAGTTAATAGTATTTCGTAGCATAATATGAACTCATTTATAAAAGCTTTTTCTTCATATTAGCGTTTTATAAGTTTAAATTCGGGTAGTACCTACCCGTTAAGTTCATACTTAGTAGCTAATATACAATTCAACTACTACAATTCTATATGAAAAACTGATTATAATAATATTTCGCGTTCAAACTTTTACACAATATTTTACAAACTTACAATACCGCTTATTTTACATATAGCATGAAATATAACACACAATAAATTTGATACAAGATGGTTCTGAAGATAATTCTAGCTAGTACACAAGTCGTTCAGCAAAGGCAATAAAGACACGTAATTCATACGTCCAGAGACAAGTCATGCATTCTGGTTTTACTAGGATTACTTCCCATCCTTGGTCTTGTGGAACATAACCGTTATGGCCGTTGATAAGACAGCGTGTTGTAACGTCGTCAAAAGGACGAGGGTTACGTAATGTCCAACAGTCCCGTAACAATCTAAAAACCTCATTTCTTACCCCAATTACCGACTCCGTCACTTGTGGAAACGTTTTGTTTAATAGTTGTAGCCCGATGTTCTTGTTCTCACTTTGGTGAGAAGCGAACATTACTAATCCGTAAGCATAACATGTTTCTTTATGTTGCATGTTAGCCGCTTTTTCTAAATCACGAAGTCCAATATTCGGATATATTGAGTCAAAATAATTTCTTAACCCGTTGCGTAAAATAGCATTTGGGTTCCCCGCAATATATGCGTCAAAGTAAACACATCGTAACTTATGGGTTTCCCAATGTGATATCCCCCATCTTTCAAACGAAAGTCTCTTATAAACCAAGACATTCTTGGAACGTTCTTCGAATGTCTTACAAACTGATCTCGCCTTAAATAGTTGTGCCGAGGAATTCTGATCGACTCTAGACAAGATTTCATCAATCATGTCTCCGGGTAGGTCTCTTAAAATATTGGGTTGTCTATCCATTTTGTGTTTTTATACTGTAAAATAGACAAGAGTTAGATTCATAAAAAAAAATACTTATTAATACAAGCAATTTTTACATATATCATAAAGCATAAGCACACTATATTACATATATTACACCACACGAATATAACTATCTTATTCCGACTCGCTCGTTTCTTCTTCTTCGGTTTTGGTTCGTTTTGCCAAGTTTCTAGGGATATATGATGTTCCCCTAATACGAGCCGTCGTTATCCACATTGGTTTAGAAAAACCTGGTGGTTTAGAGGTTCCCGGGTCATTGTTACAACTTAAGGACTTCGGGGGTTGACGATACATATAAAGTTCATCGGGGTTGGAATTAGATTTCTCTATTTTTATGCCCTTTCTCTTATTATTTTCTTTTGCCTTTTTAAATTCAGTTGGGGTAATTTCTATAACATGATCGGAATTCTCGTCGGAATCCGATTCATCGGAGAATTTGTAATCCTCCCAATATTTTGCTTCCTTGGCGGAAACACCATTGACCATAATTAACCTTGGTCGGTTGGTTGAGGATTTTCTTTTACTTAACCGTTTTATTATTTTCCCCACCGGTTCTACTTCTTCATCCGGTTCCGATTCTTCTTCCGGTTCCGATTCTTCTTCCGGTTCCGACTCTTCTTCCGGTTCCTCTTCGGGAACTTGTGAATCAGTCCACGAATCATTCCAATTTATATTTGACTCTTCATTATTATTAGGTGAGTCAATGGGACTTGTTCTAGAGGTAGACATCTATCACATAATATCAAACGCGTTAAGAGATTAATATATCACATAATATTCACATGTTAAAAATATATAGTTTCCAACAAAATTTGTTAAGCAATCATTTTTCAAGTAAACACGGTCGAAGTCCAGACTCACTAATGCATCCTAACAAACTCGATAAGACACACTAATGCAAAATTCTGGTTCTCTAAGACCAACACTCGGATACCAACTGAAATGTCCCGTTCTTATTGATTAAAAGCGTTCCATATTAATTGATTTCGTTGCGAGGTTTTGACCTCTATATGAGACGTTTTTCAAAGACCGCATTCATTTTAAAACAAACCATAACCTTTATTTCATCAATAAAGGTTTAAAAAGCTTTACGTAGATTATCAAATAATGATAATCTAAAATATCCCGTTTACACACGACCATTACATAATGGTTTACAATACAAATATGTTACAATAAAATAAGTTTCTTGAATGCAGTTTTTACACAATATCATACAAGCATGGACTCCAAATCTCATCCTTATTTAAGTATGCGACAGCGGAAGCTCTTAATAATCACCTGAGAATAAACATGCTTAAAACGTCAACAAAAATGTTGGTGAGTTATAGGTTTAACCTATATATATCAAATCATAATAATAGACCACAAGATTTCATATTTCAATACACATCCCATACATAGAGATAAAAAATCTTTCATATGGTGAACACCTGGTAACCGACAATAACAAGATGCATATATAAGAATATCCCCATCATTCCGGGACACCCTTCGGATATGATATAAATTTCGAAGTACTAAAGCATCCGGTACTTTGGATGGGGTTTGTTAGGCCCAATAGATCTATCTTTAGGATTCGCGTCAATTAGGGTGTCTGTTCCCTAATTCTTAGATTACCAGACTTAATAAAAAGGGGCATATTCAATTTTGATAATTCAACCATAGAATGTAGTTTCACGTACTTGTGTCTATTTTGTAAATCATTTATAAAACCAGCATGTATTCTCATCCCAAAAATATTAGATTTTAAAAGTGGGACTATAACTCACTTTCACAGATTTTTACTTCGTCGGGAAGTAAGACTTGGCCACTGGTTGATTCACGAACCTATAACAATATATACATATATATCAAAGTATGTTCAAAATATATTTACAACACTTTTAATATATTTTGATGTTTTAAGTTTATTAAGTCAGCTGTCCTCGTTAGTAACCTACAACTAGTTGTCCACAGTTAGATGCACAGAAATAAATCGATAAATATTATCTTGAATCAATCCACGACCCAGTGTATACGTATCTCAGTATTGATCACAACTCAAACTATATATATTTTGGAATCAACCTCAACCATGTATAGCTAACTCCAACATTCACATATAGAGTGTCTATGGTTGTTCCGAAATATATATAGATGCGTCGACATGATAGGTCGAAACATTGTATACGTGTCTATGGTATCTCAAGATTACATAATATACAATACAAGTTGATTAAGTTATGGTTGGAATAGATTTGTTACCAATTTTCACGTAGCTAAAATGAGAAAAATTATCCAATCTTGTTTTACCCATAACTTCTTCATTTTAAATCCGTTTTGAGTGAATCAAATTGATATGGTTTCATATTGAACTCTATTTTATGAATCTAAACAGAAAAGTATAGGTTTATAGTCAGAAAAATAAGTTACAAGTCGTTTTTGTAAAGGTAGTCATTTCAGTCGAAAGAACGACGTCTAGATGACCATTTTAGAAAACATACTTCCACTTTGAGTTTAACTATAATTTTTGGATATAGTTTCATGTTCATAATAAAAATCATTTTCTCAGAATAACAACTTTTAAATCAAAATTTATCATAGTTTTTAATTAACTAACCCAAAACAGCCCGCGGTGTTACTACGACGGCGTAAATCCGGTTTTACGGTGTTTTTCGTGTTTCCAGGTTTTAAATCATTAAGTTAGCATATCATATAGATATAGAACATGTGTTTAGTTGATTTTAAAAGTCAAGTTAGAAGGATTAACTTTTGTTTGCGAACAAGTTTAGAATTAACTAAACTATGTTCTAGTGATTACAAGTTTAAACCTTCGAATAAGATAGCTTTATATGTATGAATCGAATGATGTTATGAACATCATTACTACCTTAAGTTCCTTGGATAAACCTACTGGAAAAGAGAAAAATGGATCTAGCTTCAATGGATCCTTGGATGGCTCAAAGTTCTTGAAGCAAAATCATGACACGAAAACAAGTTCAAGTAAGATCATCACTTGAAATAAGATTGTTATAGTTATAGAAATTGAACCAAAGTTTGAATATGATTATTACCTTGTATTAGAATGATAACCTACTGTAAGAAACAAAGATTTCTTGAGGTTGGATGATCACCTTACAAGATTGGAAGTGAGCTAGCAAACTTGAAAGTATTCTTGATTTTATGAAACTAGAACTTTTGGAATTTATGAAGAACACTTAGAACTTGAAGATAGAACTTGAGAGAGATCAATTAGATGAAGAAAATTGAAGAATAAAAGTGTTTGTAGGTGTTTTTGGTCGTTGGTGTATGGATTAGATATAAAGGATATGTAATTTTGTTTTCATGTAAATAAGTCATGAATGATTACTCATATTTTTGTAATTTTATGAGATATTTCATGCTAGTTGCCAAATGATGGTTCCCACATGTGTTAGGTGACTCACATGGGCTGCTAAGAGCTGATCATTGGAGTGTATATACCAATAGTACATACATCTAAAAGCTGTGTATTGTACGAGTACGAATACGGGTGCATACGAGTAGAATTGTTGATGAAACTGAACGAGGATGTAATTGTAAGCATTTTTGTTAAGTAGAAATATTTTGATAAGTATCTTGAAGTCTTTCAAAAGTTTATGAATACATTTTAAAACACTACATGTATATACATTTTAACTGAGTCGTTAAGTCATCGTTAGTAATTACATGTAAATGTTGTTTTGAAACCTTTAGGTTAACGATCTTGTTAAATGTTGTTAACCCAATGTTTATAATATCAAAAGAGATTTTAAATTATTATATTATCATGATATTATGATGTACGAATATCTCTTAATATGATATATATACATTAAATGTCGTTACAATGATAATCGTTACATATATGTCTCGTTTCAAAATCATTAAGTTAGTAGTCTTGTTTTTACATATGTAGTTCATTGTTAATATACTTAATGATATGTTTACTTATCATAATATCATGTTAACTATATATATAACCATATATATGTCATCATATAGTTTTTACAAGTTTTAACGTTCGTGAATCACCGGTCAACTTGGGTGGTCAATTGTCGATATGAAACCTATTTCAATTAATCAAGTCTTAACAAGTTTGATTGCTTAACATGTTGGAAACATTTAATCATGTAAATATCAATCTCAATTAATATATATAAACATGGAAAAGTTCGGGTCACTACAGATGAACCAACCGCACTTCATCTACGGAAGAAAAGATTAATGCATATAGTTATGCACCTGAAAACACTCGGAACATGAGTAAACGTTTGACATGTATCTGTGCTAGATCCTTTAGAATTATTATTACCTAAAATAACTTTACAATCCCTTTCAAAGTAGTAAGTTTTGTCACAGCTTCAGCAAGTCAACTTCGACTTTTCGTTCGAAACAACCTTATTATAATTTTGATATATATGCGTGCTCTTTTATTATTATCGGGGAACCTTTTATATTCCACCATATTACCATCAACATTTAATCATCTAAAAACACAATTCTCTTGAAACCACCTCGGATTGATAACCGATGATTCAGATATGGTAGCATTAAATGCAGAGGAAACAGCAAAATTGTAGATGGTCTAAACGGCCAAAAGTTTGATAATAAAGAATTGAGTGTTGGGAACGCTTGATAGAAAATTTAATACTGAAAAACGGATTGAGCTAACCATGAAGGAGACTAAGGACAAATACAAGGACCAAATCCTATATTCAAAGAATTCAGGTAATTCTAGATCCACCGAAATCTTTAGAGAATATCTTGTCTCGAAGTCATGTTAAAATTTTGTGGAAAATTTTTCTTCATCAATCTTCTAACTTAGAAATTCCAAAATATCATCATAAATATCTTCGATATTTCTAAGGATATTTTCATAAATATTCTTGTCTGAAATTATCTACCTCTTCGTGTTTTCTGTATTCTATTATATTGAAAACTTCATAAAATCTAAGTATAAATTATGAATGAATTGTGGAGAAGTGTTGGGAATTGAAGCATGGGTTAGTATAATATAATGACGCCCGGCCAACGTGATTATATTACAGTAGGTCATGCTGAGTTTCTAATGAAATGTGATGATGGTTCACAGAAGATCATACCATCATCATGTGTCATGTTACATAACTCTTTCATTCTGCTTAACTTCTAAACATATCAAGAAAATATATTCTTGATAGTTCGATCCTCAGTGAATCTGGTAATTTGACCAATCAAAATCGTGCTAATACATTCCTTTATGCTTAGAATACTATAAGCATTCGAAACTTCGTACCTACGAAATTCTGGACCATTACTTGCTTCACTTGAAGTCAAGAAGGGAAAACAACAGCTTGGAGTTCCGAAATACAAAAGGAAATATAAAGCCTGATAACAACACATAAATTACAAACCGTGTATATAAGTGTTTATTGCAACATAAAGACACGGGAGAATTAAAAACATTATAACTCCAAGGTAATCGTAGAAGTAAACAGATTCTTCCGGTGGTAAATGAAAGAGAAGAATGAAGGACACGATAGTCAGGAAAATATTAAGAATCAGAACGGGATGGAGCATCTCCATAATCTTTTGAATGTTGGAATTGAAGAAAGTAAGATGAGAATGGTGATAGTAAGGAAACAAAGAAGGTTAATTTATAGTGAAAAATATAGGACAGAGCAATCGAGACAGATCATCGCATTTAATTAAAGAAATCCTAATTTCCTCATTTACCGAAGAATCAGATCTTATAGATTTCGAAGATTTTCTTAATTCTTTGAATTCCGGAAATTCAACCAAGACAACATCAAAAGATTAGACTCACCTTATTTTTCTAAATTCAAACGTGACTACGTCAAAAGTAAAGACGAATATCTATTACCTTATCTCAATCTTTTGTGATAGTTTCACTCATACGCTTCGAGTAATCGAATCGTTTTATCCATATTACTCAATGATGATAAAACTCCATTTATCAACTCATATTCGTCATGAAAACATTTCTGTTGTTAGCCATGACCACCTCACTCAAATTTCGGGACGAAATTTCTTTAACGGGTAGGTACTGTGACGACCCGGAAATTTCTGACCAAATTTAAACTTAATCTTTAAATGATTTTGACACGATAAGCAAAGTCTGTAATGGGAGTCTAAGAATTTTTGAACTGTTTACATGGATAACATTTACCCTTCGACTATTTCCGACGATTCACGAACAATTGTGTGTAAATAAAAATGTAAATATATACATATAAATACAAGTGCATATATACTATTTTGAATTAATATAGTATGCTTAAATCATTAGTGATTAAATATGAAAAACAATAAATAGAATAAATAAATTACTATGATACATATATATTATTACAAGTCTATATATGATTTCTATTAATAATTATTAATATATGGTGATATATAATATTTAATAAATGATATTATATAATATAGTGTAAAGTTAATATATTATTTGTAATTACAAGTTAAAATATAAATGATATATAAATATTATTATTATTACTTTCATTATTATTGTTAAATGTTAATAATGATATTAATACTTGTATTATTGATATTATTAATTCTGATATGAGATATAAATGTATATATAAGGACTAGATATGTATAAGTCATTATATTATATTTATTGATATTATTACTATCCTTAATAATATCAATATTATTATAACTAATTTTATTAGTATCATTAATAATAGAATTATTATCATTATTATTATAAACCTTATTATTGATATAAATATTATTACTCTTATAAATTATTGTTATTAATAGTAATATTATTAATATTAGATGTTAAAATTTATATAAATAATGTTATTTTTATGATTCATTATATATTTAAAATACAAATATATACATATTTACTATATAATTACAAGATACGGATTCATCTATAAATACATATACAAATATATACAAGTATAAAAATACGGTATATACAAATAAATATGAGATAAATACGTAATTCAGTTTCATGTCGTTGTTATATCTGTGTAATCTTTCTGCTTGATTGATAAATATGTCTATATCTAAGATCACAAAGTACTGCAAATTATTCGATTCAGTTTATGTCTTTATCTGATTCTTATTTTCTGTATTTTCTTTCTCCTGTCTTCTACTTCTACCGAATATCCTTGTCGACACAATCTTGCTACAAAACAATTTCGATCAAGTCTCGTTGCTTTAGTAATCATTCTATTTCACTTATACTCTATGAAATTATTACTGCACTTCAATCAGATAACAAGAACAGAAAAGATATAACACAATCGATATCCATGTACGACACTTCTCTACTTTTCTCTCCCTCTCTTAATTCCTTATAACTGAAGAACCATTAGATCACCACCCAAGTTCACCATAACCATCACCGCCACCATCTTCATCATAAAACCAAACACCTCTTTATTTTCATTTTCCTATGTTAACCATTAAGCAACAACAAACCCACTTTCCACCTTCTTCCTAGATTAACTGTCACCGAAACCATACAACACCATAAACCACCAACCACCACCCATTAAACAACTGCTCTACCTGCTCCAGACTTCTGTTCTTTCTATTTCAACCGACAACAACAAACTCGAAGAAAACCTGCAACTTGCTACATAAAATCACGATTATAACAAAGGTAATGATAATTATGATTCTGCGATGGGGATAGCGAGAATATTGATGATATCAATTTCGGTTTTAAAATGCTTATGTGTGGCCTTATTCTTTCTCTCTTTCTGGATATGGCCGACAAAAGTTCTAAACAGATAAACATTTGATTTATTTTATTCGCTGCTTGTCTTTTGCTTTTAACCTTTGGCCAAACTCGTTATATTCCGTGCACCCTAAATAAATTGAAACTGAATGGATCGTAATTAGATTAATTGTTGGACTTATGTTTGGTTTATTTGGGTCATACACAAGTTGATACGTTTGGGCTTGTTAGTGGGCTGACCTGTTCTGTTCAGTGAGACCACCACGATCAATAAAACGATTGTTGTCTAGAAGTACATGATGAGTTGCTACTGCTACTACTTTACCTCTGCTACTAAAGATAAACAAGGATGAAGACGTTGTTAAACAGTGAACAAATGGAAAAGATGATGCTTCGTGATGATAATGATAATGATGATGGTAGTTAATAACGAGTGATGATGATGAGGGTGACGGAGTAACGATAATGAAGATGATGTTGTGAATTAGATTATGTAAGATAGAGATGATAAATATTAAGATCGTATGATGATGATGATGATGATTGTGAGGTCGTATGATGGTGAAGATAGAAGATAAACATTCAATAAGAGTTATAAATATAAATGTCGAGTAATAAATCAGAAAAACACCATGGATTGGATGGTAAAGGGGTGTTTGTGTGATCGAAAGGTCGCGGGTTCAAGTCCCATCTCGAGCAGTTTAATTCTTTTTAATGCTACAAAGGTATAAATTATTATTATTATTATTATTATTATTATTATTATTATTATTATTATTATTATTATTATTATTATTATTATTATTATTATTATTATTATTATTATTTTTTATTATTTTTATTATTATTATTATTATTATTATTATTATTATTATTATTATTATTATTATTATTATCATTATTATTATTATTGTCATTGCTATTATTATTACTAGTAGTGTTAAAATTATTAATATTATTATCATATGTAAAAGTGTTAAAATCATTATCATTATTATTATTATAAGTATTAGTATTATTATTAGTAGTATTATTATCATTATAGTTATTAATATAAATATTAGTATCATTATTATTATTAGTAAAATCATTATTTTTATAGTTATGATTATTAGTATTCATTATTATTAAAATTAACATTTTTATTTAAAAGTATCATTATTACTAAAGTTATCATTTTTATTATTAATATTAGAAGTATCATTTTAACTCTATTATCATTATTATTATTTTTATCATTACTAATATTATTCTAGTATTATTATAATTTAAACAAACAAAAGATATATGTATATATATATATATATATATATATATATATATATATATACAAAAATATATTTAATACAAATAACATAACAAAATTTATATTTTTATTTATTTAAATATATAAAATGAAAATATGAAACATATAGGTTATTAATATAAAAATGATATAACTAATAAATTTATATATATAAATTTGTTCGATCACAATTATATTTGTTAATATATATACCTGATATAGGTTCGTCAATCTGAGGCCAACCCTGTATTGTTCAATTGTTCAATATAGTCATATGTATTTTCACTACAAAATACATTAGGTGAGTTATAGTCACACTTTTGAAATCTAATATTTTGGGATGAGAATACATGCAGTTTTATAAATGTTTTACAAAATAGACACAAGTAAATGAAACTACATTCAATGGCTGGATTATTAAACCGAATATGCCCCTTTTTAGTCTGGTAATCTAAGAATTAGGGAACAGACACCCTAATTGACGCGAATCCTAAAGATAGATCTGTTGGGCCCAACGAGCCCCATCCAAAGTACCGGATGCTTTAGTACTTCGAATTCACCATGTCCGATGGGAGTCCTAGAATGATAGGGGATATTCTATATGCATCTTGTTAAGGTCGGTTTCCAGGTGTTCACCATATGAATGATTTTTGTCTCTATGCATGGGACGTATATTATGAGAACTAGAAATGAAAATCTTGTGGTCTATTAAAATGATAAAAATGATTGTTTATGTTAAACTAATGAACTCACTAACCTTTTGGTTGACACTTGAAAGCATGTTTATTATCAGGTATGAAAGAAATCTTCCGCTATGCATTTGCTCATATTAGAGATATTACTTGGAGTTATTCATGACATATTTCAAAAGACGTTGCATTCGAGTCGTCAAGTTCATCAAAATTATTATTAAGTCAATTATAGTTGGAGATATTATGAAATAGTATGCTTGCCATCAACTTTTGATGTAAGGAAAGTTTATCTTTTAAAACTAATGCAATGTTGGTAAAATGTATCATATAGAGGTCAAGTACCTCGTGATGTAATAAATGTTGAAGACTTCGTCCAGATGGATTAGGACGGGTCTCTACACCGGTGTTGTTGCTGAAGCTGGTAAATTTTGCACCATATTCTCCAAATTGTTTACTCGAGCGCGAAGTTCGTTGACTTCTTCTATTATTCCGGGATGATTGTCGATCGAAACGAGCGAATGAATAAGGTTTAGAATTTTAGATAGAATATTATCATGCCGATCTACTCTAGAAATGAGGCTGAAGATGGTGTTTCAGATAGGTTCGCCGGTAAGTGCTTCAGGTTCTTCACCAAGAGGTGTATTCGGTTGGTGGAAGGGATCGCTTCTTATCTCCATTTATTAAGTCGATTACGAACCCATCAGATGAATTGAGGATGGATGATTGGTTAATTCATTCTAGTGACGCTGCTTTCGGAGCTTAGGTGAACATCCATGTCGGAATAGCTGTTGGGTTCCGAAGAATTTGAACTAGTGATGAGTTCCATTTCATACGATTGAGTAAAGGGTTTTTCAGTATGAAATGATTTTCGGCTATCAGATAGTATTCTAATTACATAGAATATCTATATATATAGAACAAAATATTTCGTAGAATACGGAGAAATTTACGGAATATGTCAGGCAAAGTTTACAGTAACAGATACGCTAAGATATGAATTTTGTCTATACATTATTCATGCAATCAATGCAGTAAGATGTGTCTAGACTAAGAATGATAAGCAAATGATTCCCTAAGAATGGTAAGCAGGTAATTTTTGACACGAAATGATAAGCAAAACTTTTGACATGCAGACACGGTCGAAGTCCAGACTCACTAATGCATCTAGACAACTATCAGTTAGACACACTAATGCAAGACCTAGTTCGCTAAGACCACCGCTCTGATACCACATGAGACGACCCGTCCTAATCCATAAGGATGAATACAATAACATATGATTACATCACGAGGTACTTGACCTCTATATGATACATTTTACAAACATTGCATTCGTTTTTAAAAGACAAACTTTCTTTTCAATGAAAGTTGATGGCATGCATACCATTTCATAATATATCCAACTATAATTGACTTAATAATAATCTTGATGAACTCAACGACTCGAATGCAACGTCTTTTGAAATATGTCATGAATGACTCCAAGTAGTATCTTTAAAATGAGCAAATGTACAGTGGAAGATTTCTTTCATACCTGAGAATAAACATGCTTTAAAGTGTCAACCAAAAGGTTGGTGAGTTCATTAATTTATCGTAATCAATCATTTCCATAATTTTAATAGACCACAAGATTTCTATTTTCATTTTTCATAAACATCATCTCATATCAGGCATTTCGCACAAACTGCATAGAGATAAAAATCATTCATATGGTGAACACCTGGTAATCGACATTAACAGAACAAGTCTAGAATATCCCCATCATTTCGGGACTCTCATCAGACATGATAAAATCGAAGTACTAAAGCATCCGTAACCCAGATGGGGTTTGTTAGGCCCAATAGATCTATCTTTAGGATTCGCGTCAATTATGGTTTCTCTTCCCTAATTCTTAGATTACCAGACTAAAAAGGGTGATATTCGATTCGATAATCCAACCATAGAATGTAGTTTCGATTACTTGTGTCTATTTTGTAAAACATTTATAAAAGCAGCGCATGTATTCTCAGTCTCAAAAATATATATTGCAAAAGCATTTAAAAAGGGAGCAAATGAAACTCACAATCCTGTATTTTGTAGTAAAAATACATATGACGACATTGAACAAATGTAGGGTTGGCCTCGAATTCACGAACCTATATCAATTGTATTTCTATTAAAACATATAATAGAAATCTCATAATTTCATTTATTAATATATATTATTTATATATATTTTGTAGTTATATAAGATTTATACTAGATTCCATTTAAAAACATATACTTTATTTTATATCTTAAATTTTATGTTATATTTATTTATTTTGTATATGTATTTAAAGTGATTAATATAGTTATATTAATATCTAAATATATTTAGTATTATATTAAAAATACCTAATTTGTTGTATATAAGTTTTTATGTAAGTAATGATAATATGTTATATATATATATATATATATATATATATATATATATATATATATATATATATATATATATATATATATATATATATATAGTTATATGGAATATTAATATAATTGCAGTATATGTAATAAGTATGTTTTATGTACAAAATATTTATTTATTTAAAAAAATATGACAGTTTTGATATTAATGATTTACTAATAATAATAATAACAATAATAATAACTTTATTAATAATGATAATATTAATAATAACAATGATATTGTTAATAATGATACTTTTGTTTAATTATAAGAATAATAATACTAATAGTTACAAAAGTGTTACCAATACTAATATTAATGAAAATAATGATAACTTGTATTATTTTCATAATAATAATATTAATAATCCTAATCATAATAGTAATAATAATAATACAACTATTAGTGATAATAATGATAATAATAATATGATAATATTAATAAATGAATAGATAAGTAACTACCTCAAAGGAGTAGTCCTAACAAAAATGCCCAAGTCCGGGTTTGAACCTGCGACCTCCCGCTAACCCGATAACATCCTTATCCATTACTCCGTATCATTTTTTCTATTATTATTATTAAGATTTTAATATCTTTTAACTTAGTTTTCTGTTTTGAATCATCATTATATCCATTATCATCATCATCATATTTATCATCATAATAAACGTTTATCATTATCATCATCTACAGCATTCTCGTTCATACTCGCGATATCATCATGATCATGATCATTATCATAATTATTTCGTCTCCGTTATCACCAACATCATCCCTCGTCTCACTATCACTCGTTCGAAAACAAAAACAAATGTCTCGGTAGAAGAACAGTCGACCCAATAACTATTGGGCTTGGCCTTATACGAACGACCCACTTTCAAATAGAAATTAACAAGGCTTAAATGAAGCTTATTAGCTCAATAATATTTTTAGACATGTTAAGGCCCAATCAATTAAATTAAGCCCAAGAGCAATTAATCCAAACCAATAATTTTTGTTTTTTTTTTTTTGAAATGCAAACTCACACACACATTTACAACCACGAATATGTCTCAAATGGGACTTGAACCCTCAACCTCTTGGTTGGAGGGCCACCACGATACCACTAAGCCAAATGCCCTTTGGTAATCCAAACCAATAATAATTAAGTCCATTACTTGTTGATTTATGCTACGGCTCGTCAATTGTAGATGGGACATCAACAAGCATAGCAGCGAACCACAACTCAATTCCTCATCGTGTCATCATACATAAACCGTCACCATCATTCCTTCCATTATCATACTACTATTCATTGTCCTCCCCAAACATGATCACTTTCGCTATTCTTCATTCTCTTCGATATATATTCAACAAAACAGAAGTAGAAACAGAATTGAAACGTACGGTGTGCAGCAGTGGTGATGAGGTTTTCGATGGTTGGCGAACAGGAGAAAAAAATATAGATGAGCAGCCATTTATATGATGGTTTTAGGTTAACGAATAAACAGATATAATTATGTAGCTGTAGCAGTTTAGCAGTGACCTTGTTCGCAGCATAAATTAGTTTGAAAGTAATTCAATAGCAGCTTATTTGATGGTTTTAGGTTGGCGTTTGGTCCCAGCAACAAAACATAAACAGCTACATAAGATAAAACATCTTGCAAGTGGGTTTCATGGTTGAGTGTGGTAGTATAACGGTCCGAGGTAACAACAACAATGGAAGTTGAAATCCTCTAATAGCTTCTGTTGGTGATGTTCACGATATAGAAACGAAAGAAGAAAAAAATAATACTAACGATAATTATGGTGAGGTGATTCATGGTGGAGTATGATGTTGTAGTGGTGGTTGTACGGCGGTTAGAAAGGGTGGCGAGTTATGGCAATGAAAGGCAAAACTCCGGTAGTGATTGATGGTGTTATTTGAGTTATGATGGTGGGTTGGTTATGATTGTTCACAGTTACATAGCAGTAGTTGTGTCCTTTGTTTTGGGTTTTATCGAATATGAATTTAGAAATAGGAATTTGCATGTGATGTTGATGTATGGGTTTGGTTGAAGATGGTGATGTGGTCCGAATGATAAGTAGAAATAGATTATAGATATGGTTAAATGAGTTTCTACTTTAAAGTTAAAGATGGATAGATGATGGGTTTATGCAATGCATCTTAGGTATATGTATATATAATAAGGATGCACTGATGTTATATATATTATATATGTTAAATAGGATAGTTCTAATTAACTTGAATCAATCAAAAATAGTACAAGGGGTATTAGCTGTCGAATAGATTGTAATGAATTTTACTTTATATGATTCACCTAACCTATATCTACATATAAAATTAATAATATTTAATAATACATCACATATTAGAATTTAAGAAAAACGTGCACTAGGAGCCTAAAGGTTATTTTACTTACCGACAGTTTATCACAGATGGCCATATCGTGTTCATTGCTAAACAGTTAACGTATAAAAGTGTTTCTAAAAATTCCAAATTTTTAAATCAAGTTCATTTATTTATTTTGGTCATTAAATGTTTGAAACCTGATCAAAAATGTGCATCTAATATATTTTTTTAATTTCAAGTAATCTATACGGAGTATTAAAATTCAACTCATTAAAGTAAAAATATTTTTAATTAATCTAAACTTTACATAACTTAATTATGGACCAATATTTAATTCCAACTTCTTATAAGTTCGAGTTTAAACTCATTTCATATCGATCATAAAAATGATCTGTCATGTAGTGACCCGAACTTTTCCATGTTTATATATATTAATTGAGATTGATATTTACATGATTAAATGTTTCCAACATGTTAAGCAATCAAACTTGTTAAGACTTGATTAATTGAAATATGTTTCATATAGACAATTAACCACCCAAGTTGACCGGTGATTCACGAACGTTAAAACTTATAAAAACTATATGATGACATATATATGGATATATATATAGTTAACATGATACTATGATAAGTAAACATATCATTAAGTATATTAACAATGAACTACATATGTAAAAACAAGACTACTAACTTAATGATTTTTAAACGAGACATATATGTAACGATTATCGTTGTAAAGACATTTAATGTATATATATCATATTAAGAGATATTCATACATGATAATATCATGATAATATAATAATTTAAAATCTCATTTGATATTATAAACATTGGGTTAACAACATTTAACAAGATCGTTAACCTAAAGGTTTCAAAACAACACTTACATGTAACGACTAACGATGACTTAACGACTCAGTTAAAATGTATATACATGTAGTGTTTTAATATGTATTTATACACTTTTGAAAGACTTCAATACACTTATCGAAATACTTCTACTTAACAAAAATGCTTACAATTACATCCTCATTCAGTTTCATCAACAATTCTACTCGTATGCACCCGTATTCGTACTCGTACAATACACAGCTTTTAGATGTATGTACTATTGGTATATACACTCCAATGATCAGCTCTTAGCAGCCCATGTGAGTCACCTAACACATGTGGGAACCATCATTTGGCAACTAGCATGAAATATCTCATAAAATTACAAAAATATGAGTAATCATTCATGACTTATTTACATGAAAACAAAATTACATATCCTTTATATCTAATCCATACACCAACGACCAAAAACACCTACAAACACTTTTATTCTTCAATTTTCTTCATCTAATTGATCTCTCTCAAGTTCTATCTTCAAGTTCTAAGTGTTCTTCATAAATTCCAAAAGTTCTAGTTTCATAAAATCAAGAATACTTTCAAGTTTGCTAGCTCACTTCCAATCTTGTAAGGTGATCATCCAACCTCAAGAAATCTTTGTTTCTTACAGTAGGTTATCATTCTAATACAAGGTAATAATCATATTCAAACTTTGGTTCAATTTCTATAACTATAACAATCTTATTTCAAGTGATGATCTTACTTGAACTTGTTTTCGTGTCATGATTTTGCTTCAAGAACTTTGAGCCATCCAAGGATCCATTGAAGCTAGATCCATTTTTCTCTTTTCCAGTAGGTTCATCCAAGGAACTTAAGGTAGTAATGATGTTCATAACATCATTCGATTCATACATATAAAGCTATCTTATTCGAAGGTTTAAACTTGTAATCACTAGAACATAGTTTAGTTAATTCTAAACTTGTTCGCAAACAAAAGTTAATCCTTCTAACTTGACTTTTAAAATCAACTAAACACATGTTCTATATCTATATGATATGCTAACTTAATGATTTAAAACCTGGAAACACGAAAAACACCGTAAAACCGGATTTACGCCGTCGTAGTAACACCGCGGGCTGTTTTGGGTTAGTTAATTAAAAACTATGATAAACTTTGATTTAAAAGTTGTTATTCTGAGAAAATGATTTTTATTATGAACATGAAACTATATCCAAAAATTATGGTTAAACTCAAAGTGGAAGTATGTTTTCTAAAATGGTCATCTAGACGTCGTTCTTTCGACTGAAATGACTACCTTTACAAAAACGACTTGTAACTTATTTTTCCGACTAGAAACCTATACTTTTTTTGTTTAGATTCATAAAATAGAGTTCAATATGAAACCATAGCAATTTGATTCACTCAAAACGGATTTAAAATGAAGAAGTTATGGGTAAAACAAGATTGGATAATTTTTCTCATTTTAGCTACGTGAAAATTGGTAACAAATCTATTCCAACCATAACTTAATCAACTTGTATTATATATTATGTAATCTTGAGATACCATAGACACGTATACAATGTTTCGACCTATCATGTCGACACATCTATATATATTTCGGAACAACCATAGACACTCTATATGTGAATGTTGGAGTTAGCTATACAGGGTTGAGGTTGATTCCAAAATATATATAGTTTGAGTTGTGATCAATACTGAGATACGTATACACTGGGTCGTGGATTGATTCAAGATAATATTTATCGATTTATTTCTGTACATCTAACTGTGGACAACTAGTTGTAGGTTACTAACGAGGACAGCTGACTTAATAAACTTAAAACATCAAAATATATTAAAAGTGTTGTAAATATATTTTGAACATACTTTGATATATATGTATATATTGTTATAGGTTCGTGAATCAACCAGTGGCCAAGTCTTACTTCCCGACGAAGTAAAAATCTGTGAAGGTGAGTTATAGTCCCACTTTTAAAATCTAATATTTTTGGGATGAGAATACATGCAGGTTTTATAAATGATTTACAAAATAGACACAAGTACGTGAAACTACATTCTATGGTTGAATTATCGAAATCGAATATGCCCCTTTTTATTAAGTCTGGTAATCTAAGAATTAGGGAACAGACACCCTAATTGACGCGAATCCTAAAGATAGATCTATTGGGCCTAACAAACCCCATCCAAAGTACCGGATGCTTTAGTACTTCGAAATTTATATCATATCCGAAGGGTGTCCCGGAATGATGGGGATATTCTTATATATGCATCTTGTTATTGTCGGTTACCAGGTGTTCACCATATGAATGATTTTTATCTCTATGTATGGGATGTGTATTGAAATATGAAATCTTGTGGTCTATTGTTACGATTTGATATATATAGGTTAAACCTATAACTCACCAACATTTTTATTGACGTTTTAAGCATGTTTATTCTCAGGTGATTATTAAGAGCTTCCGCTGTCGCATACTTAAATAAGGACAAGATTTGGAGTCCATGCTTGTATGATATTGTGTAAAAACTGCATTCAAGAAACTTATTTTGTTGTAACATATTTGTATTGTAAACCATTATGTAATGGTCGTGTGTAAACAGGATATTTTAGATTATCATTATTTGATAATCTACGTAAAGCTTTTTAAACCTTTATTGATGAAATAAAGGTTATGGTTTGTTTAAAAATGAATGCAGTCTTTGAAAAACGTCTCATATAGAGGTCAAAACCTCGCAACGAAATCAATTAATATGGAACGTTTTTAATCAATAAGAACGGGACATTTCAGTTGGTATCCGAGCGTTGGTCTTAGAGAACCAGAAAATTTGCATTAGTGTGTCTTATCGAGTTTGTTAGGATGCATTAGTGAGTCTGGACTTCGACCGTGTTTTCTTTAAAAATGATTGCTTAACATTTTTGTTGGAAACTATATATTTTTAACATATGAATATTATGTGATATATTAATCTCTTAACGTGTTTGATATTATGTGATAGATGTCTACCTCTAGAACAAGTCCCATTGACTCACCTAATAATAATGAAGAGTCAAATGTAAATTGGAATGATTTGTGGACTGATTCACAAGTTCCCGAAGAGGAACCGGAAGAAGAGTCGGAACCGGAAGAAGAATCGGAACCGGAAGAAGAATCGGAACCGGATGAAGAAATAGAACCGGTGGGGGAAATAATAAAACGGTTAAGTAAAAGAAAATCCTCAACCAACCGACCAAAGTTAATTATGGTCAATGGTGTTTCCGCCAAGGAAGCAAAATATTGGGAGGATTACCAATTCTCCGATGAATCGGATTCCGACGAGAATTCCGATGATGTTATAGAAATTACCCCAACTGAATTTAAAAAGGCAAAAGAAAATAATAAGGGAAAGGGCATAAAAATAGAGAAATATAATTCCAACCCCGATGAACTTTATATGTATCATCAACCCCCGAAGTCCTTAAGTTGTAACAATGACCCGGGAACCTCTAAACCACCAGGTTTTTCTAAACCAATGTGGACAACGACGGCTCGTATTAGGGGAACATCATATATCCCTAGAAACTTGGCAAAACGAACCAAAACCGAAGAAGAAGAAACGAGCGAGTCGGAATAAGATAGTTGTATTCGTGTGGTATAATATATGGAATATAGTGTTCTTATGCTTTATGATATATGTAAAAATTGCTTGTATTAATAAGTATTTTTTTTATGAATCTAACTCTTGTCTATTTTACAGTTTAAAAACACAAAATGGATAGACAACCCAATATTTTAAGAGACCTACCCGGAGACATGATTGATGAAATCTTGTCTAGAGTCGGCCAGAATTCTTCGGCACAACTATTTAAGGCGAGATCAGTTTGTAAGACATTCGAAGAACGTTCCAAGAATGTCTTGGTTTATAAGAGACTTTCGTTTGAAAGATGGGGGATATCACATTGGGAAACCCATAAGTTACGATGTGTTTACTTTGACGCATATATTGCGGGGAACCCAAATGCTATTTTACGCAACGGGTTAAGAAATTATTTTGACTCAATATATCCGAATATTGGACTTCGTGATTTAGAAAAAGCGGCTAACATGCAACATAAAGAAGCATGTTATGCTTACGGATTAGTAATGTTCGCTTCTCACCAAAGTGAGAACAAGAACATCGGGCTACAACTATTAAACAAAACGTTTCCACAAGTGACGGAGTCGGTAATTGGGGTAAGAAATGAGGTTTTTAGATTATTACGGGACTGTTGGACATTACGTAACCCTCGTCCCTTTGATGATGTTACAACACGCTGTCTTATCAACAGCCATAACGGTTATGTTGCACAAGACCAAGGATGGGAAGTAGTCCTAGTAAAACCAGAATGCATGACTTGTTTCTGGACGTATGAATTACGTGTCTTTATTGCCTTTGCTGAACGACTTGTGTACTAGCTAGAATTGTCTTCACAACTATCTTGTATCAAAGTTATTGTGTGCTATATTTCATGCTTTATGTAAAATAAGCGGTATTGTAAGTTTGTAAAATATTGTATAAAAGTTTGAACGCGAAATATTATTATAATCAGTTTTTCATATAGAATTGTAGTAGTTGAATTGTATATTAGCTACTAAGTATGAACTTAACGGGTAGGTACTACCCGAATTTAAACTTATAAAACGCTAATATGAAGAAAAAGCTTTTATAAATGAGTTCATATTATGCTACGAAATACTATTAACTACTCTTAATATTCTGTATGATTAACTTGTTCCATTTAACTATTTTGAAGGAAATGGCACCGACTACTCGACACACCGTGAATATGAATGAAGAGGAATTCCGTACTTTTCTAGCTTCAAACATAGCCGCAGTACAGGCTGCGCTACATACCAACAATAACCTTGGATCTAGCAGTACAGGAAATCGTGTAGGATGCACCTACAAAGAATTCACTGCCTGCAAACCTTTGGAATTTGATGGAACCGAAGGACCGATCGGATTGAAACGGTGGACCGAGAAGGTTGAATCGGTGTTTGCCATAAGTAAGTGTACTGAAGAGGACAAAGTGAAGTACGCTACGCATACCTTCACAGGTTCTGCGTTAACATGGTGGAATACCTATCTAGAGCAAGTGGGACAAGATGATGCGTACGCACTACCGTGGTCAGCATTCAAGCACTTGATGAACGAGAAGTACCGTCCCAGAACCGAGGTCAATAAGCTCAAGACAGAACTTAGAGGGTTACGAACCCAAGGATTTGATATTACCACGTACGAAAGACGATTCACAGAATTGTGCCTATTGTGTCCGGGAGCATTCGAAGATGAGGAAGAGAAGATCGACGCGTTTGTGAAAGGATTACCGGAAAGAATCCAAGAAGATATAAGTTCACACGAGCCCGCCTCCATACAACAGGCATGTAGAATGGCTCACAAACTAGTGAACCAGATTGAAAAAAGAATTAAAGAACAGACTGCTGAAGAGACCAATGTGAAGCAAGTCAAAAGAAAGTGGGAGGAAAACGGTGATAAGAATCACCAATACAACAACAACAGCAATTACAACAATAATCGCAACAATTATCCCAACAATCGCAACATCAATCGCAACTACAACAAACGGCCCAACAACAACAACAACAACAACAACAACAACAACAACAGCAACTACAACAATCATCCCAACAACAATAATAACCTCAACAACAACAACAATCAGAAGCAACTATGCCAAAGGTGTGAAAAGAATCACTCGGGGTTCTGCACCAAATTTTGCAACAAGTGTAAAAGAAATGGTCATAGCGCGGCGAAGTGTGAGGTCTACGGACCAGGGGTTAATAGAACGAAAGGAACAAATGGTGTCGGAACGAGTAATGGCGGAGCAAGTAGTGTCGGAGCAAGTTATGCCAATGTAGTTTGTTATAAATGTGGAAAACCAGGCCACATTATTAGAAATTGCCCGAACCAGGAGAACACGAATGGACAAGGCCGTGGAAGAGTTTTCAATATTAATGCGGTAGAGGCACAGGAAGACCCGGAGCTTGTTACGGGTACGTTTCTTATTGACAATAAATCTGCTTACGTTTTATTTGATTCGGGTGCGGATAGAAGCTATATGAGTAGAGATTTTTGTGCTAAATTAAGTTGTCCATTGACGCCTTTGGTTAGTAAATTTTTACTCGAATTAGCAAATGGTAAATTAATTTCAGTAGATAATATATGTCGGAATCGAGAAATTAAACTGGTTAGCGAAACATTTAAGATTGATTTGATACCAGTAGAGTTAGGGAGTTTTGATGTGATAATCGGTATGGACTGGTTGAAAGAAGTGAAAGCGGAGATCGTTTGTTACAAAAATGCAATTCGCATTATACGAGAAAAAGGAAAACCCTTAATGGTGTACGGAGAAAAGGGCAACACGAAGCTACATCTTATTAGTAATTTGAAGGCACAAAAACTAATAAGAAAAGGTTGCTATGCTGTTCTAGCACACGTCGAGAAAGTACAAACTGAAGAAAAGAGCATCAATGATGTTCCCATTGCAAAAGAATTTCCCGATGTATTTCCGAAAGAATTACCGGGATTACCCCCACATCGATCCGTTGAATTTCAAATAGATCTTGTACCAGGAGCTGCACCAATAGCTCGTGCTCCTTACAGACTCGCACCCAGCGAGATGAAAGAACTGCAAAGCCAATTACAAGAACTTTTAGAGCGTGGTTTCATTCGACCAAGCACATCACCGTGGGGAGCTCCTGTTTTGTTTGTCAAGAAGAAAGATGGTACATTCAGGTTGTGTATCGACTACCGAGAGTTGAACAAACTTACCATCAAGAACCGCTACCCACTACCGAGAATCGACGATTTATTTGATCAACTACAAGGCTCGTCTGTTTATTCAAAGATTGACTTACGTTCCGGGTATCATCAAATGCGGGTGAAAGAAGATGATATTCCAAAGACTGCTTTCAGAACACGTTACGGTCATTACGAGTTTATGGTCATGCCGTTTGGTTTAACTAATGCACCAGCTGTGTTCATGGACCATATGAACCGAGTGTGTGGACCATACCTTGACAAGTTTGTCATTGTTTTCATTGATGACATACTTATTTACTCAAAGAATGACCAAGAACACGGTGAACATTTGAGAAAGGTGTTAGAAGTATTGAGGAAGGAAGAATTGTATGCTAAGTTTTCAAAGTGTGCATTTTGGTTGGAAGAAGTTCAATTCCTCGGTCACATAGTGAACAAAGAAGGTATTAAGGTGGATCCGGCAAAGATAGAAACTGTTGAAAAGTGAGAAACCCCGAAAACTCCGAAACACATACGCCAGTTTTTAGGACTAGCCGGTTACTACAGAAGGTTCATCCAAGACTTTTCCAGAATAGCAAAACCCTTGACTGCATTAACGCATAAAGGGAAGAAATTTGAATGGAATGATGAACAAGAGAAAGCGTTTCAGTTATTGAAGAAAAAGCTAACTACGGCACCTATATTGTCATTGCCTGAAGGGAACGATGATTTTGTGATTTATTGTGATGCATCAAAGCAAGGTCTCGGTTGTGTATTAATGCAACGAACGAAGGTGATTGCTTATGCGTCTAGACAATTAAAGATTCACGAACAAAATTATACGACGCATGATTTGGAATTAGGCACGGTTGTTTTTGCATTAAAGACTTGGAGGCACTACTTATATGGGGTCAAAAGTATTATATATACCGACCACAAAAGTCTTCAACACATATTTAATCAGAAACAACTGAATATGAGGCAGCGTAGGTGGATTGAATTATTGAATGATTATGACTTTGAGATTCGTTACCACCCGGGGAAGGCAAATGTGGTAGCCGATGCCTTGAGCAGGAAGGACAGAGAACCCATTCGAGTAAAATCTATGAATATAATGATTCATAATAACCTTACTACTCAAATAAAGGAGGCGCAACAAGGAGTTTTAAAAGAGGGAAATTTAAAGGATGAAATACCCAAAGGATCGGAGAAGCATCTTAATATTCGGGAAGACGGAACCCGGTATAGGGCTGAAAGGATTTGGGTACCAAAATTTGGAGATATGAGAGAAATGGTACTTAGAGAAGCTCATAAAACCAGATACTCAATACATCCTGAAACGGGGAAGATGTACAAGGATCTCAAGAAACATTTTTGGTGGCCGGGTATGAAAGCCGATGTTGCTAAATACGTAGGAGAATGTTTGACGTGTTCTAAGGTCAAAGCTGAGCATCAGAAACCATCAGGTCTACTTCAACAACCCGAAATCCCGGAATGGAAATGGGAAAACATTACCATGGATTTCATCACTAAATTGCCAAGGACTGCAAGTGGTTTTGATACTATTTGGGTAATAGTTGATCGTCTCACCAAATCAGCACACTTCCTACCAATAAGAGAAGATGACAAGATGGAGAAGTTAGCACGACTGTATTTGAAGGAAGTCGTCTCCAGACATGGAATACCAATCTCTATTATCTCTGATAGGGATGTCAGATTTATTTCAAGATTCTGGCAGACATTACAGCAAGCATTAGGAACTCGTCTAGACATGAGTACTGCCTATCATCCACAAACTGATGGGCAGAGCGAAAGGACGATACAAACGCTTGAAGACATGCTACGAGCATGTGTTATTGATTTCGGAAACAGTTGGGATCGACATCTACCGTTAGCAGAATTTTCCTACAACAACAGCTACCATTCAAGCATTGAGATGGCGCCGTTTGAAGCACTTTATGGTAGAAAGTGCAGGTCTCCGATTTGTTGGAGTGAGGTGGGGGATAGACAGATTACGGGTCCGGAGATTATACAAGAAACTACCGAGAAGATCATCCAAATTCAACAACGGTTGAAAACCGCCCAAAGTCGACAAAAGAGCTACGCTGACATTAAAAGAAAGGATATAGAATTTGAAATTGGAGAGATGGTCATGCTTAAAGTTTCACCTTGGAAAGGCGTTGTTCGATTTGGTAAACGAGGGAAATTAAATCCAAGGTATATTGGACCATTCAAGATTATTGATCGTGTCGGACCAGTAGCTTACCGACTTGAGTTACCTCAACAACTCGCGGCAGTACATAACACTTTCCACGTCTCGAATTTGAAGAAATGTTTTGCTAAAGAAGATATCACTATTCCGTTAGATGAAATCCAAATCAACGAAAAACTCCAATTCATCGAAGAACCCGTCGAAATAATGGATCGTGAGGTTAAAAGACTTAAGCAAAACAAGATACCAATTGTTAAGGTTCGATGGAATGCTCGTAGAGGACCCGAGTTCACCTGGGAGCGTGAAGATCAGATGAAGAAGAAATACCCGCATCTATTTCCAGAAGATTCGTCAACACCTTCAACAGCTTAAAATTTCGGGACGAAATTTATTTAACGGGTAGGTACTGTAGTGACCCGAACTTTTCCATGTTTATATATATTAATTGAGATTGATATTTACATGATTAAATGTTTCCAACATGTTAAGCAATCAAACTTGTTAAGACTTGATTAATTGAAATATGTTTCATATAGACAATTAACCACCCAAGTTGACCGGTGATTCACGAACGTTAAAACTTATAAAAACTATATGATGACATATATATGGATATATATATAGTTAACATGATACTATGATAAGTAAACATATCATTAAGTATATTAACAATGAACTACATATGTAAAAACAAGACTACTAACTTAATGATTTTTAAACGAGACATATATGTAACGATTATCGTTGTAAAGACATTTAATGTATATATATCATATTAAGAGATATTCATACATGATAATATCATGATAATATAATAATTTAAAATCTCATTTGATATTATAAACATTGGGTTAACAACATTTAACAAGATCGTTAACCTAAAGGTTTCAAAACAACACTTACATGTAACGACTAACGATGACTTAACGACTCAGTTAAAATGTATATACATGTAGTGTTTTAATATGTATTTATACACTTTTGAAAGACTTCAATACACTTATCGAAATACTTCTACTTAACAAAAATGCTTACAATCACATCCTCATTCAGTTTCATCAACAATTCTACTCGTATGCACCCGTATTCGTACTCGTACAATACACAGCTTTTAGATGTATGTACTATTGGTATATACACTCCAATGATCAGCTCTTAGCAGCCCATGTGAGTCACCTAACACATGTGGGAACCATCATTTGGCAACTAGCATGAAATATCTCATAAAATTACAAAAATATGAGTAATCATTCATGACTTATTTACATGAAAACAAAATTACATATCCTTTATATCTAATCCATACACCAACGACCAAAAACACCTACAAACACTTTTATTCTTCAATTTTCTTCATCTAATTGATCTCTCTCAAGTTCTATCTTCAAGTTCTAAGTGTTCTTCATAAATTCCAAAAGTTCTAGTTTCATAAAATCAAGAATACTTTCAAGTTTGCTAGCTCACTTCCAATCTTGTAAGGTGATCATCCAACCTCAAGAAATCTTTGTTTCTTACAGTAGGTTATCATTCTAACACAAGGTAATAATCATATTCAAACTTTGGTTCAATTTCTATAACTATAACAATCTTATTTCAAGTGATGATCTTACTTGAACTTGTTTTCGTGTCATGATTTTGCTTCAAGAACTTTGAGCCATCCAAGGATCCATTGAAGCTAGATCCATTTTTCTCTTTTCCAGTAGGTTCATCCAAGGAACTTAAGGTAGTAATGATGTTCATAACATCATTCGATTCATACATATAAAGCTATCTTATTCGAAGGTTTAAACTTGTAATCACTAGAACATAGTTTAGTTAATTCTAAACTTGTTCGCAAACAAAAGTTAATCCTTCTAACTTGACTTTTAAAATCAACTAAACACATGTTCTATATCTATATGATATGCTAACTTAATGATTTAAAACCTGGAAACACGAAAAACACCGTAAAACCGGATTTACGCCGTCGTAGTAACACCGCGGGCTGTTTTGGGTTAGTTAATTAAAAACTATGATAAACTTTGATTTAAAAGTTGTTATTCTGAGAAAATGATTTTTATTATGAACATGAAACTATATCCAAAAATTATGGTTAAACTCAAAGTGGAAGTATGTTTTCTAAAATGGTCATCTAGACGTCGTTCTTTCGACTGAAATGACTACCTTTACAAAAACGACTTGTAACTTATTTTTCCGACTAGAAACCTATACTTTTTTTGTTTAGATTCATAAAATAGAGTTCAATATGAAACCATAGCAATTTGATTCACTCAAAACGGATTTAAAATGAAGAAGTTATGGGTAAAACAAGATTGGATAATTTTTCTCATTTTAGCTACGTGAAAATTGGTAACAAATCTATTCCAACCATAACTTAATCAACTTGTATTATATATTATGTAATCTTGAGATACCATAGACACGTATACAATGTTTCGACCTATCATGTCGACACATCTATATATATTTCGGAACAACCATAGACACTCTATATGTGAATGTTGGAGTTAGCTATACAGGGTTGAGGTTGATTCCAAAATATATATAGTTTGAGTTGTGATCAATACTGAGATACGTATACACTGGGTCGTGGATTGATTCAAGATAATATTTATCGATTTATTTCTGTACATCTAACTGTGGACAACTAGTTGTAGGTTACTAACGAGGACAGCTGACTTAATAAACTTAAAACATCAAAATATATTAAAAGTGTTGTAAATATATTTTGAACATACTTTGATATATATGTATATATTGTTATAGGTTCGTGAATCAACCAGTGGCCAAGTCTTACTTCCCGACGAAGTAAAAATCTGTGAAGGTGAGTTATAGTCCCACTTTTAAAATCTAATATTTTTGGGATGAGAATACATGCAGGTTTTATAAATGATTTACAAAATAGACACAAGTACGTGAAACTACATTCTATGGTTGAATTATCGAAATCGAATATGCCCCTTTTTATTAAGTCTGGTAATCTAAGAATTAGGGAACAGACACCCTAATTGACGCGAATCCTAAAGATAGATCTATTGGGCCTAACAAACCCCATCCAAAGTACCGGATGCTTTAGTACTTCGAAATTTATATCATATCCGAAGGGTGTCCCGGAATGATGGGGATATTCTTATATATGCATCTTGTTATTGTCGGTTACCAGGTGTTCACCATATGAATGATTTTTATCTCTATGTATGGGATGTGTATTGAAATATGAAATCTTGTGGTCTATTGTTACGATTTGATATATATAGGTTAAACCTATAACTCACCAACATTTTTGTTGACGTTTTAAGCATGTTTATTCTCAGGTGATTATTAAGAGCTTCCGCTGTCGCATACTTAAATAAGGACAAGATTTGGAGTCCATGCTTGTATGATATTGTGTAAAAACTGCATTCAAGAAACTTATTTTGTTGTAACATATTTGTATTGTAAACCATTATGTAATGGTCGTGTGTAAACAGGATATTTTAGATTATCATTATTTGATAATCTACGTAAAGCTTTTTAAACCTTTATTGATGAAATAAAAGTTATGGTTTGTTTAAAAATGAATGCAGTCTTTGAAAAACGTCTCATATAGAGGTCAAAACCTCGCAACGAAATCAATTAATATGGAACGTTTTTAATCAATAAGAACGGGACATTTCATGTCATTCGAGCTCAATCCCAACTAAAATGTACAATTTCATAATAAGATAGCAAATGTATTTTCAACTAGTCTGAAGTTTACGTAGTCTATTAACGAGCTCTCGTTTATTTTAAAATCACATAAGTTTGAATCACTTATTTAAATATAAGTTTGAATCACTTATTTAAATACCAACGAATCGACAAACGAGTATATCTATTATTTAATAATTATATTTAATATACTTTAGATATATATAGAGATTCCTAATAACTTTTATTATATTTTATATTATTTTTAATTACCATTCAAATTATATATATATATATATATATATATATATATATATATATATATATATATATATATATATATATATATATGCATCTATTTACAAATAGCTGTTCGTGAATCGTCGAGAGCAGTTGAAGGGTAATTGAATATTTGAAACAGTTCAAAATTTTCGAGATTCAACATTACCGACTTTGCTTATCGTGTCGAAATCATATTAAGATCAAGTTTAAATTTGGTCGGAAATTTCCGGGTCGTCACAATAATTACCTCAATTCTAAAAATTTTGAAATCGTAATCCTTTTCTTCGATAAATTAAAAATCAGAATCCTTTTCGAGCTTAAGCAAATTAGGGATAACCTTGATTTTCAAATTAGGTAACATAGGTTGCCCTTTCGGGCCATGTGTCCAACAATAAATAAGTAGAAGGTTTTAACAGATGGGTGGTGGAAACAATGAATGGAAAAAAAAAATACCCTCAAGTGATGAGCACATGTGACGTTTAACTCTTGTTAGAGTTATGGACCAACCACGCATTATGTATAAATATCAGTCATCTACGTCAAAAAATACTTTAGGTCCATCCGTGAAATTTCATACAAATATTAGGGATCAACCGCGTAATGTTGTCTAGTATAAGCTTCACAAGACTTAACTTTTGTTACGACTAAGGATGTAATTGAAAATAAATAATGTATTTAAGAACTATTTGTACAATTATAAATTGGTAAAAATGAAAAAGGGTAAAATATAACACGCAAATGATCTAAGCAACATGGACGGAGACTTTAAGGGGCTAGGATGGGCCCTGGCCCCTCTAAAATTTAAGTAATTAATGAGTTTGTATCCCTTTTAGTTACGAATGTTTGGACTTTTGAATTCACTAAATTGGAGTCTGTATGAAGGAAATATGAACATAATGGCGATGGCTCGCAAATTTGCAAGCTGTCACTGTTTTGATCATATCTCCTTCTTAAGAACTCTTATTTAGTTGATTTAAAAGTTCAAATGCTCGTAATTCAAAGAGATACAAATGTTCTTTTTTATGGTTGAGTTAAATTAAATTCAAAGCACCCCGGCTGGGACATGCCCTATCATATTTTAGATATGACGAACGTACTAAAATTTTATAATATATGCTAAAATAATCTCGTCGTCTTGATAAAACATCTTATGTCCGGCCCCCTTACAAAAAATATTCAAGTTACGTCATTGCTAAGTAATTTTGTCTCAATTTTGTGTTGGTTTTGAAACCAAGTATCACAGGCTTCTTTAGACTATTCCTAACCCTGACTGTGACATCATAGTCGGATTGTGCACTTTTTGGTGAAAAAAGGGTTTTTGCATGTGACTGTATCTGAACCCCGTTAATCCAAAATGTCAAGTTTTTGTGTCAAATATTTGGAGGGTGAGATGGTAAAATCTGATTGAAAATTGGAGAAGAAAATAATAAAATTACAAAAATATAATAACAGTAATTATGTGATTGGTTGGATCAAAAAGTCACGCCGCTGTCTTCTTCGTCAAATAGTTGACTCACGCTCAGATCCGTCAAAAAGTGATGCTGCGATAACTCCGATAGACGCGTCAACCTCGCTCCACCCCATCTGACGCTGACAATCTGGCGCGGTGTTAGATACAGTCTTAAATCCAAATATAATACATATATAAAATAAATATAAATAGATCGTCTCCCTTAAGCACAGAACATATAAATTTTTTATCGTTAAGATATACTCCCTATTATAGAAGTCGACAACGGAAGATCGTTAGCACCTTGTATTTTAACCATTCTCAAATATTAGTAGTCAGGAGCGGAAATATGTTGGGGCAGGGCGGGGGCGCCCGCCCAGTAGATTTGTAATTTTTAATATAAAATTTTTGAATTATTTGACTTTGTCCCTAGTTGATTTTTTATTCCCAAAAGTCTCCATATTTTACCTCCAAAGCCTCTGTATTTTGTTCAAACACCTCCGTATTTTGCCCAAAAACCTCCGTATCTTGCCAAAAACCTCCGTATTTTACTTAAAACCCTCTGTATTTTGTCCAAAAACTTCCGTATTTTTGTATTTTGTCCAAAACCTTCCGTATTTTGTCCAAAAACTTTCATATTTTACAAAAAAAAAAAAAAATGCTACGCTTTAAAAAAAATCGCCCCCAATAAAAAAGATTCCTGCTTCCGCTGTTACTAGCTAGTAACTTGGGCTTAAAACATTAAACATTTAATTAACACATTTCAGTAGTTCTTTTAGTAAATAACATATAAAATCCAAACGAAAAAGCTGTAAACTGAGGGTTTGTATTATTCTCAATTCTCAATTCTCAATTCTCGTTCTCGTTCTCGTTCTCGTTCTCGTTCTCGTTCTCGTTCTCAATAAGTATATCAGCAGGCAGGAATGAACAGTATCGTGACGCTGACATCATAGTGATGTCAGCCTTTAATCTTTTAGTGTTTCTTTTTTAGACTTTTTTCACTTTTGTTATTTAGAAACGTCTTCCCCCAAGTTGGCTCCACAACACTTGTAATCTTTTTGTATAATTGTTAACATATCAAATCTCACTAAGGTAACAAACTCTGATAATCAACATCTTCAAACAAATTTGATAAACAACATATTCAAACTAACCTTACTAACAAGATCTTCAAACAAAATTAATAGACTAAAATTGATAACTAATAAACATTAAATTTCAATTTCACTTTACAAAAATTATAGTAACTAAATACCAACACATGTAACCATTACCAAATACCACCATCACAACCGTCACCTACGGCCAAAATCGGTCGACCACCACCAGCAACACCAAAAAATTATTAAAAAAAAAAGTTTTAGAACAGCCACTGAAGTCAGAGAAGCTAGCGTACCACTACCGTTGGGCGGTTGAAAAAGAATAACAACAAACAACAACAACAAAACCCAATCTCACATGAGTGAGGTATGGGGGAGGTGAGACGTGGACAATCATTCCTCTATCCTTGAATAAAGAGAAGTCATTTCTCCACCCCGAGTGTAACACTCCAAGAGTAGAGAAGGTCGTCCATCTCTTTGTTCGACGGGTAAAGAGATTGCTTCCAAACGGACCTCGCCAAAATAAATAAATAAGTAAATTAAAAAAAGATATATATATGTGTATATATATATATATATATATATATATATATATATATATAATAATAATAATAATAATAATAATAATAATAACGCCATGAAAATGGTAGAAATAAATTTTCATGGATTTAAGATCATGCCTGGAATTCAATTTAGGCTTCCAAACGGACCTCGCCAAAATAAATAAATAAGTAAATTAAAAAAAGATATATATATGTATATATATATATAATAATAATAATAATAATAATAATAATAATAATAATAATAATAATAATAATAATAATAACGCCATATGGTAGAAATAAATTTTCATGGATTTAAGATCATGCCTGGAATTCAATTTAGGCTTTAAGCGACCGACAAGTCGCCAATAACAATATTTACTAATTAAATCACCACTGATGGCGACTTCCCACAACAACTAGATAAAAAAAATTAAACGCACCAGAGTATATATTTACATCTGAGCGACGAACTATTGTGATTTGTGAGTATATAACTATATATTCAGATCTGAGCACATTTATCAATGGAACTACGGATGATTGTTAGGCGATTGTGGCTTGAAAGCTTTTAAATGATGGATGATGAAGATGATGATGGAAATGATGATGGATTTGAAGATGACGATGGATGATGATTAGTAAACCACTTTAATTTTTATTATTTCTATCCATCCATGCTACTGTAAATAAATGAAGGTAGAAAACTAGAAATACTAGGAGCGGCTGATAAAAGAAAAGGGTGTAGTATATATAATGCTGTGACAAGAGGTTTGTTTTTTTTTTTTAAGATGGGCTGGCCCAAAAACTCTTTTGTGCCCACTATTATAAACTCTCATGGAGTTCATATCTCTTTTAGTATAAAAAACAATCGGAGAGATATGCGATGAGATGTGGAAGAGAAACACGAAATCTATTAAGAGAATCCCTAATAACTTTGAATATGAGCTGAGGATTGGGGATTAAAAAGACCAAAATACCCACGGTTTTTGTTGTAAAAGGACGAGTCAATCCAAAGGAAACAGTAGCCATACAGGAGTAGTAGGGACTTTGGTCAATAGTATATTAGGATAATTATGATTAAGATAGTTAAATTAATACTGAGTAACATTGTTTTTTTATACTAGTAACACTTTGAAATTTTATACAAGTAAAGTCTTTCAAATGGATTTCTCATAGGTCGGGAGGTCGAAAACTTGATTGGTTAATGTGGTTGAGTAATCCTAGCTTTTATTTAAATTAACAAATTGTAATATTCGAGCATGTTTTGTTGGTTGCTTACTTTGCAACCTCATTGTGTTATATCGTGTTTTTGAGCCAATCCGGCTCATTCTCATTCTTTGTATTTTGGGTTGTGTTTAATAATATTGTTTGCTTTTTTTTTTTTTTAAAAAGTACATTAGGCTTGCCTAAGACTATATATAAGTGATAAAAATTTTATGGGTTAAGGCATGTTTGGAATTTCTTTTTTTTTTTTTTTTTTAGATTCTCAGTTTACATTTTATTTTTACATTTTTGTTGATCATTTAACATTTCTTTTCAGTTAAAAGAATTTATGTCTTAAAAAAAAAATCAAATATCTATTTTTCACCATTTGATTTACAGAATATTTTTTCAACTATCATTCGCTATCGATTGTATATTTTTAATTTATTCTTATATTATTATATTTGGCAATTAATTTAAATTTACTTATGGCAATTAATTTTGTAAATGTAAAAGCTGCTGCTGCTCCAGCTGCTCCTGCTATGCTCCTACTGTAGCAGCAGTAGCAGGAGGAGGAGGAGCAGCAGGAGCAGCATTAGCAGCAGCAGCAGGATCAACATTAGCAGCAGTAGGAGCAACATTAGCAGCAGCAGTAGTAGTATCAGCATTAGCAGCAGCAGTAGCAGGAGCATCATTAGTAGTAGCGTTAGTAGTAGTTGTAGCATTATTAGCAGTAGCATTAGCAGCAACAGCATTAGCAGCAGCATCAACAAAAGCAGTGTAGAAGCAGCAGCAGCAGCAGAAGCAGAAGCAGTAGCAGTAGCAGTAGCAGTAGCAGTAGCAATAGCAGTAGCAGTAGCAGTAGCAGTAGTAACACTACATGTGGTAAAGGAAATCATGTAGGATACTACATGTGGTGTTAAGCGTTATTACCGAGTGCTCATGAAACATATACACTTTGAAACTGTATGGAAACCGTTTATGAATTTGATAACTGTGAAAATCTTATAAACAGTGGAACTGTTTACAAACTTGATATGTTACGAACTACGATCTTATTTTCATACTTGAAAGCTTGAGATCATATTACTTCTAAACTGTTTATGAAGCTGAGATCATGTGATCTGTTTTTCTATCAAACCATTTATGGACTCGAAAATTTAATATTTGTGTTACTGTTTTAAACTATTTCAAACTGTTTGAAACTATGAAACTTTTGTAAATTTTATACGTTGTACAAAACCTATGAACTCACCAATCTTTGTGTTGATGCTTAAGCATGTTTATTCTCAGGTACTTATTGCTTCCGCTTTAACACTTTTCTGTTGCATAGAGGTCAAGCCAAGCACTAGGACCAGAGTTAACATCCGCGTCAATGGCGTCATAATATTCACTAGGTCTCGAGCCCGGATCACCGTAAACTATCTAACCCACACTTTTGAGTCTCGCACCGCATTGCATCACAAGTGAGTTCGTAGCCCCTTTTTCTCGTTTTATAATTGTTTTTGGGTGAGAAAACATGCTTAATATTTTTAACACATTCTTTATGTATTACTATGCTTTATGATTTTATAAAGTTGTTATAAGTGAGTGTTATAGCCCCTTTTTACATGTTTTCTAACTATTTTTGGGGTGAGAATACATGCTTAATGATTTACTACGCTTTATTTATAAAGTTTGTTTTATAAACATTCTTATTATTAAATAACACTTTATGCATTTCATAGTTTATTATATGTGAGTTTTATGCTAAAACGCCCTTAACTCGGTAGTATTAGTTACAGTGACTTGTAAGCGCGAATCACTAGAGCACATCTATTAGGTTTGACAACCACACCCTACCTTAACTGTGGTGCTAGTTACTTCGATACATACATTTGGCATAGTGTATCGTCCAATGAACGGTAAAGGAAATCATTTAGGATACTACATGTGGTGTTAAGCGTTATTACCGAGTGCTCAGGAAACATATATACTTTGAAAGTGTATGGAAACCGTTTATAAATTTGATAACTGTAAAAATCTTATAAACCGTGGAATTGTTTACAAACTTGAAATGTTACGAACTAAGATCTTATAAATACTATATTAGATAGTATGACCTCTGACCTCATAATATTCATTAGGTCCCGATCCCGGAACACCGCACACAATCTAACCAACTACCGTGTACGCTTTGCACCGCATCAATTGTGATAGTGATCCGAACTTTTCCATGTTTATATATATTAATTGAGATTGATATTTACATGACTAAATGTTTCCAACGTGTTAAGCAATCAAACTTGTTAAGACTTGATTAAATGAAATAAGTTTCATATAGACAATTGATCACCCAAGTTGACCGGCGATTCACGAACGTTACAAAATTGTAAAAATTACATGTTGTGGTATATATAGACATATATATATGGTTGACATAAGATTATGATGAGTAAGTATCTCACTAAATACATTAACAATGTGTGATATACATAAGAAATGAGATTACTAAGTTAAGAAACTTGAAATGATATATATAACGATTATCGTTATGATAACGTCTACTAAATACATATGTATCATATTAAGATATTGATACACTATATTTAACATGATAAAATGATATTTAAATATATCATTAAGTGTGTTAACAATGAACAACATATGTAAAAACAAGACTACTAACTTAAGAATTACGAAACGAGATTTATATGTAACGATTATCGTTGTAACGATATTTTAATGTATATATCATATTAAAAGATATTCGTACATCATAATATCATGATAATATAATAATTTAACATCTCATTTGATATAATAAACATTGGGTTAACAACATTAATTGAGATCGTTAACTTAAAGGTTTCAAAACAACACTTACATGTAACGACTAACGAAGACTTAACGACTCCATTAGAATGTATATACATGTTGTGTTTTGATATGTATTCTTACACTTTTGAAAGACTTCAAGACACATATCAAAGTACTTCTACTTAACAAAAATTCTTACAATTACATCCTCGTTCAGTTTCATCAACAATTCTACTCGTATGCACCCGTATTCGTACTCGTACAATACACAGCTTTTAGATGTATGTACTATTGGTATATACACTCCAATGATCAGCTCTTAGCAGCCGATGTGAGTCACCTAACACATGTGGGAACCATAATTTGGCAACTAGCATGAAATATCTCATAAAATTACAAAAATATTAGTAATCATTCATGACTTATTTACATGAAAACAAAATTACATATCCTTTATATCTAATCCATATACCAACGACCAAAAACACCTATAAACACTTTAATTCTTCAATTTTCTTCATCTAATTGATCTCTCTCAAGTTCCATCTTCAAGTTCTAAGTGTTCTTCATAAATTCCATAAGTATAGTTTCATAAAAATCAAGAATACTTCCAAGTTTGCAAGTTTACTTCCAAGCTTTCTAATCCATTCCAAGTAATCATCTAAGATCAAGGAACCTTTGTTATTTATAGTAGGTTATCTTTCTAATTCAAGGTAATATTCATATTCAAACTTTGATTCAATTTCTACAACTATAACAATCTTATTTCGAGTGAAAATCTTAATTGAACTGTTTTCGTGTCATGATTCTGGTTCAAGAACTTTCAACCCATCCAAGGATCCTTTGAAGCTAGATCCATTTTTCTCATTTCCAGTAGTTTTATCCAGAAAACTTGAGGTAGTAATGATGTTCATAACATCATTCGATTCATACATATAAAGCTATCTTATTCGAAGGTTTAAACTTGTATTCACTAGAACATAGTTTAGTTAATTCTAAACTTGTTCGCAAACAAAAGTTAATCCTTCTAACTTGACTTTTAAAATCAACTAAACACATGTTCTATATCTATATGACATGCTAACTTAATGATTTAAAACCTGGAAACACGATGAACACCATAAAATCGGATTTACGCCGTCGTAGTGAAACAGGGGCTGTTTTGGTTTGGATAATTAAAAACTACGATAAACTTTGATTTAAAAGTTGTTCTTCTGGGAAAATGATTTTTCATATGAACATGAAACTATATCCAAAAATCTTGGTTAAACTCAAAGTGAAAGTATGTTTTTCAAAATGGTCATCAAGATATCGTTCTTTCGACGGAAATGACTACCTCTTTAGTAATTGACATGTAACTTAAATTTCCAACTATAAACCTATACTTTTTATGTTTGGATTCTTAAATTATAGTTCAATATGAAACCATAGCAATTTGATTTACTCAAAACGGATTTAAAATGAAGAAGTTATGGGTAAAACAAGATTAGATATTTTTGATCTTTTTAGCTACGGGAAATGTTTAACAAATCTATACAAATCATATCCTAGCTAACTTATATTGTATTATACATGTGTTCTAATATATTATGTAATCTTGGGATACCATAGATGTAGTGACCCGAACTTTTCCATGTTTATATATATTAATTGAGATTGATATTTACATGATTAAATGTTTCCAACATGTTAAGCAATCAAACTTGTTAAGACTTGATTAATTGAAATATGTTTCATATAGACAATTGACCACCCAAGTTGACCGGTGATTCACGAACGTTAAAACTTGTAAAAACTATATGATGACATATATATGGATATATATATAGTTAACATGATACTATGATAAGTAAACATATCATTAAGTATATTAACAATGAACTACATATGTAAAAACAAGACTACTAACTTAATGATTTTTAAACGAGACATATATGTAACGATTATCGTTGTAAAGACATTTAATGTATATATATCATATTAAGAGATATTCATACATGATAATATCATGATAATATAATAATTTAAAATCTCATTTGATATTATAAACATTGGGTTAACAACATTTAACAAGATCGTTAACCTAAAGGTTTCAAAACAACACTTACATGTAACGACTAACGATGACTTAACGACTCAGTTAAAATGTATATACATGTAGTGTTTTAATATGTATTTATACACTTTTGAAAGACTTCAATACACTTATCAAAATACTTCTACTTAACAAAAATTCTTACAATTACATCCTCGTTCAGTTTCATCAACAATTCTACTCGTATGCACCCGTATTCGTACTCGTACAATACACAGCTTTTAGATGTATGTACTATTGGTATATACACTCCAATGATCAGCTCTTAGCAGCCCATGTGAGTCACCTAACACATGTGGGAACTATCATTTGGCAACTAGCATGAAATATCTCGTAAAATTACAAAAATATGAGTAATCATTCATGACTTATTTACATGAAAACAAAATTACATATCCTTTATATCTAATCCATACACCAACGACCAAAAACACCTACAAACACTTTCATTCTTCAATTTTCTTCATCTAATTGATCTCTCTCAAGTTCTATCTTCAAGTTCTAAGTGTTCTTCATAAATTCTACAAGTTCTAGTTACATAAAATCAAGAATACTTTCAAGTTTGCTAGCTCACTTCCAATCTTGTAAGGTGATCATCCAACCTCAAGAAATATTTGTTTCTTACAGTAGGTTATCATTCTAATACAAGGTAATAATCATATTCAAACTTTGGTTCAATTTCTATAACTATAACAATCTTATTTCAAGTGATGATCTTACTTGAACTTGTTTTCGTGTCATGATTCTGCTTCAAGAACTTCGAGCCATCTAAGGATCCGTTGAAGCTAGATCTATTTTTCTCTTTACCAGTTTGTTTATCCAAGGAACTTAAGGTAGTAATGATGTTCATAACATCATTCGATTCATACATATAAAGCTATCTTATTCGAAGGTTTAAACTTGTAATCACTAGAACATAGTTTAGTTAATTCTAAACTTGTTCGCAAACAAAAGTTAATCCTTCTAACTTGACTTTTAAAATCAACTAAACACATGTTCTATATCTATATGATATTCTAACTTAATGATTTAAAACCTGGAAACACGAAAAACACCGTAAAACCGGATTTATGCCATCGTAGTAACACCGCGGGCTGTTTTGGGTTAGTTAATTAAAAACTATGATAAACTTTGATTTAAAAGATGTTATTCTGAGAAAATGGTTTTTATTATGAACATGAAACTATATCCAAAAATTATGGTTAAACTCAAAGTGGAAGTATGTTTTCTAAAATGGTCATCTAGACGTCGTTCTTTCGACTGAAATGACTACCTTTACAAAAACGACTTGTAACTTATTTTTCCGACTATAAACCTATACATTTTATGTTTAGATTCATAAAATAGAGTTCAATATGAAACCATAGCAATTTGATTCACTCAAAATGGATTTAAAATGAAGAAGTTATGGGTAAAACAAGATTGGATATTTTTTCTCATTTTAGCTACGTGAAAATTGGTAACAAATTGATAATGCCAAAAATGAACACATATTTTATAGCATTATTCCCCAAGAAAGACAAGATTTTAGTTGGTATTGTTCGATTTACAAGCGATATTCGTTTAAATTTTAAAAAGAGAAGATAAAAGGCAGATTCGACAAATTGAAGACAAAAAGGTCCAAAGAGCTAAAAAGTACAAGATACAATTAAAAAGGTTCAAAATATTGATGAGGAACGTCTCAAAATGACAAGAGTACAAGTTACAAGACGCAAAGTACGCGATTTAAAATAATACGCGAGGACGTCCGAAAATCCGGAACCGGGACCTGAGCCTAGAAGAAACGCCCGACGCAACGGACCAAAAATATCTACTCAACTATGCATATAAATATAATATAATATATAAATAATTATTAAAATTATTTATATATTTATATTATTTATTTATTATGTCGGCAAGCAATCAGACAAAAGATCATGAGCTGGAATCTCTTGCCATGCGACTCGCATGGCTGGAAGGGGAAACTCATGCGAGTCGCATGACCCCCTTTTCCAGGCCACATTCTATTTAAAGCGACTTCTGGCATCCGTTTTCTAAACACCATAATATCTATCTCCCTCTATCTCAAACATATGATATAAATAAATATTTATAATTTTAATTTTAATTAATAATAATAATGAGGTTATGTTAAGGATTGTTTTAAGGGTGTAAGTCGAAATTCTGTCCGTGTAACGCTACACTATTTTTAATCATTGTAAGTTATGTTCAACCTTTTTACATTAATGTCTCGTAGCTAAGTTATTATTATGCTTATTTAAAACGAAGTAATCATGATGTTGGGCTAATTACTAAAATTGGGTAATTGGACTTTGTACCATAATTGGGGTTTGGATAAAAGAACGACACTTGTGGAAATTAGACTATGGGCTATTAATGGGCTTTATATTTGTTTAACTAAATGATAGTTTGTTAATGTTAATATAAAGATTTACAATTGGGCGTCCCTATAAATTACCATATACACTCGATCGGACACGATGGGCGGGGTATTTATATGTACGAATAATCGTTCATTTAACTGGACACGGGAATGAATTAATAGCCACTAGAATAATTAAAACAGGGGTGAAATTACATTCAAGGGTAATTGGTGTAATTGTTAACAAAGTAGTAAAACCTTGGTTTACACGCAGTCGATAACCTGGTGTATTCATTAAACAAAGTATTAAAACCTTGTTACAATTCGAATCCCCAATTAGTTGGAATATTTAACTTCGGGTATAATAATAATTTGACGAGGACACTCGCACTTTATATTTATGACTGATGGACTGTTATGGACAAAAACCAGACGGACATATTGAATAATCCAGGACAAAGGACAATTAACCCATGGGCATAAAACTAAAATCAACACGTCAAACATCATGATTACGGAAGTTTAAATAAGCATAATTCTTTTATTTCATATTTAATTTCCTTTATTTTATATTTAATTGCACTTCTATTTATCGCACTTTTATTTATTGTTATTTAATCGCACTTTTAATTATCGTACTTTTTAATTATCAAAATTTTATTTTATCGCATTTTTATTATTCGCAATTTCATTATCGTTATTTACTTTACGCTTTAATTTAAGTCTTGTATTTATTTTATATTTTACATTAGGTTTTAACTGCGACTAAATCTTAAAATCGACAAACCGGTCATTAAACGGTAAAAACCCCCCTTTATAATAATAATATTACTTATATATATGTTTGTATTTTTATAAAAGTAAACTAATATAGCGTTGAGCTTTGTTTAAAGATTTCCCTGTGGAACGAACCGGACTTACTAAAAACTACACTACTTTACGATTAGGTACACTGCCTATAAGTGTTGTAGCAAGGTTTAAGTATATCCATTCTATAAATAAATAAATATCTTGTGTAAAATTGTATCGTATTTAATAGTGTTTTCTGCTAAAATTAATAACTATTTTATATACACCTCGTACAAAAATCAAGTATTTTTGGCGCCGCTGCCGGGGAACACTCTTAAACGCCGGAAGCGCAACGCTAATATAAAAAAAAAAAAAAATTTTTAGTTACTTTTATTAAAAGTCGCTTTTGTAAAAATACGTTTTAATTATTCAAAAATATAAAAAGAAAAACAAAAATATAAGTAATTTTTTTTAAAATATTTAAGTTTTATAAGTTTCTTTATTTTTATTTTAATTTATAAAAATATAAGTTTTATTAAATATCTTTTATATATAGAAAAAAAAACAGAAAACAGAAAATAAAAAAAATAAATAAAGAAAAACGCGTAAAAATTGAAACCTGTCAGCTGAATTCTGGAACCCCGCGAGTCGCGGGGTTTGAAGCCTTGAATACCGCAAGTCGCGGAGCTTCTCTGACACGCGAACAGAAACCCTAATCCTGCATTAATTACGATTATTAATTAATTATTATTATTATTTAAACCTAATTATTATTATTATTATTATTAGTTGTATTTTTATTTTTACTTTTTATTTAATTTATGTATTTAGTATTAATTAGTTTTATTAAATTGTAAAATTAGTGGTTTTATTAAAAAAATAATATAAAAATAATATTTTTATAAAAATTGTACTTTTTACAACTTTTTGTATATTTTTATATTTTGTCCCTTTTTAATCGTTGTAGCGTAATATTTGTATTTTTTAGCTCATATTTAATTTTAAACTTAGTTTTTGCTATAGTTATTTTTACTCCTAGATTTTTAGGCTTTGCCGTAGAATTCCTTAAATGCTTTTTCTTTAGACTAAGATTTAGGTGCTTTAGAATTTTGCGACGCCTTTTTAAGTTTTAGTTTCTTTTTAAGTTATTTCCATTTGGTATTTAGTTTTTCCTGTAAGCTTTAATATTTTTAGACACCTTTTACTATGTATCAATTATCATTCCAATTAGTAATTTCAATTTGCGATTATAATTTTAAGTTAGTTGTAGTAATAAGGTTAGGTTAGTTAAGTATTTTTAAGTTTTTATAAATTTCTTTTATTTTTCCGCCACCTTTTATTTTTCAACCATTTTTCTTTTTCGACCTTTTGCGACGAACTCTTTTTCTTTCTTATTTCTCGCTATTCTAGTTTTAGGACATAGATTTTTTTTCTACTTCTTATCTAAATTTCTTAAAATTACGAAAATTTATTTTAAGTGGTTAAATTAATAGACATCAAAATTTTCTGGTTCGTAGTAATAGTTGGATTTGTACGTGGACCGGGTTATTGGAGCCAAACAGTACTCAATTATATTGAGACCAAACGAATCCTGCCCCTCTGCTGCATCTTTTGGCTATTCGAAACGTGGGCAAAATCAGAAAAGTCTATTAATTGGATAACTTATTATAATTTTTCTTTCCTTTTTAAAACTAATAGGATATTCAGTGAATGCACCGAGCAAGACGTTCATCACCTTTTGTACGTTCACCACCTGTAACTCGATCAAGACATCGTTTAACAAATATAACCGCCGTTGATTTTTCTTTAGAATCGTCATCCAGTAGACCAAGTACTTCAGTTCAAATTTCCGATAATCCATTTTTTGAACCCAACCTCACAATTGAGAATCCGGAAAATATTCAGGAACGGTTCGTAGATCCTGAACCATTAAACTTTCCTCCGGAACCACCAATCATTCAAACAGAGATTGTTGAGGAACGAACCATTAAATCAGAATCATCTAGTGATACCGATTCAACAAATTCAATTATGGAGAATCTGGAACCTTTAAGTATGGAAGACCGAATGAGAGCTAAACGCACTGGCCAAGGTCACGCAATTACTCATCCAGACATTAATGCGCCAGATTATGAAATCAAAGGACAAATTCTACACATGGTGACTAATCAATGCCAATTTAGTGGTGCGCCGAAGGAAGATCCAAATGAACATCTACGTACCTTTAATAGGATCTGCACACTATTTAAAATCCGAGAAGTGGAGGATGAACAGATATATCTCATGTTATTTCCCTGGACTTTAAAGGGAGAAGCCAAAGATTGGTTGGAATCGTTACCTGAAGGGGCGATTGATACATGGGATGTTTTAATTGACAAATTTCTTAAACAATTCTTTCCTGCATCTAAAGCCGTAAGACTTCAAGCAGAAATTGTTACGTTCACACAAAAGCCAAATGAAACTCTATATGAGGCGTGGACAAGATATGGAAAGTTGTTAAGAGGATGTCCGCAACATGGTTTAGACACCTGTCAAATAGTACAAATATTCTACCAAGGATGCGACATCACTACAAGAAAAGACATAGATATAGCAGCTGGTGGTTCTATTATGAAGAAAACCGAAACTGATGCTTACAAAATTATTGATAACACTGCTTCCCACTCACATGAGTGGCACCAAGAAAAAGACATCATTAGATCATCTAAAGCAGCTAGAGCCGATTCTAGCCATGACTTAGATTCCATTTCCGCAAAGATAGATGCTGTGGAGAGACGAATGGAAAAGATGACTAAAGATATTCACTCAATACGAATTAGTTGTGAGCAGTGTGGAGGACCACATTTGACAAAAGATTGTCTCAGTATTGAATTAACAATGGAACAAAGAGAGAATATTTCATACATAAACCAAAGGCCTGGAAATAATTATCAGAATAATTATCAACCGCCAAGACCGATTTACAATCAAAACCAAAATTATAACCGAAATGTTCCATACAACAACCAACAAGGTCCTAGCAATCAACAAGTATCCAATAATACTTACAATCAGCAAAGACCGAATTTTCAAAACAAACCACCACAACAAACTGATGATAAAAAGCCAAATTTAGAAGATATGATGACGAAGCTAGTTGAAACTCAAACGCAGTTTTTCACATCTCAAAAACAAACCAATGAACAAAATGCTCAAGCATTTAGAAATCAACAAGCTTCTATTCAAAATCTGGAACAAGAAGTAAGTAACCTAGCAAGGTTAATAGGTGAAAGAAAACCGGGAAGTCTACCTAGTGATACAAACGCTAACCCCCGGAATGAAACAGCTAAAGCCATTACCACAAGAAGTGGTACAACACTTAAACCACCTGAAATACCTGTAACTTCTGATGAAACTATTCCTACTCCACAAGAACCACAACCTGATCAAGATAAGGAAAAAGAACCGGTAGTTGAAAAGGTTAATGAAGATAACACAGTTAAGAATAAACCTTATGTTAAACCATACCAACCACCACTTCCTTACCCGAGTAAAATGAAGAAAGAGAAACATGAAGCCGAGCAATCTAAATTTTTGGATATGTTTAAACAGATAAATGTAAATCTTCCTTTCATTGATGTGATTTCAAGAATGCCTAGATATGCTAAATTCTTGAAAGATCTAATCTCAAATAGAAAGAAAATGGAAGAACTCTCGGCTGTTACTATGAATGCTAATTGTTCAGCAGTGCTGTTGAATAAGATACCAGAAAAACTATCTGATCCAGGAAGTTTCACAATTCCATGTTTTCTGGGTAGTCTTAGTTCAATAGAAGCATTGGCAGACTTAGGTGCTAGTATAAATCTAATGCCGTATTCACTATACGCTAAACTAGACCTTGGAGAATTGAAACCAACTAGAATAAGCATACAACTAGCCGATAGATCAATAAAATATCCTAGAGGGATAATGGAGAACATGCTAGTTAAAGTTGGTAATTTAGTATTTCCAGTAGATTTTGTTATTCTGGATATGGAAGAAGATTCTCGAGTACCTCTCATATTAGGAAGACCATTTTTAAACACGGCTAAAGCAATAATAGACGTGTTCAATAAGAAACTGACCCTAAGTATAGAGGACGAGAGTGTTACCTTTTCAGTTGATAGAGCAATGCAACAACCACAATCTGCAGATGATACATGTTATTATATTCAAACTATAGATGCACATGCAGAATTATTAGAAGAATTTCCAGAATTACAAGGAACGGGAGAATGTTCTGTAGGAGAAGGAACTGAACCAATTGATGAAGCTGAAATGTTAGCTACACTTATGGATAATGGATATGAACCAACAACAGAAGAACTTCAAATGTTAAAAGAGGAAGACCGATATCGATACAAATCATCGATAGAAGAACCGCCGATATTAGAGTTAAAGCCACTTCCAACCCATTTGGAATACGCTTATTTACATGGTGAATCTGAATTACCTGTAATAATATCATCTTCTCTCACAAATGATGAAAAATCTCAACTCATTTCTGTGTTGAAAGCTCATAAACCAGCCATTGCATGGAAGATTCATGATATTAAAGGAATAAGTCCTTCGTATTGCACACATAAAATCCTTATGGAAGAAGGTCATAAAACGTATGTGCAACGCCAACGAAGACTAAATCCTAATATGCAAGATGTAGTTAAGAAAGAGATTATTAAACTGCTAGATGCAGGTTTGATATATCCAATTTCTGATAGTCCATGGGTAAGCCCAGTTCAATGCGTACCTAAGAAGGGTGGCATGACTGTCATTACAAATGAGAAAAATGAGCTTATTCCTACTAGGACTGTAACAGGATGGCGTGTATGTATTGATTATAGAAAATTAAATGACGCCACCAGAAAAGATCACTTTCCCTTACCTTTCATTGATCAAATGTTGGAAAGATTAGCCGGAAATAGTTACTATTGTTTTCTAGATGGATTTTCCGGATATTTTCAAATTCCAATAGCACCCGAGGACCAAGAGAAAACCACATTCACGTGCCCTTATGGTACTTTTGCTTACAAACGCATGCCATTTGGACTTTGCAACGCCCCTGCAACCTTTCAAAGGTGTATGATGGCGATTTTTCACGACATGATAGAAGAATGCATGGAAGTTTTCATGGATGACTTTTCAGTCTTCGGTGATACATTTAAATCATGTCTAGTTAATCTGGAACGAATGCTAATTAGATGCGAAAAATCAAATCTAGTACTTAATTGGGAGAAATGCCATTTCATGGTTAAAGAAGGCATCGTTCTTGGACATAAAATTTCAAAAGAAGGAATTGAAGTGGATAGAGCTAAAGTAGATGTAATTGCTAAAGTTCCACATCCCACAAATGTTAGAGGAGTTAGGAGTTTTCTAGGGCATGCCGGTTTTTACCGACGTTTCATAAAAGATTTTTCTAAAATTGCCACTCCTATGAATAAACTCCTAGAAAAGGATGCGCCATTCATCTTTTCAGATGAATGTATCAAATCTTTTAATATTCTTAAAGAAAAACTCACTAATGCGCCGATCATGATAACACCAAATTGGAACCTACCATTTGAACTAATGTGCGATGCAAGTGATTTTGCAATGGGAGCCGTTTTAGGACAAAGGATTGAAAAACGATTTCAACCTATATATTATGCTAGTAAGACATTACAAGGAGCACAAACGAACTATACAACTACTGAAAAAGAACTCCTTGCTATTGTCTTTGCTTTTGACAAATTTCGATCATATCTCGTTCTAGCAAAAACGGTGGTCTATACCGACCATTCTGCTCTTAGATACCTATTTTCAAAACAAGATGCTAAACCAAGATTAATCCGTTGGATCTTACTCTTACAAGAGTTTGATATTGAAATCCGAGATAAAAGAGGCGCAGAAAATCTCACCACTGATCATCTTTCTCGTCTTGAAAATCCCGAATTAGAAGTTCTGAATGAATCGGCCATACAAGACAACTTTCCTGATGAATATCTATTGAAGATAGATTATAAAGAAATCCCATGGTTTGCAGACTATGCAAACTACTTAGTTTGTGGATTCCTTGAAAAAGGATTATCGTACCAAAGACGAAAGAAATTCTTCAGTGATATAAAACACTATTTCTGGGAAGATCCACATCTGTTTAAAAGTTGTCCCAATGGAATAATACGCCGATGTGTATTTGGAGATGAAGCTAGTAAAATTTTAAACCATTGTCACACAGGACCAACAGGAGGGCATTATGGGCCTCAACTAACAGCAAGAAAAGTTTATGAAGCTGGATTCTATTGGCCTACAATTTACAAAGACGCACACCTTCTTTGCAAATCCTGTGATGCATGTCAAAGGGCCGGAAAAATAAGTCAACGTGATGAAATGCCACAAAATGTCATCCAAGTATGTGAAGTATTTGACATTTGGGGTATTGACTTTATGGGTCCATTTCCAAAATCTCATAATAATCTATATATACTCGTAGCCATTGATTATGTATCTAAATGGGCGGAAGCACAAGCTCTCCCAACTAACGATGCACGAGTTGTAGTCAACTTTTTAAAACGTCTTTTTGCAAGGTTTGGAACACCGAAAGCTTTAATAAGTGATCGGGGTACTCATTTCTGTAATAATCAACTTGAGAAAGTTCTTAAAAGATATGGAGTAACTCATAAAATCTCCACCGCATATCATCCACAAACAAGTGGACAAGTTGAAAATACCAACCGAGCTTTAAAACGTATTCTAGAGAAAACCGTAGGATCAAATCCGAAGGAATGGTCCATTAAATTGGAGGATGCACTCTGGGCTTTTAGAACAGCCTACAAAACTCCAATTGGAACCACACCTTTTAGACTTGTTTATGGAAAAGCATGTCATCTTCCAGTAGAAATTGAACACAAAGCATTTTGGGCTTTGAAGACATGTAATCTTGATTTACATGAAGCCGGACGTCTACGATTAAGTCAACTAAACGAATTAGAAGAATTAAGACATGAAGCATACGAAAATTCGTTAATCTATAAAGAAAGAACGAAGAAATGGCATGATAAAAGAATCAGAAGTTCAAAAGAATTTAAAGAAGGAGACAGAGTTCTTCTTTTCAATTCACGATTCAAGCTATTTCCTGGAAAATTGAAATCAAGATGGTCTGGACCATTCATAGTCAAAAGAGTTTTCCCATACGGAACGATAGAATTAATAAATTCAAATGGGATTGAATTTAAAGTTAATGGTCACAGAGTTAAACATTACATACATGGTCCGATGGAAGTCGACAACGAAGTTAATCACAATTTCGACACCACAGCTAACTAAGTGTGGGGAGAATCAAGTCTTTAAAGGATAATATGTATTTCTGTTAGAATTAGATTGTCCGTTTTCGTATAGTTCTCGAAAATGGAACCCGAATGGTCTTTCCCTAGCAGACCCTAAAGAACTAGTCTTCTCCCCCCATTCTGAATTTTTATTTTTTTTAGGTTTTTACAAAATGAAGACTGCCTGTGAACTAAACCATGGTCTAATGCTACACGCTTTGATCACTAAACGTAATAATGACATACTACCGAGTGAAATAGTATCAGTAATCAGAGAAAGAATGGACGGAGTTAGAAAAGAATCCAGATGCGAAGATAATAAGTTACAATTTGGTAAAGGAAAATCAAAATCCGCAGCGAAAAGAAGAGCACGACACCTAGAACGATGTCACAAATGCGGAAAATGGTCACATGGAGGTAAATGTTCAAATAATCAAACCTATTCAAATACCGAATTTGTTACTTTATGCAGAGACGGACCGTTCATATGTTTAGAAGAAAAGACACTGAATGCTCGAGGTTACGCCTATGTAGCCATGGAAAACCAATTAAACCGACTATCTTATGAATGGGATAGATCATATAACTAAGAAATCTATTTCACAGGTATGTCTGTACAGTTTTTATTTTTATTTTTATTTTTAACCTTTTGATAATAAACGCTAATTTGTTCGCTAAAAAGTATTAAATTGGTATTAAATAAAATTAGGTTTGGCGACCGAAATTATTGATATCATTCAAAAATTTATTAGATCACTGCGAAATTTAACGTTTATTCTTAAGGTATAAATATCTTTAATCAATCAACCCAAAATATTTCAAAAATTCGTCATGAGTTAAATTAGGTCTTGGAACCGAAATTACTTTACCGAAAAGAGGGGCGCATATTTTTGATAATATTTGATTGATTAAAGTGGGATAAAAAGACAAAAAGATTTTTAAATTTATTTTTACCATGTTTTTAAAATTAATATAAATCTTAAATTAATATTGTAAACTTTGTAAAAACAATATATTTAAAATTGTAAATATTTGAAAAATTAATATAAGTTTGGTGTGAATTTATAATATGAATTTTTAAATTAAGTCTGGTGTGAATTTTTAAAATATGAATTTTTAATTTTATGCATTTCAAATTTTAAGTTTGGTGTGAATTTTTAATATTAATTTTGAATTTTATATTTAAGTTGTGTGAATTTAAAAACAAAAATTTACTTTATCTCATTAAGTTAAGAATATGATTTTTAAAATTCGTCGTAAGTTGAAGACTAGGTCTTTGAACCGAAATTGCTTTACCCGAGGGAGGGACGAGAACTTTTATTATCATTATTTTTAATCTTATTGATTTAAAGTATGCCAAAAAAATTAAAAAAATCCAAAAATCTAAGCTTTTAAAACAATTGCTTGAAATTGACAAATTTTAAAATTTTGTCGAAGGACGGACTAGGGCATCATCCCGAAACGACCTCGTCTTAAAAAGAAACAAAATTTTTAAAATTTTATTAAATTTTATGTTTTAAAAGTATAAGGTTTTTATAATTAAAAAAAAAAAAAAAAAAAATTACCTGGAAAATATCCCCATGCGACTCGCATGGGGGAAGGGCTAATATCATGCGACTCGCATGACTAAAGGAATCAGCCCAGGTACAAGTTTTCATCAGTCGAGCTGTTCTTCTTCACAAATACACACACATACACGAAAACTCTCCAAAACACTCTCAAAAATTCATCATTTTTCATCAAATTTCTTGCAAAACTTCACAACAATCATGCCTAGATTCAGTAGTCTCAACCCCTTCAGGAGAACGGTAAAGATTTCACCCCTAATCTCTTTAAATTCGAATTATGTGTGTTCTTGAGCCATTTTACCTAATTTAATTTTTGTTAATTTTAGTGAAATTAGTGTTAAATTGATGTTATATTATGCATGTATATCCTAGATAGAAGCTATTTAACATGAATTGAAGCTAAAAACTTCAAATTTTTTAAGAATCTAGGGTTTGTGTTCTTGAGCAATTTGGGGCTTTTTGATATAAACAGGTTATGGCCGATTTTTGTCATGAATTGTTGCTAAATTAAGTAGTGTAACATGTTTAGGTAGTTAATTGATCCAAACTTTGAGCCTAAACATGTTTTTGAGAATTAAAGTGGACTTTTTAAGTCTAAAAATTCATGAACTTGGATAATTTGATATAAAGGCCATTTGAAACTTGTTTCATTGCTAGTAGTGATTATTTTGGCATGTTATTTGAGATAAATGCTTATGAACTTGATGTACATTTTTCGTATATGCTTATTTGACAAAGTGTAGACTTGACAAAAATATGAAAATGAGCACTAGTTTGATTTGAATGCCATGTAACAAGTGTTTAATTGCTATAATGATTATTGTTGACATGTTTAAGAGTTTAAATGTGATAAAACATTGTACACATTTTCGTATGTAAAAGTGTAGAATTGTTATTGTTAAGAAAATGTGTATAAAATGTGTTATGAATTGAACATGTCATCAAAATTGTTTCAAGTTATTATTTTGCTAACACTAATGCATATTTGGATACACAAATTTTGTGTTTAATGTGTTTTGCAGAGAAATACAGATACGGACGGTGCATCATCGTCCAGACAACCAGAGCCCGAACCGGAAATGTTTTATGAACAAGAACAACATATGCAACAAGAAGAAGAACAACATGAGGATCAACATATTCCATATCACGATCAAGATCAATTATTCATGAATCAGTTTCGTTAATTCACTCCACATCAAATGATTCTGAGCTTAGACATTAATGAAGATCAGTTACACCCAAATCTGAGATTTGATCGATGTTGGATAGAGTATCCAGATTATCAAAAGAACATGCACATTCTCTACTTTAAGGTTGTTGAAATGCCAAGGGCAATTGACTGGGTACCTTTGGAAACAGTTGACCTTGCCGAACCGATTCGGGAATTATTGGTGCAAAGGTATGGTAATTCTCAGTTTAACGATTGGATGCGCCTATTTTCAATTCGTAGAACCATATATAGGGAATGGTGTATAGAATTACTTAGTACTATTAAGTTAAACAGTGATGTTAGGAGGATAGATGATAGAAGCTTTATTAGATTTCTGTTAGGTGGACGCATGTACAGAATGTCCATGATAGATTTAGCCAGGGCCTTACAGATTTACACCCCTGCTGAACTTTTGAGCCCCGACTGTAATAGCCTGATTGCCCAAGGAGAAAGGATAGATAGGGAATTTGATATTAACGCCGTCTGGAGGCGTATGTCCCACTTTAATGAATTTCACGCCAGTGGAAATCATACATACTTAGATATAGATAGAGCTGAACTCCGGGTGATTCATAGATTCTTAGCAAACACAATTACACAAAGGGGTAAGAATAAAGAGAAATTGACCGTAAACGATTTGTTCTACCTCAAGTGTATTAGAGACCCGAGGAGTTTCGTTAACATTCCCTATTGTGTTGGTTATTATCTCGCTAATGTAGTTTCGGGGATGAAATCGGGGAGTATTATAGGTGGTGGTATTTTCATTACTCTCATTGGAGAGTATTTAGGTGTGGATAAGCACCAAGGGGGTCCAATGAACGAAATAGAGGACGAAGGTGAAACTATAAGTTCAAACCTTTATCACGGTGCAAGGGTATTATTGATGAGACGTGGTCGGGTATATCGATACGAGGGACCTCAGCGACAGGTAGAAAGAGGTTCGGATGACGAAATGGAAGAGGCGAACAACATTATAGGAGTTGTTCGGGAGACTGCTCTTGATTTGGGCGTTCGTATGGAGGATGAATACATGACGAACTATGATAGGCATATGCAGTACGAGGCATGGAAACGTCGGAATGACTACGAGCATTCCCGGCAACGAGAGCATGGCCGATGGGATTATCATCAGCGCCAAATTATAAGCCAGTTGCAGCCTGGCGAGATGTATTATCCGACCCGACCCGCATACTATCCTGCACATCAGCCAGAAATGAGACCACCCTATGATTTATATGATTATGACGCAGCATACCAGTTCACCTATCACCAGCCATGGAACCCTGATCCGAACATGAATTGAGATCCATATCCTAATTTTCCTCCTAACCCGCCTCCTGATGAGTAGAGATAAGTTGGTAATTTTTATTTTTATTTTAAACACTTAACATTTTATTACGTTTATGTAATGTTTGATATTCTTATTATTATTGTGTACTAATATTTTTCTTATAGTTTGAAAGTGGGATGCCAAAGTTCCATTTCAAATTACATGTATGATTATATTTGTATTGTATGTATTCTATTTTATGCACAAAACAGGGTAAAACAACGCGTTTTCAAAGACTGGCATTAAGTTCAGCAAAAGCAAGTAATTTTTGACGACAATGATGCAAAATATATGTGAAATAACAACAAGACGGAATGAACAAATGACGTGCACCATTTATCATTCAAACAATCAAACGACAATATGTTTGAAACTTTGGTAAAATTTAATCATTTTTCTGCGATAATCACCCTCAATAATTTAAATTATTTCTGATTTCTTGCAAATGAGGGCATTGCAAGATCTTAAGTGTGGGAAGGGGTTAAATTCTTTCGGATTTTAAATTTTTTTTTTTTAAACACTTGGTTACCATTAAAAATGCTAGTAACGCAGTAGTTGTGTTAGAATCTAGTGCTCTCCGATAACAAGGAACAGCGCTAGTCTTATATACTGACTACCCACTTCTAGTAAATTTTTCAAAATTTTTAACAAAATGGATTCAAAATCATGTTTATACATATTTATGAACGATTAAAACTAGGTCATTGAGCCGAAATTATCGTTACCTCGGAAAGGACATAAATTGAGAAACAACCAAAACGTTAGAATTCATTTAATAAGAATGAAATAGAAGAGAAAAAGGCAAAGAAAAATATAAATAAAAGCCAAGTGTGGGAAAAGTTTGCCAAGTTATTCAAAACATATCACATATTTTTGTACAAACAATTGAAAATACTTTTGTTTTGAACAATAATCAAATATTTTACCCGATGAAAGAAAAGAAGAGATGGATCTACACGATGAATCAATTCCATCATTAGAAGGAAGTAAAGTCTTCCGAAAAAGACACGCGCTTCTTGATTTAGGTCATGAAGTTGTCGTCCAGACCAGCTGTAGGTTGACGAAAAATCTAGAAAAGTCATCACTAAAATCGGCTGGAAATCCACGGACCTCAGCATCAAACAGGGTCGCCAAGTGGTCAGATTTATCCTAACCATGAGAAGGATTTATCTCGTACAATGGGGAGGCACCGTGCAAATTAGCTGGATAAGACTAATGAATCAGATCCCCAGAAAGGATAATCTCCTTAAAGATTAAAAATCAGCTTTTAAGCCTGATATTACTCAATCCTTGAGATTGACCTTAAAGATTGAGAATTCAAACTCATGGAATTCAATGATATCTAAACTCGAGCTTGAACGAGAAAATATTTTGATCAAAACTACAAACCGATTTGTTTTCTGAAAATCCATTTTCAATGCGTTCATTACCATTGAACATAAAATCCTAGGAATTCACCTGGAATTCATTAGGTCACCTGAACTAAATCGGGTGTCAACCGTAAGAACGGTGGTTGCATAGCATGGTCGGAGACAGGACCTTGTGCCAGACCGAAAAATCATAGGATGATCTTTACTATCGCTCCTACCAAGGATAGTTCTAGCATCCGACACGTTTAATAAGACCATAATCATCTGCATGTCATAGGACATTGCCTTAACAGTTTCTTGTTCATTGCTTTCCTTTACAACCGGACGGTAGTTTACCGAAAGGTAATATACGGAACAAGTAAAGTGGATGTGTGCTTTCCGATACCGGGATAGCAGTGGATTACACGAACCTAAAAGTTTTAGCCAAAATGTTGATCCACAGATATATTTTGCAACACCGATGATGGATCAAATCAGAAAACTTATCTAGGGTAAAATTCGGCTTGAATTTTCAAAAGATCAAATGTTTTTATAAAGATCCAATTTCCTTAAGGATCTAAATTTTTATAGTCATGTGGGACTGTAAACTACCTTTCAAATGTGCACTTTGCTTTGGAAACCGAAAGTAAATCGGCTATTTGATTGCAAGTGTCGTTGACCTAAACCCGAGGCAACTATAAAAGACACACCCACCTTTAAACCACATCGTTACTATCATTGTTTATACCGCTGTATTGAAGTCACTTATGTACAAAGTGTGAAGAATAAAGAAGTGATTCAAGTGTTTCAAGACTATATTGCTTGAGGACAAGCAACGCTTAAGTGTGGGAATATTGATAATGCCAAAAATGAACACATATTTTATAGCATTATTCCCCAAGAAAGACAAGATTTTAGTTGGTATTGTTCGATTTACAAGCGATATTCGTTTAAATTTTAAAAAGAGAAGATAAAAGGCAGATTCGACAAATTGAAGACAAAAAGGTCCAAAGAGCTAAAAAGTACAAGATACAATTAAAAAGGTTCAAAATATTGATGAGGAACGTCTCAAAATGACAAGAGTACAAGTTACAAGACGCAAAGTACGCGATTTAAAATAATACGCGAGGACGTCCGAAAATCCGGAACCGGGACCTGAGCCTAGAAGAAACGCCCGACGCAACGGACCAAAAATATCTACTCAACTATGCATATAAATATAATATAATATATAAATAATTATTAAAATTATTTATATATTTATATTATTTATTTATTATGTCGGCAAGCAATCAGACAAAAGATCATGAGCTGGAATCTCTTGCCATGCGACTCGCATGGCTGGAAGGGGAAACTCATGCGAGTCGCATGACCCCCTTTTCCAGGCCACATTCTATTTAAAGCGACTTCTGGCATCCGTTTTCTAAACACCATAATATCTATCTCCCTCTATCTCAAACATATGATATAAATAAATATTTATAATTTTAATTTTAATTAATAATAATAATGAGGTTATGTTAAGGATTGTTTTAAGGGTGTAAGTCGAAATTCTGTCCGTGTAACGCTACGCTATTTTTAATCATTGTAAGTTTTGTTCAACCTTTTTACATTAATGTCTCGTAGCTAAGTTATTATTATGCTTATTTAAAATGAAGTAATCATGATGTTGGGCTAATTACTAAAATTGGGTAATTGGACTTTGTACCATAATTGGGGTTTGGATAAAAGAACGACACTTGTGGAAATTAGACTATGGGCTATTAATGGGCTTTATATTTGTTTAACTAAATGATAGTTTGTTAATGTTAATATAAAGATTTACAATTGGGCGTCCCTATAAATTACCATATACACTCGATCGGACACGATGGGCGGGGTATTTATATGTACGAATAATCGTTCATTTAACCGGACACGGGAATGAATTAATAGCCACTAGAATAATTAAAACAGGGGTGAAATTACATTCAAGGGTAATTGGTGTAATTGTTAACAAAGTAGTAAAACCTTGGTTTACACGCAGTCGATAACCTGGTGTATTCATTAAACAAAGTATTAAAACCTTGTTACAATTCGAATCCCCAATTAGTTGGAATATTTAACTTCGGGTATAATAATAATTTGACGAGGACACTCGCACTTTATATTTATGACTGATGGACTGTTATGGACAAAAACCAGACGGACATATTGAATAATCCATGACAAAGGACAATTAACCCATGGTTACGGAAGTTTAAATAAGTTTAAATAAAATCGCACTTTTAAATAAAATCGCACTTTGAATAAAACTAAAATCAACACGTCAAACATCATGATTACGGAAGTTTAAATAAGCATAATTCTTTTATTTCATATTTAATTTCCTTTATTTTATATTTAATTGCACTTCTATTTATCGCACTTTTATTTATTGTTATTTAATCGCACTTTTAATTATCGTACTTTTTAATTATCAAAATTTTATTTTATCGCATTTTTATTATTCGCAATTTCATTATCGTTATTTACTTTACGCTTTAATTTAAGTCTTGTATTTATTTTATATTTTACATTAGGTTTTAACTGCGACTAAAATCTTAAAATCGACAAACCGGTCATTAAACGGTAAAAACCCCCCTTTATAATAATAATATTACTTATATATATGTTTGTATTTTTATAAAAGTAAACTAATATAGCGTTGAGCTTTGTTTAAAGATTTCCCTGTGGAACGAACCGGACTTACTAAAAACTACACTACTTTACGATTAGGTACACTGCCTATAAGTGTTGTAGCAAGGTTTAAGTATATCCATTCTATAAATAAATAAATATCTTGTGTAAAATTGTATCGTATTTAATAGTGCTTTCTGCTAAAATTAATAACTATTTTATATACACCTCGCATAACATCACAAATCTATTCCAACCATAACTTAATCAACTTGTATTGTATATTATGTAATCTTGAGATACCATAGACACGTATACAATGTTTCGACCTATCATGTCGACACATCTATATATATTTCGGAACAACCATAGACACTCTATATGTGAATGTTGGAGTTAGCTATACAGGGTTGAGGTTGATTCCAAAATATATATAGTTTGAGTTGTGATCAATACTGAGATACGTATACACTGGGTCGTGGATTGATTCAAGATAATATTTATCGATTTATTTCTGTACATCTAACTGTGGACAACTAGTTGTAGGTTACTAACGAGGACAGCTGACTTAATAAACTTAAAACATCAAAATATATTAAAAGTGTTGTAAATATATTTTGAACATACTTTGATATATATGTATATATTGTTATAGGTTCGTGAATCAACCAGTGGCCAAGTCTTACTTCCCGACGAAGTAAAAATCTGTGAAAGTGAGTTATAATCCCACTTTTAAAATCTAATATTTTTGGGATGAGAATACATGCAGGTTTTATAAATGATTTACAAAATAGACACAAGTACGTGAAACTACATTCTATGGTTGAATTATCGAAATCGAATATGCCCCTTTTTATTAAGTCTGGTAATCTAAGAATTAGGGAACAGACACCCTAATTGACGCGAATCCTAAAGATAGATCTATTGGGCCTAACAAACCCCATCCAAAGTACCGGATGCTTTAGTACTTCGAAATTTATATCATATCCGAAGGGTGTCCCGGAATGATGGGGATATTCTTATATATGCATCTTGTTAATGTCGGTTACCAGGTGTTCACCATATGAATGATTTTTATCTCTATGTATGGGATGTGTATTGAAATATGAAATCTTGTGGTCTATTATTATGATTTGATATATATAGGTTAAACCTATAACTCACCAACATTTTTGTTGACGTTTTAAGCATGTTTATTCTCAGGTGATTATTAAGAGCTTTCGCTATCGCATACTTAAATAAGGACGAGATTTGGAGTCCATGCTTGTATGATATTGTGTAAAAACTGCATTCAAGAAACTTATTTTGTTGTAACATATTTGTATTGTAAACCATTATGTAATGGTCGTGTGTAAACAGGATATTTTAGATTATCATTATTTGATAATCTACCTAAAGCTTTTTAAACCTTTATTGATGAAATAAAGGTTATGGTTTGTTTTAAAATGAATGCAGTCTTCGAAAAACGTCTCATATAGAGGTCAAAACCTCGCAACGAAATCAATTAATATGGAACGTTTTTAATCAATAAGAACGGGACATTTCACCCTAATTGACGCGAATCCTAAAGATAGATCTATTGGGCCTAACAAACCCCATCCAAAGTACCGGATGCTTTAGTACTTAGAAATTTATATCATATCCGAAGGGTGTCCCGGAATGATGGGGATATTCTTATATATATGCATTTTGTTAATGTCGGTTACCAGGTGTTCATCATATGAATGATTTTTATCTCTATGTATGGGATGTGTATTGAAATATGAAATCTTGTGGTCTATTGTTACGATTTGATATATATAGGTTAAACCTATAACTCACCAACATTTTTGTTGACGTTTAAAGCATGTTTATTCTTAGGTGAATACTAAAAGCTTCCGCTGTTGCATACTAAAATAAGGACAAGATTTGGAGTCCATGTTTGTATGATATTGTGTAAAAACTGCATTCAAGAAACTGATTTCGATGTTACATATTTGTATTGTAAACCATTATGTAATGGTCGTGTGTAAACAGGATATTTTAGATTATCATTATTTGATAATCTACGTAAAGCTTTTTAAACCTTTATTTATGAAATAAAGGTTATGGTTTGTTTTAAAAATGAATGCAGTCTTTGAAAAAACGTCTCATATAGAGGTCAAAACCTCGCAACGAAATCAATTAATATGGAACGTTTTTAATCAATAAGAACGGGACATTTCAGTTGGTATCCGAGCGTTGGTCTTAGAGAACCAGAATTTTTCATTAGTGTTTCTTATCGAGTTTGTTAGGATGCATTAGTGAGTCTGGACTTCGACCGTGTTTACTTGAAAAATGATTGCTTAACAAATTTTGTTGGAAACTATATATTTTTAACATGTTAATATTATGTGATATATTAATCTCTTAACGCGTTTGATATTATGTGATAGATGTCTACCTCTAGAACAAGTCCTATTGACTCACCTAATAATAATGAAGAGTCAAATGTAAATTGGAATGATTCGTGGACTGATTCACAAGTTCCCGAAGAGGAACCGGAAGAAGAGTCGGAACCGGAAGAATAATCGGAACCGGAAGAAGAATCGGAAACGGATGAAGAAATAGAACCGGTGGGGAAAATAATAAAACGGTTAAGTAAAAGAAAATCCTCAACCAACCGACCAAGGTTAATTATGGTCAATGGTGTTTCCGCCAAGGAAGCAAAATATTGGGAGGATTACCAATTCTCCGATGAATCGGATTCCGACGAGAATTCCGATGATGTTATAGAAATTACCCCAACTGAATTTAAAAAGGCAAAAGAAAATAATAAGGGAAAGGGAATAAAAATAGAGAAATCTAATTCCAACCCCGATGAACTTTATATGTATCGTCAACCCCCGAAGTCCTTAAGTTGTAACAATGACCCGGGAACCTCTAAACCACCAGGTTTTTCTAAACCAATGTGGAAAATGACGGCTCGTATTAGGGGAACATCATATATCCCTAGAAACTTGGCAAAACGAACCAAAACCGAAGAAGAAGAAACAAACGAGTCGGAATAAGATAGTTGTATTCGTGTGGTGTAATATATGTAATATAGTGTGCTTATGCTTTATGATATATGTAAAAATTGCTTGTATTAATAAGTATTTTTTTTATGAATCTAACTCTTGTCTATTTTACAGTATAAAAACACAAAATGGATAGACAACCCAATATTTTAAGAGACCTACCCGGAGACATGATTGATGAAATCTTGTCTAGAGTCGGTCAGAATTCCTCGGCACAACTATTTAAGGCGAGATCAGTTTGTAAGACATTCGAAGAACGTTCCAAGAATGCCTTGGTTTATAAGAGACTTTCGTTTGAAAGATGGGGGATATCACATTGGGAAACCCATAAGTTACGATGTGTTTACTTTGACGCATATATTGCGGGGAACCCAAATGCTATTTTACGCAACGGGTTAAGAAATTATTTTGACTCAATATATCCGAATATTGGACTTCGTGATTTAGAAAAGGCGGCTAACATGCAACATAAAGAAGCATGTTATGCTTACGGATTAGTAATGTTCGCTTCTCACCAAAGTGAGAACAAGAACATCGGGCTACAACTATTAAACAAAACGTTTCCACAAGTGACGGAGTCGGTAATTGGGGTAAGAAATGAGGTTTTTAGATTATTACGGGACTGTTGGACATTACGTAACCCTCGTCCCTTTGACGACGTTACAACACGCTGTCTTATCAACGGCCATAACGGTTATGTTGCACACGACCAAGGATGGGAAGTAGTCCTAGTAAAACCAGAATGCATGACTTGTTTCTGGACGTATGAATTACGTGTCTTTATTGCCTTTGCTGAACGACTTGTGTACTAGCTAGAATTATCTTCACAACTATCTTGTATCAAAGTTATTGTGTGCTATATTTCATGCTTTATGTAAAATAAGCGGTATTGTAAGTTTGTAAAATATTGTATAAAAGTTTGAACGCGAAATATTATTATAATCAGTTTTTCATATAGAATTGTAGTAGTTGAATTGTATATTAGCTACTAAGTATGAACTTAACGGGTAGGTACTACCCGAATTTAAACTTATAAAACGCTAATATGAAGAAAAAGCTTTTATAAATGAGTTCATATTATGCTACGAAATACTATTAACTACTCTTAATATTCTGTATGATTAACTTATTCCATTTGACTATTTTGAAGGAAATGGCACCGACTACTCGACACACCGTGAATATGAATGAAGAGGAATTCCCTACTTTTCTAGCTTTAAACATAGCCGCAGTACAGGCTGCGCTACATACCAATAATAACCTTGGATCTAGCAGTACAGGAAATCGTGTAGGATGCACCTACAAAGAATTCACTGCCTGCAAACCTTTGGAATTTGATGGAACCGAAGGACCGATCGGATTAAAACGGTGGACCGAGAAGGTCGAATCGGTGTTTCCCATAAGTAAGTGTACTGAAGAGGACAAAGTGAAGTACGCTACGCATACCTTCACAGGTTCTGCGTTAACATGGTGGAACACCTATCTAGAGCAAGTGGGACAAGACGATGCGTACGCACTACCGTGGTCAGCATTCAAGCACTTGATGAACGAGAAGTACCGTCCCAGAACCGAGGTCAATAAGCTCAAGACAGAACTTAGAGGGTTACGAACCCAAGGATTTGATATTACCACGTACGAAAGACGATTCACAGAATTGTGCCTATTGTGTCCTGGAGCATTCGAAGATGAGGAAAAGAAGATCGACGCGTTTGTGAAAGGATTACCGGAAAGAATCCAAGAAGATATAAGTTCACACGAGCCCGCCTCCATACAACAGGCATGTAGAATGGCTCACAAACTAGTGAACCAGATTGAAGAAAGAATTAAAGAACAGACAGCTGAAGAGGCCAATGTGAAGCAAGTCAAAAGAAAGTGGGAGGAAAACGGTGATAAGAATCACCAATACAACAAAAACAGCAATTACAACAATAATCGCAACAATTATCCCAACAATCGCAACATCAATCGCAACTACAACAAACGGCCCAACAACAACAACAACAACAACAACAACAACAACAACAACAACAACAACAACAACAGCAACTACAACAATCATCCCAACAACAATAATAACCGCAACAACAACAACAATCAGAAGCAGCTATGCCAAAGGTGTGAAAAGTATCACTCGGGGTTCTGCACCAAATTTTGCAACAAGTGTAAAAGAAATGGTCATAGCGCGGCGAAGTGTGAGGTCTACGGACTAGGGGTTAATAGAACGAAAGGAACAAATGGTGTCGGAACGAGTAATGGCGGAGCAAGTAGTGTCGGAGCAAGTTATGCCAATGTAGTTTGTTATAAATGTGGAAAACCGGGCCACATTATTAGAAATTGCCCGAACCAGGAGAACACGAATGGACAAGGCCGCGGAAGAGTTTTCAATATTAATGCGGCAGAGGCACAGGAAGACCCAGAGCTTGTTACGGGTACGTTTCTTATTGACAATAAATCTGCTTACGTTTTATTTGATTCGGGTGCGGATAGAAGCTATATGAGTAGAGATTTTTGTGCTAAATTAAGTTGTCCATTGACGCCTTTGGATAGTAAATTTTTACTCGAATTAGCAAATGGTAAATTAATTTCAGCAGATAATATATGTCGGAATCGAGAAATTAAACTGGTTAGCGAAACATTTAAGATTGATTTGATACCAGTAGAGTTAGGGAGTTTTGATGTGATAATCGGTATGGACTGGTTGAAAGAAGTGAAAGCAGAGATCGTTTGTTACAAAAATGCAATTCGTATTATACGAGAAAAAGGAAAACCCTTAATGGTGTACGGAGAAAAGGGCAACACGAAGCTACATCTTATTAGTAATTTGAAGGCACAAAAACTAATAAGAAAAGGTTGCTATGCTGTTCTAGCACACGTCGAGAAAGTACAAACTGAAGAAAAGAGCATCAATGATGTTCCCATTGCAAAAGAATTTCCCGATGTATTTCCGAAAGAATTACCGGGATTACCCCCACATCGATCCGTTGAATTTCAAATAGATCTTGTACCAGGAGCTGCACCAATAGCTCGTGCTCCTTACAGACTCGCACCCAGTGAGATGAAAGAACTGCAAAGTCAATTACAAGAACTTTTAGAGCGTGGTTTCATTCGACCAAGCACATCACCGTGGGGAGCTCCTGTTTTGTTTGTCAAGAAGAAAGATGGTACATTCAGGTTGTGTATCGACTACCGAGAGTTGAACAAACTTACCATCAAGAACCGCTACCCACTATCGAGAATCGACGACTTATTTGATCAACTACAAGGCTCGTCTGTTTATTCAAAGATTGACTTACGTTCCGGGTATCATCAAATGCGGGTGAAAGAAGATGATATTCCAAAGACTGCTTTCAGAACACGTTACGGTCATTACGAGTTTATGGTCATGCCGTTTGGTTTAACTAATGCACCAGCTGTGTTTATGGACCTTATGAACCGAGTGTGTGGACCATACCTTGACAAGTTTGTCATTGTTTTCATTGATGACATACTTATTTACTCAAAGAATGACCAAGAACACGGTGAACATTTGCGAAAGGTGTTAGAAGTATTGAGGAAGGAAGAATTGTACGCTAAGTTTTCAAAGTGTGCATTTTGGTTGGAAGAAGTTCAATTCCTCGGTCACATAGTGAACAAAGAAGGTATTAAGGTGGATCCGGCAAAGATAGAAACTGTTGAAAAGTGGGAAACCCCGAAAACTCCAAAACACATACGCCAGTTTTTAGGACTAGCTGGTTACTACAGAAGGTTCATCCAAGACTTTTCCAGAATAGCAAAACCCTTGACTGCATTAACGCATAAAGGGAAGAAATTTGAATGGAATGATGAACAAGAGAAAGCGTTTCAGTTATTGAAGAAAAAGCTAACTACGGCACCTATATTGTCATTGCCTGAAGGGAATGATGATTTTGTGATTTATTGTGTCGCATCAAAGCAAGGTCTCGGTTGTGTATTAATGCAACGAACGAAGGTGATTGCTTATGCGTCTAGACAATTGAAGATTCACGAACAAAATTATACGACACATGATTTGGAATTAGGCGTGGTTGTTTTTGCATTAAAGACTTGGAGGCACTACTTATATGGGGTCAAAAGTATTATATATACCGACCACAAAAGTCTTCAACACATATTTAATCAGAAACAACTGAATATGAGGCAGCGTAGGTGGATTGAATTGTTGAATGATTACGTCTTTGAGATTCGTTACCACCCAGGGAAGGCAAATGTGGTAGCCGATGCCTTGAGCAGGAAGGACAGAGAACCCATTTGAGTAAAATCTATGAATATAATGATTCATAATAACCTTACTACTCAAATAAAGGAGGCGCAACAAGGAGTTTTAAAAGAGGGAAATTTAATGGATGAAATACCCAAAGGATCGGAGAAGCATCTTAATATTCGGGAAGACGTAACCCGGTATAGGGCTGAAAGGATTTGGGTACCAAAATTTGGAGATATGAGAGAAATGGTACTTAGAGAAGCTCATAAAACCAGATACTCAATACATCCTGGAACGGGGAAGATGTACAAGGATCTCAAGAAACATTTTTGGTGGCCGGGTATGAAAGCCGATGTTGCTAAATACGTAGGAGAATGTTTGACGTGTTCTAAGGTCAAAGCTGAGCATCAGAAACCATCAGGTCTACTTCAACAACCCAAAATCCCGGAATGGAAATGGAAAAACATTACCATGGATTTCATCACTAAATTGCCAAGGACTGCAAGTGGTTTTGATACTATTTGGGTAATAGTTGATCGTCTCACCAAATCAGCACACTTCCTGCCTATAAGAGAAGATGACAAGATGGAGAAGTTAGCACGACTGTATTTGAAGGAAGTCGTCTCCAGACATGGAATACCAATCTCTATTATCTCTGATAGGGATGGCAGATTTATTTCAAGATTCTGGCAGACATTACAGCAAGCATTAGGAACTCGTCTAGACATGAGTACTGCCTATCATCCACAAACTGATGGGCAGAGTGAAAGGACGATACAAACGCTTGAAGACATGCTACGAGCATGTGTTATTGATTTCGGAAACAGTTGGGATCGACATCTACCGTTATCAGAATTTTCCTACAACAACAGCTACCATTCAAGCATTGAGATGGCGCCGTTTGAAGCACTTTATGGTAGAAAGTGCAGGTCTCCGATTTGTTGGAGTGAAGTGGGGGATAGACAGATTACGGGTCCGGAGATTATACAAGAAACTACCGAGAAGATCATCCAAATTCAACAACGGTTGAAAACCGCCAAAAGTCGACAAAAGAGCTACGCTGACATTAAAAGAAAAGATATAGAATTTGAAATTGGAGAGATGGTCATGCTTAAAGTTGCACCTTGGAAAGGAGTTGTTCGATTTGGTAAATGAGGGAAATTAAATCCAAGGTATATTGGACCATTCAAGATTATTGATCGTGTCGGACCAGTAGCTTACCGACTTGAGTTACCTCAACAACTCGCGGCTGTACATAACACTTTCCACGTCTCGAATTTGAAGAAATGTTTTGCTAAAGAAGATCTCACTATTCCGTTAGATGAAATCCAAATCAACGAAAAACTCCAATTCATCGAAGAACCCGTCGAAATAATGGATCGTGAGGTTAAAAGACTTAAGCAAAACAAGATACCAATTGTTAAGGTTCGATGGAATGCTCGTAGAGGACCCGAGTTCACCTGGGAGCGTGAAGATCAGATGAAGAAGAAATACCCGCATCTATTTCCAGAAGATTCGTCAACACCTTCAACAGCTTAAAATTTCGGGACGAAATTTATTTAACGGGTAGGTACTGTAGTGACCCGAACTTTTCCATGTTTATATATATTAATTGAGATTGATATTTACATGATTAAATGTTTCCAACATGTTAAGCAATCAAACTTGTTAAGACTTGATTAATTGAAATATGTTTCATATAGACAATTGACCACCCAAGTTGACCGGTGATTCACGAACGTTAAAACTTGTAAAAATTATATGATGACATATATATGGATATATATATAGTTAACATGATACTATGATAAGTAAACATATCATTAAGTATATTAACAATGAACTACATATGTAAAAACAAGACTACTAACTTAATGATTTTTAAACGAGACATATATGTAACAATTATCGTTGTAAAGACATTTAATGTATATATATCATATTAAGAGATATTCATACATGATAATATCATGATAGTATAATAATTTAAAATCTCATTTGATATTATAAACATTGGGTTAACAACATTTAACAAGATCGTTAACCTAAAGGTTTCAAAACAACACTTACATGTAACGACTAATGATGACTTAACGACTCAGTTAAAATGTATATACATGTAGTGTTTTAATATGTATTTATACACTTTTGAAAGACTTCAATACACTTATCAAAATACTTCTACTTAACAAAAATGCTTACAATTACATCCTCGTTCAGTTTCATCAATAATTCTACTCGTATGCACCCGTATTCGTACTCGTACAATACACAGCTTTTAGATGTATGTACTATTGGTATATACACTCCAATGATCAGCTCTTAGCAGCCCATGTGAGTCACCTAACACATGTGGGAACCATCATTTGGCAACTAGCATGAAATATCTCATAAAATTACAAAAATATGAGTAATCATTCATGACTTATTTACATGAAAACAAAATTACATATCTTTTATATCTAATCCATCCACCAACGACCAAAAACACCTACAAACACTTTCATTCTTCAATTTTCTTCATCTAACTGATCTCTCTCAAGTTCTATCTTCAAGTTCTAAGTGTTCTTCATAAATTCTACAAGTTCTAGTTACATAAAATCCAGAATACTTTCAAGTTTGCTAGCTCACTTCCAATCTTGTAAGGTGATCATCCAACCTCAAGAAATCTTTGTTTCTTACAGTAGGTTATCATTCTAATACAAGGTAATAATCATATTCAAACTTTGGTTCAATTTCTATAACTATAACAATCTTATTTCAAGTGATGATCTTACTTGAACTTGTTTTCGTGTCATGATTCTGCTTCAAGAACTTCGAGCCATCCAAGGATCCGTTGAAGCTAGATCCATTTTTCTCTTTTCCAGTAGGTTTATCCAAGGAACTTAAGGTAGTAATGATGTTCATAACATCATTCGATTCATACATATAAAGCTATCTTATTCGAAGGTTTAAACTTGTAATCACTAGAACATAGTTTAGTTAATTCTAAACTTGTTCGCAAATAAAAGTTAATCCTTCTAACTTGACTTTTAAAATCAACTAAACACATGTTCTATATCTATATGATATGCTAACTTAATGATTTAAAATCTGGAAACACGAAAAACACCGTAAAACCGGATTTACGCCGTCGTAGTAACACCGCGGGCTGTTTTGGGTTAGTTAATTAAAAACTATGATAAACTTAGATTTAAAAGTTGTTATTCTGAGAAAATGATTTTTATTATGAACATGAAACTATATCCAAAAATTATGGTTAAACTCAAAGTGGAAGTATGTTTTCTAAAATGGTCATCTAGACGTCGGTCTTTCGACTGAAATGACTACCTTTACAAAAACGACTCGTAACTTATTTTTCTGACTATAAATCTATACTTTTTCTGTTTAGATTCATAAAATAGAGTTCAATATGAAACCATAGCAATTTGATTCTGTAATGACCCGGACTTTTTCGATCAATCTATACTTATAAGATTAATATTTACATAAATTAAACCTTACCAACATGATAAGCAATCCAAATTATTGAAACTTATGTTTTCGAAAAGAGTTTTACACAACGTTTGACCGTCTAGTTTGACCGATGATATCATGAACTATATAATATATGATAATTATACGTTTGTGTATATATATGTATATATACATATTTAACATGATTTATGGATGTTTTAATATCTCATTTTGTATTAATAACAATAAGTTATAAGTATATTTTGAAACTACTAACTTAAGTTTTCAAAACGATAACCATACGTAACGTTATTTGACATAAATACTTATGACCTATAATGTTTATACATATATCGTATATATAATGTATTTAATCACTTTTTAAGGACTTAAATACATAAAACCATATAAGTATATTCACAAAAGATAGCTATATTTGAATTCTCATTCCGTTTTCACAAGATTTCTATACGTATATCTAGAGTATATGTACTCGTATCATACCTAGCTTCTATACGTATTTACTATTGGTAAATACACATCAAATCACCACCAACCAGCCCTTGTTCATGCCTTATGTATAAGGTAATTACTTTTGTATGATTGCTTGACTAAATACATAAAATTACAAATTAAAATCTTGTCTTGGTTCCCCCCCCCCCATTCACGTTTTTTAAGAGCCATGGGGGATCATCATTTTGATTCATTTTTACTTCAATTCTCTAGCTAAAAACACACACACTTATGAGCCTTAAACCCCTTAACCATCTCAGCTCACAACCATGAAGATCTAGTTTCAAAAACATCACTTAATTATCATAAGAAAACCCTTACAAAAACACTTCAAGAATCCTTCCAAGAACACAAGTTAATTCCAATCTTTCATCCAATTCCATCACTCTTTTGGTTCTAGGTTTTTACTCCTCTTTTACAGCAATCTTGTCTAAGTAACTTGAGGTAGTAACTTTGTTCATAACCTTATTCGATTCATATATATATAGCTATCTTATTTTATGGTATAAAATTTTAACAACAAGAACATAGTTTGAATGTTTTCAAACTTGTTTGCAAACTAAATAGATCCTTCTAACTTAACTTTTAAAATACTTCAATATATCTAATATATCATAAATATATGCTAATTTAACAAGGTATAACTTGGTTTTTCAAAGAACACCTTAAAAACTATTTTTACGACGTCGGAGTGCAACCGGGGGCGGTTTTGGGTTGGATAATTAAAAACTATTTTGAACCTTGAATTGGAGGTTTATTTTCTGGAAAAATGATATTTACTATGAATATGATAACACATAAAAATTTCATGATTTAACTCAAAGTATAAGTATTTTTAGAAAAATAATCATTTAATGTTGTTTACATAAGGGAAAATGATTAACTTCATAAGTTTCACCAAAGTTTGACCTATGACCTGTGATTTCGAATACAAACTAAGGTATTTACAGTTCATAGTCTTAAAGAAGAACTCGATCCAAGGAAGTGGCAAGTTGAACCAACGAAAACGGAGTTGTAACGAAGAAACTATGACCAAAACAAGATCGGATATCCAAAACTAGTTTAGCCACGAAAATAATTGGAGAAAAATTAAATGAATCACATCTTTCTAAAATAACATGATATTTTATATATATGTACTCATAATTTAATTTTATATATTTCAGGACCACCCGTAAACAATACGAGAAGATTAATCATAAGATCCCATGATTGTACGCAACACGTCATTTGACAACACCGGTACTTTATGTACGCAACACGTCATTTGACAACACCGGTACCGTGGGTCAAGATTAATCCCGACCAATACAAATACGATGGGGTTTTATTTATTTCGATGGGGATTTTATTTATTAAACACCTAAATATGAACCATTAAAATTGAATTACTAACATCGGACTGCTAACTACGGACTAAGAAATTATTAAAACTATTAAAAGTATAATAAGTATATATATGTGACGATTGTTTAAAATGGAAATATATTGATAAACTATATATGGATAGGTTCGTGATATCAACCGGAGACCAAGTCAAAATATATATATCTTCAAGGCAAAAGTGAGTATATAGTCCCACTTTTAAACTCTAAGTATTTCGGGATGAGAATACATGTATTTTATGTTTTACGTTATGGACACAAGTAACTGAAAAATATATTCTACGTTGAGTTGTACCACTGGCATACTTCCCTGTAGCTTGGTAACTACTATTTACAGCGGTATTGTAAACGCGAATCCTGTTGATAGATCTATCGGGCCTGACAACCCCAACCGGAATGGACGACCAGTATTCAACGGTTGCACAGTACTTCGTTTCGTGACTACACTTGGTACGGTGTAGTAAGATTTCATAATAAAGGGAATATGCGACGTGATTAAATGTTAAGTATGGTTACCAAGTGCTCAACCACTTAGAATATTTTTATTAAAATGTTTACATATGAAATCTTGTGGTCTATATTTATATCGCTGCCGGCATTAAACCTATATCTCACCAACTTTATGTTGACGTTATAAACATGTCTATTCTCAGGTGATAACTAAAAGCTTCCGCTGCAACATGTTGAATTTAAGCAAGATCTTGAGTATGCATATTTGTGTCAAAAATAAAACTGCATATCCGAGGAATTGTAATGTAAAATATGCTAGAAATCGTATTGTTATCATCACATGTAAAGTTTGTAAGTCTAAGATTATCGCTAAACGATAATCATCTTTATATTGTCTAAAGCTTGTATTAACATAAGAGTTATGGTTTGTAATGTAAAATTAATGCAGCTGTTCTTTTAAAAATGTCGCATATAGAGGTCAATACCTCGCAATGAAATCATACGTTATCTAACTCGTTCTTATGGTTAAGGACGGGTTATGACATGTGGTATCAGAGCGGTGGTCTTAGCGAACCAGGTTTGCATTAGTGTGTCTAACTGATAAGTCGTTAGGATACATTAGTAAGTCTGGACTTTGACCGGATCTGATTTAACAACCATTGCTTATCATTGTTGGTTAAAATTTATATGTAAATATTATGTAGTACTAATGGGTTAGTTGTTGTGTGATAGATGTCGGGCTCAAAACTTATTATCACATTCAGCGACTCCGAATCAGAATCTTCAGATGGTGTTTCAGTCATTAACCTATCCGATGACGAAAATAATACCTTTGGGGAAGACTCACAAATTCCGGATGAACCAACAATAAAGAACCCGAAAAGTGAACCCGAGGAGGAAAGTGAACCCGAGGAAGAAATACAAGAAATTACGAAAGATAAGTTCGAACTAGGAAAGAAACGAAAGGCTAATGAATTAGAAAATTCAAATCCTGAGTTTAGTAAGGATGATGTGGCACCAACTCCACTAGACACTACCACCCCTATTCCAGCTATTCCTATTCGTTCTATCCCGGCATCTAGTTCTTCAGCCCCACAGCCAAAATATAGGCAGACAGCTAGGATAAGCGTTAGGCCATTCCTTGAACCTAAACGTCCTAGAAAATAGACCAAACGATGCGCTGCCGTATTAAACCATGGGATCATATAATGTTTTGTATAATATTATTAGTGTGGTTTGCTTAATGTTCGATGTAAGATAAGCATATGTAAAATAGTGAAGTATGAAATGCAATAATTTTCCATGGTTAAGTATTATTTAGATTGTAGTAATTGGTTCTGTACTAAGCTATTAAGTATGAACATTAACGGGTAGGTACTACCCTAGATATAATTATAAAATGCTAATAAGAAGAAAAGGCTTTTATAATAATACCTAGTTCATATTGTTAACAAGCTATAATGTACTATAAATACACACTACATCTATAATATTCCATGTGAATAATTATTTTCTTTCATTAGGAAATGGCGCGATTGAATCGAATGACGAAACAAGAAGTCGAGGAATTCATCAACCAGCGAGTGAACGACAGAATGTTATGGGTCGAAGCTGCAAGAGCTACTGCAGTTAACCCAAATCCTCGTGTAGGATGTACCTACAAGACTTTTCAAGCTTGCAAGCCCTCATCATTCAGTGGAACGGAAGGACCGATCGGTTTAACCCGGTGGATAGAAAAGATGGAGACTGTGTTTAAAATCAGTGGTTGTGTTGAAAAGGACATGACCAAGTATGCATCGTGTACTTTACAAGATAGTGCACTCACGTGGTGGAAAAATTATGTGAAGGCTGTAGGAGGAGATGTAGCTTATGATACCCCATGGGAAGAATTCAAAATAATGTTAATCAACGAGTATTGTCCAAGGAACGAGGTTAGGAAGTTGGAAGATGAATTACGAAGCCTGAAGGTTGTTGGTACTGAAATCACCAACTACAATCAGCGATTCATGGAATTAGTTTTGCTATGTCCTGAATTGGTTCCAACCGAAAAACGGAAGATTGAAATGTACAAAGATGGTTTGCCCAAAAAGGTCAAGGCAAATGTTACAGCATCGAAACCTAAGACAATTCATGAAGCTATAACCATGGCAAACGAGCTAATGGATCAGGTCATCATGGATAAGAAAGTATCCAATACTGATGTGAAGGTATCAGGTAACAAAAGAAAGTGGAATGGAAATTATGATCGAGGTAACCAACAACAATCTTTTAAGAAACAAGAAATCACGCAAGGTGCGGGTAGTGGTTTAAGCTTTGGTTACAAAGGACAAAATCCTTTATGTAACCGATGCCACAAACATCACTCTGGCTACTGTAATGTGGTATGCAACAAATGTAATCGAAAGGGTCATCTTGCTGAAGATTGTAGGGCTCTCGTTACAAATACAAATGGTACCAAGACTCCTGCCACCAATGCAAATAGAACTGCTTTGGCTACCATTACTTGTTATGGGTGTGGAAAACAAGGTCACTATAAGAGCCAGTGTCCGAATCCAGAGAAGAATAATGGATCTGCACGTGGAAGAGCATTTGTTATTAATGCTAGAGAGGCGTGTGAAGACCCGGAGCTTGTTACGGGTACGTTTACCATTAATAACTTATCCGCATCTATTATATTTGATACTGGTGCCGATAGAAGTTACGTGAGTAGAGGCTTTTACGCTAAATTGAATTGTTCATCATTACCTCTAGATGCTAAGTACATGATTGAGTTAGCTAATGGTAAACTAATTAAAGCCGATAAAATTTGCCGTGATTGTAAAATAAATTTAGCCGGAGAAACATTTAAAATTGACTTAATACCCGTAGAATTAGGAAGTTTTGATGTAATAGTCGGCATGGACTGGATGTCCAAAGTAGGAGCTGAAGTTGTGTGTGCCAAGAAGGTAATTCGCATTCCTTGCAAGGATAAAATGCCGGTGATGATTTATGGAGAGAAGGGTAACTCAAAGCTAAAACTCATTAGCTGTTTGAAAGCCAAGAAGTGTTTAGAAAAGGGATGTTATGCTATTCTAGCACATGTTAATAAAGTCGAAAAGAAAGAAAAAGAGAAGTGCATCAATGACGTGCCTGTGGCAAGAGATTTTCCTGAAGTTTTTCCGGAAGAGTTGCCGGGATTACCTCCATTTAGATCTGTAGAATTTCAAATAGATTTAGTACCAGGAGCTGCACCAGTTGCCCGTGCTCCATATAGACTTGCACCGTCCGAGTTAAAAGAACTTCAGAGTCAGTTAAAAGAATTACTGGATCGTGGATTCATACGACCAAGTACTTCACCGTGGGGAGCTCCGATTCTATTTGTTAAAAAGAAAGATGGATCTTTTTGGATGTGTATAGATTATCGTGAATTAAATAAGTTAACTATCAAGAATCGGTATCCACTACCGAGATTTGACGACTTATTTGATCAACTCCAAGGATCATGTGTGTACTCAAAAATTGACCTAAGATCGGGCTATCATCAATTACGCGTCAAAGAAGAAGATATACCGAAAACTGCTTTTCGGACACGTTATGGTCATTACGAATTTTTGGTCATGCCGTTTGGGTTGACAAATGCGCCAGCTGTATTCATGGACCTCATGAATCGAGTTTGTAGTCCATATTTAGATAAGTTTGTTATCGTTTTCATTGATGATATTCTTATCTATTCCAAGAGTGAGCAAGAGCATGAGCAGCATTTAAGGTTGATATTAGAGTTGTTGAGAAAAGAACAGCTATATGCTAAATTTTCTAAATGTGCTTTCTGGTTGAAAGAAGTGCAATTTCTTGGCCACGTTGTTAGTAGCAAAGGAATTCAGGTTGATCCAGCAAAAATTGAAGCCATTGAAAAATGGGAGACTCCTAAGACACCAACGCAGATACGCCAATTTTTGGGTTTAGCCGGTTATTATAGAAGGTTTATTCAAGATTTTTCCCGAATAGCTAAGCCGTTGACAGCGTTAACGCAAAAGGGAAGAAATATGAATGGACATCTGAGCAGGAGAGTGCATTTCAATTACTAAAGAAGAAGTTAACTACGGCGCCTATTTTATCGTTACCAGAAGGGAACGATGATTTTGAAATATATTGTGACGCTTCGCGACAAGGTTTTGGTTGCGTTCTTATGCAACGGAAGAAAGTTATTGCATACGCATCCCGACAATTGAAGATTCACGAGCGGAATTATACGACGCATGATTTAGAACTGGGAGCAGTCGTGTTTGCATTGAAGATATGGAGACACTACTTGTATGGGGTTAAATGCACTATGTTCACTGATCATAAAAGTCTTCAACATATTTTTGATCAGAAACAGCTGAACATGAGGCAACGTAGGTGGGTCGAGCTGATAAACGACTATGATTGTGAAATTCGTTATCATCCCGGGAAGGCGAACGTGGTGGCCGATGCTCTAAGCAGAAAGGAACGAGAACCGATTTGAGTACGAGCAATGAACATAAAAATTCGCATGAATCTCAACTCACAAATCAAAGAAGTTCAACGAGAAGCACTTACTAAAGAAAACATAAGAAATGAAATAATGAAGAAGTATGAGAAGAAACTCGTTATACGGGAAGACGGAATTCGATATTTTGCAAACCGTATTTGGGTACCGAAGTTGGGTGGATTAAGGAAGTTGATATTGAATGAGGCACATAAGACAAGATACTCGATACATCCTGGAGTTGGAAAGATGTACCAAGATCTTAAGACACATTATTGGTGGCCTAATTTAAAGACAGACGTTGCAACATATGTTGGGGAGTGTTTAACTTGTTCCAAAGTCAAAGCAGAACACTAGAAGCCGTCAGGGTTACTTCAACAACCAGAAATCCCAGAATGGAAATGGGATGGTATTACCATGGATTTCATCACGAAGTTACCAAAGACTGCCTGGGGATACGACACCATTTGGGTGATTGTTGATCGTCTCACCAAATCTGCACATTTCTTGCCTATAAAGGAAACGGATAGAATGGAGAAACTATTACGATTGTATATAAAGGAAATTGTTTCAAGGCATGGAATACCTATTTCCATTATATCCAATCGTGATAGTAGATTTACATCAAAGTTCTGGCAATCGCTACAAGAGGCCCTAGGAACTCGTTTGGATATGAGCACCGCATATCATCCGCAAACCGACAGGCAGAGTGAAAGAACGATTCAAACTCTTGAAGACATGCTCAGGGCATGTGTGATCGATTTTGGAAACGGATGGGATAAATATCTACCATTAGCAGAATTCTCGTATAATAATAGTTATCATGCGAGCATTAAAGCTGCGCCATTCGAAGCACTGTATGAAAGGAAGTGTAGATCTCCTATCTGTTGGAATGAAGTAGGAGATCGACAATTAACTGGTCCCGAGATCATACATGAAACTACAGAAAAGATAGTACAAATTAAGGAAAGATTGAAAATAGCCCGTAGTCTCCAAAAGAGCTACGCCAATGTTCGAAGGAAACCATTAGAGTTTCAGATCGGTGACATGGTTATGTTAAAGGTGTCACCATGGAAAGGTGTAATACGTTTCGGAAAAAGGGGTAAACTGAACCCAAGGTACGTAGGCCCGTTCAAGATTATCGAACGCATTGGACCGGTAGCTTATCGACTCGAGTTACCACAACAACTCGCTGGAGTACATAATACATTTCACGTCTCAAACCTTAAGAAGTGTCTTGCAAAGGAAGATCTCACCATTCCTCTTGAAGAAATCCATGTCGATGAGAAACTACAATTCATCGAAGAACCAATCGAAATCATGGATCGTGAAGTTAAACGGCTCAAGCAGAGCAACATACCGATCGTTAAGGTTCGTTGGAATGCTCGAAGAGGTCCTGAGTTTACTTGGGAATGAGAGGATCAGATGAAACAAAAGTATCCACACTTGTTTCTCGATGACGCAAAATAGGTACAATTTTAAAATTTCGGGACGAAATTTATTTAACGGGTAGGTACTGTAATGACCCTGACTTTTTCGATCAATCTATACTTATAAGATTAATATTTACATAAATTAAACCTTACCAACATGATAAGCAATCCAAATTATTGAAACTTATGTTTTCGAAAAGAGTTTTACACAACGTTTGACCGTCTAGTTTGACCGATGATATCACAAACTATATAATATATGATAATTATACGTTTGTGTATATATGTGTATATATACATATTTAACATGATTTATGGATGTTTTAATATCTCATTTTGTATTAATAACAATAAGTTATAAGTATATTTTGAAACTACTAACTTAAGTTTTCAAAACGATAACCATACGTAACGTTATTTGACATAAATACTTATGACCTATAATGTTTATACATATATCGTATATATAATGTATTTAATCACTTTTTAAGGAATTAAATACATAAAACCATATAAGTATATTCACAAAAGATAGCTATATTTGAATTCTCATTCCGTTTTCACAAGATTTCTATACGTATATCTAGAGTATATGTACTCGTATCATACCTAGCTTCTATACGTATTTACTATTGGTAAATACATATCAAATCACCACCAACCAGCCCTTGTTCATGCCTTATGTATAAGGTAATTACTTTTGTATGATTGCTTGACTAAATACATAAAATTACAAACTAAAATCTTGTCTTGGTTCCCCCCCCCCCCATTCACGTTTTTTAAGAGCCATGGGGGATCATCATTTTGATTCATTTTTACTTCAATTCTCTAGCTAAAAACACACACACTTATGAGCCTTAAACCCCTTAACCATCTCAGCTCACAACCATGAAGATCTAGTTTCAAAAACATCACTTAATTATCATAAGAAAACCCTTACAAAAACACTTCAAGAATCCTTCCAAGAACACAAGTTTACTTCCAATCTTTCATCCAATTCCATCACTCTTTTGGTTCTAGGTTTTTACTCCTCTTTTACAGCAATCTTGTCCAAGTAACTTGAGGTAGTAACTTTGTTCATAACCTTATTCGATTCATATATATATAGCTATCTTATTTTATGGTATAAAATTTTAACAACAAGAACATAGTTTGAATGTTTTCAAACTTGTTTATAAACTAAATATATCCTTCTAACTTAACTTTTAAAATACTTCAAGACATGTAATATATCATAAATATATGCTAATTTAACAAGGTATAACTTGGTTTTTCAAAGAACACCTTAAAAACTATTTTTACGACGTCGGAGTGCAACCGGGGGCGGTTTTGGGTTGGATAATTAAAAACTATTTTGAACCTTGAATTGGAGGTTTATTTTCTGGAAAAATGATATTTACTATGAATATGATAACACATAAAAATTTCATGATTTAACTCAAAGTATAAGTATTTTTAGAAAAATAATCATTTAATGTTGTTTACATAAGGGAAAATGATTAACTTCATAAGTTTCACCAAAGTTTGACCTATGACCTGTGATTTTGAATACAAACTAAGGTATTTACAGTTCATAGTCTTAAAGAAGAACTCGATCCAAGGAAGTGGCAAGTTGAACCAACGAAAACGGAGTTGTAACGAAGAAACTATGACCAAAACAAGATCGGATATCCAAAACTAGTTTAGCCACGAAAATAATTGGAGAAAAATTAAATGAATCACATCTTTCTAAAATAACATGATATTTTATATATATGTACTCATAATTTAATTTTATATATTTCAGGACCACCCGTAAACAATACGAGAAGATTAATCATAAGATCCCATGATTGTACGCAACACGTCATTTGACAACACCGGTACTTTATGTACGCAACACGTCATTTGACAACACCGGTACCGTGGGTCAAGATTAATCCCGACCAATACAAATACGATGGGGTTTTATTTATTTCGATGGGGGTTTTATTTATTAAACACCTAAATATGAACCATTAAAATTGAATTACTAACATCGGACTGCTAACTACGGACTAAGAAATTATTAAAACTATTAAAAGTATAATAAGTATATATATGTGACGATTGTTTAAAATGGAAATATATTGATAAACTATATATGGATAGGTTCGTGATATCAACCGGAGACCAAGTCAAAATATATATATCTTCAAGGCAAAAGTGAGTATATAGTCCCACTTTTAAACTCTAAGTATTTCGGGATGAGAATACATGTATTTTATGTTTTACGTTATGGACACAAGTAACTGAAAAATATATTCTACGTTGAGTTGTACCACTGGCATACTTCCCTGTAGCTTGGTAACTACTATTTACAGCGGTATTGTAAACGCGAATCCTGTTGATAGATCTATCGGGCCTGACAACCCCAACCGGACTGGACGACCAGTATTCAACGGTTGCACAGTACTTCGTTTCGTGACTACACTTGGTACGGTGTAGTAAGATTTCATAATAAAGGGAATATGCGACGTGATTAAATGTTAAGTATGGTTACCAAGTGCTCAACCACTTAGAATATTTTTATTAAAATGTTTACATATGAAATCTTGTGGTCTATATTTATATCGCTGCCGGCATTAAACCTATATCTCACCAACTTTATGTTGACGTTTTAAACATGTCTATTCTCAGGTGATAACTAAAAGCTTCCGCTGCAACATGTTGAATTTAAGCAAGATCTTGAGTATGCATATTTGTGTCAAAAATAAAACTGCATATCCGAGGAATTGTAATGTAAAATATGCTAGAAATCGTATTGTTATCATCACATGTAAAGTTTGTAAGTCTAAGATTATCGCTAAACGATAATCATCTTTATATTGTCTAAAGCTTGTATTAACATAAGAGTTATGGTTTGTAATGTAAAATAAATGCAGTTGTTCTTTTAAAAATGTCGCATATAGAGGTCAATACCTCGCAATGAAATCATACGTTATCTAACTCGTTCTTATGGTTAAGGACGGGTTATGACAGATTCACTCAAAACGGATTTAAAATGAAGAAGTTATGGGTAAAACAAGATTGGATAATTTTTCTCATTCTAGCTACGTGAAAATTGGTAACAAATCTATTCCAACCATAACTTAATCAACTTGTATTGTATATTATGTAATCTTGAGATACCATAGACACGTATACAATGTTTCGACCTATCATGTCGACACATCTATATATATTTCGGAACAACCATAGACACTCTATATGTTAATGTTGGAGTTAGCTATACAGGGTTGAGGTTGATTCCAAAATATATATAGTTTGAGTTGTGATCAATACTGAGATACGTATACACTGGGTCGTGGATTGATTCAAGATAATATTTATCGATTTATTTCTGTACATCTAACTGTGGACAACTAGTTGTAGGTTACTAACGAGGACAGCTGACTTAATAAACTTAAAACATCAAAATATATTAAAAGTGTTGTAAATATATTTTGAACATACTTTGATATATATGTATATATTGTTATAGGTTCGTGAATCAACCAGTGGCCAAGTCTTACTTCCCGACGAAGTAAAAATCTGTGAAAGTGAGTTATAGTCCCACTTTTAAAATCTAATATTTTTGGGATGAGAATACATGCAGGTTTTATAAATGATTTACAAAATAGACACAAGTACGTGAAACTACATTCTATGGTGGAATTATCGAAATCGAATATGCCCCTTTTTATTAAGTCTGGTAATCTAAAAATTAGGGAACAGACACCCTAATTGACGCGAATCTTAAAGATAGATCTATTGGGCCTAACAAACCCATCCAAAGTACCGGATGCTTTAGTACTTCGAAATTTATATCATATCCGAAGGGTGTCCCGGAATGATGGGGATATTCTTATATATATGCATCTTGTTAATGTCGGTTACAAGGTGTTCACCATATGAATGATTTTTATCTCTATGTATGAGATGTGTATTGAAATATGAAATCTTGTGGTCTATTGTTATGATTTGATATATATAGGTTAAACCTATAACTCACCAACATTTTTTTTGACGTTTAAAGCATGTTTATTCTCAGGTGAATACTAAGAGCTTCCGCTGTTGCATACTAAAATAAGGACAAGATTTGGAGTCCATTTTTGTATGATATTGTGTAAAAACTGCATTCAAGAAACTGATTTCGATGTAACATATTTGTATTGTAAACCATTATGTAATGGTCGTGTGTAAACAGGATATTTTAGATTATCATTATTTGATAATCTACGTAAAGCTTTTTAAACCATTATTTATGAAATAAAGGTTATGGTTTGTTTTAATAATGAATGCAGTCTTTGAAAAAACGTCTCATATAGAGGTCAAAACCTCGCAACGAAATTAATTAATATGGAACGTTTTTAATCAATAAGAACGGGACATTTCAATAGATACGTATGCAAATATTTTGACATATCATATCGACCCATGTATATATATTATTTGGAACAACCATAGACACTCTATATGCAGTAATGTTGGAGTTAGCTATATAGGGTTGAGGTTGATTCCAAAAATATATATACTTTGAGTTATGATCTAGCCTGAGACGTGTATACACTGGGTCATGGATTGATTCAAGATAATATATATCGATTTATTTCTGTACATCTAACTGTGGACAACTAGTTGTAGGTTACTAACGAGGACAGCTGACTTAATACACTCAAATCTTTAAAACATAATAAAAATGGTTGTAATTATATTTTAATCATACTTTGATATATATGTACATATTTGTATAGGTTCGTGAATCGATCCGTGGCCAAGTCTTATTTCCGAGGAAGGAAATATCTGTGAAAGTGAGTTATAGTCCCACTTTTAAAATCTAATATTTTTGGGATGAGAATACATGCAGGTTTTATAAATGATTTACAAAATAGACACAAGTATGTGAAACTACATTCTATGGTTGAATTATCAAAATCGAATATGCCCCTTTTTATTAAGTCTGGTAATCTAAGAATTAGGGAACAGACACCCTAATTGATGCGAATCCTAAAGATAGATCTATTGGGCCTAACAAACCCCATCCAAAGTACCGGATGCTTTAGTACTTCGAAATTTATATCATATTCGAAGGGTGTCCCGGAATGATGGGGATATTCTTATATATACATATTGTTAATGTCGGTTACTAGGTGTTCACCATATGAATGATTTTTATCTCTATGTATGGGATGTGTATTGAAATATGAAATCTTGTGGTCTATTGTTACGATTTGATATATATAGTTTAAACCTATAACTCACCAACATTTTTGTTGATGTTTAAAGCATGTTTATTCTCAGGTGAATATTAAGAGCTTCCGCTGTTACATACTAAAATAAGGACAAGATTTGGAGTCCATGTTTGTATGATATTGTGTAAAAACTGCATTCAAGAAATATATGTTGATGTAATATATTTCTATTGTAAACCATTATGTAATGGTCGTGTGTAAACAGTATATTTTAGATTATCATTATTTGATAATCTACGTAATGTTTTTAAAACCTTTATTGATAAAATAAAGGTTATGGTTGTTTTAAAAATGAATGCAGTCTTTGAAAAACGTCTCATATAGAGGTCAAAACCTCGTAACGAAATCAATTAATATGGAACGTTTATAATCAATATGAACGGGACATTTCAGTTGGTATCCGAGCGTTGGTCTTAGAGAATCAGAAAAATTTGCATTAGTGTGTCTTATCGAGTTTGTTAGGATGCATTAGTGAGTCTGGACTTCGACCGTGTTTTCTTTAAAAATGATTGCTTAACATTTTTGTTGGAAACTATATATTATTAACATGTAAATATTATGTGATATATTAATCTCTTAACATGTTTGATATTGTGTGATAGATGTCTACCTCTAGCACAAATCCCATTGACTCAACTAATAATAACGAAGAGTCGAATATATATTGGCAAGATTTACAAGTTCCCGAAGAACCGGAAGAAGAGGAAACGGAACCGGAAGAAGAGGAACCGGAAGAAGAGGAACCAGAAGAAGAGGAACCGGAAGAAGAAGAGGTTCCGGAGGGGGGAATAGTAGGAACCACAGAAAACCGGTCAAATAAAAGAAAATCCTCAACCAATGGACCAAAGTTAATAATGGTCAATGGTGTTTCCGCTAAGGAAGCAAAATATTGGGAAAATTACCAATTTTCCGATGAATCGGATCTTGATGAGGATTCCGATGATGTTATAGAAATTATCCCGACCCAATTTAATGAGGCAAAAGAAAATAATAAGGAAAAAGGCATCAAAATAGAGAAATCTGATTCCGACCCCGATGAACTTTATATGTACTGTCAACACCCGTATTTTCAATATCGTGACAATAACCCGGGAACCTTCTAAACCACCAGGTTTTTCTAAACCATTGTGGAAAACGACGACTCGTATTAGAGGAACATCATATATCCCTAGAAGATTAGGAAAAAGAACCAAGTCCGAAGAAGAAGAAACCAGTGATTCAGATTAGAGGGGTGTGAGCATGTTGTGTAATAAATGTATTGTAGTGTGCTTGTACTTTTATGTTCTATGTAAAAATTTCTTGTATTGTTTGTTATTACAAATCTAATCCTTGTCTATTTTACAGTATAAAAACAAAATGGACGTTAAGGGTAGACAACCGAATATTTTAAAAGACCTGCCAGAGGATATGATTGAGGAAATCTTGTCTAGAGTCGGTCAAAATTCATCAGCACATTTAGTTATGGCGAAATTAACTTGTCAAACATTTGAAAGACTTTCCAGAAATGCCTTAGTTTATAAAAGGCTTTCCTTTGATAGGTGGGGTATATCACATTAGGGAGACTTTAAGTTACACCGTGTTTTCTTTAAAGCGTTAAATGCGGGGAACCCAAATGTAATTTTACATTACGGGTTAAGAACCTATTTTGACTCAACATATCCCAACATAGGATTTCATGAATTAGAAAGAGCTTCTAACATGCAACATAAAGAATCATGTTATGCTTACGGGTTAGTGATGTTCGCTTCTTACCAAAGTGAGAAAAAGAACATCGGATTGCAGATTTTAAATAAAACTTTCCCACAAGTGACAGATTCAGTAGTTGGGGTGAGAAACAAGGTTTTTAGATTATTACGGGGCTGTTGGACATTACGAAACCCTGGTCCTTTTGATGACATTACAATATGCTGCCTAGCTAATGGTCATAACGGTTATTTTCCACAAGACCAAGGATGGGAAGTCGTCTTAGTAAAACCAGAATGCATGACTTGTTTCTGGACTTATGAATTACGTGTCTTTATTTCCTTTGCTGAACAACTTGCGTATTAACTAGATTTATCTTCAAAACTGTCATGTATCATAGTGTACTATATTTCATGTTATATGTAATATAGCGAAGTTGTAAGTTTGAAGAATATTTGTATGTGATATATAATTATAATCAGTTTTTCATATGGAATTGTAGTAGTTGAATTGTATATTAGCTACTAAGTATGAACTTAACGGGTAGGTAATACCCGAATTTAAACTTATAAAATGTTAATATGAAGAAAAAGCTTTTATAAATGAGTTCATATTATGCTACGAGATACTATTGACTACTCTTAATATTCTGTATGATTAAATTATTCTATTTGACTATTTTGATGGAAATGGCACCGACTACTCGACATTCCTTGAATATGAGCGAAGAGGAATTTCGTGCCTTTCTTGCTTCAAACATAGCCGCAGTACAGGCCGCGCTACATACCAACAATAACTCTGAATCTAGCAATACAGCTAACGGCGCAAGAAATCGTGTAAGATGCTCCTACAAGGAATTCACTGCCTGCAAACCTTCGGAATTTGATGGGACCGAAGGACCAATCGGATTGAAACGGTGGACCGAGAAAGTTGAATCGGTGTTTGCCATAAGTAAGTGTGCTGAAGGAGACAAAGTGAAGTACGCTACGCATACCTTCACAGGTATTGCGTTAACATGGTGGAATACCTATCTAGAGCAAGTGGGACAAGATGCTGCTTACGCGCTACCGTGGTCAGCATTCAAGCACTTGATGAACGATAAGTACCGTCCCAGAATCGAGGTCAATAAGCTCAAGTCAGAACTTAGAGGGTTACGAACACAGGGATTCGATATTACTTCGTACGAAAGACGATTCACAGAATTGTGCCTATTGTGTCCGAGAGCAATCGAAGATGAGTAAGAGAAGATCGACGCGTTTGTGAAAGGGTTACCGGAGAAAATCCAAGAAGATATAAGTTCACATGAGCCTGCCTCTATACAAAAGGCATGTAGAATGGCTCACAAACTAGTGAACCAGATTGAGGGAAGAATTAAAGAACAGGCGGCCGAAGAGGCCAACGTGAAGTTAGTCAAAAGAAAGTGGGAGGAAAACGGTGATAAGAGTCACCAAAACAATAACAACTATCCCAACAATAGCAACTACAACAAATGGCACAACAACAATAACAACAACAACTACAACTACAACAATCATCCCAACAACAATAACAACTGCAATAACAACAACAATCAGAAGCAGCTATGCCAAAGGTGTGAAAAGTATCACTCGGGGTTCTGCACCAAATTTTGCAACAAGTGTAAAAGAAATGGTCATAGCGCGGCGAAGTGTGAGGTTTACGGACCAGGGGTTAACAGAACGAAAGGAACAAATGGTGTCAGAAAGAGTAATGGCGGAGCAAGTAGTGTCGGAGTAAGTTATGCCAATGTAGTTTGTTATAAATGTGAAAAACCGGGCCACATTATTAGAAATTGCCCGAACCAGGAGAACAAGAATGGACAAGACCGCGAAAGAGTTTTCAACATTAATGCGGCAGAGGCACAGGAAGACCCGGAGCTTGTTACGGGTACGTTTCTTATTGACAAAAATCTGCTTACGTTTTATTTGATTCGGGTGCGGATAGAAGCTATATGAGTAGAGATTTTTGTGCTAAATTAAGTTGTCCATTGACGCCATTGAATAGTAAATTTTTACTCGAATTAGCAAACGGTAAATTAATTTCAGCAGATTATATATGCCGGAATCGAGAAATTAAACTGGGTAGCGAAATATTTAAGATTGATTTGATACCAGTAGAGTTACAGAGCTTTGATGTAATAGTTGGCATGGACTGCTGAAGGAGATGAAAGCAGAGATCATATGTTACAAAAATGCAATTCGCATTGTACGAGAAGAAGGAGAACCCTTAATGGTGTACGGAGAAAAGGGCAACACGAAGCTACATCTTATTAGTAATTTGAAGGCACAAAAACTAATTAAAAAGGTTGCTATGCTGTTCTAGCACACGTTGAGAAAGTACAAACTGAAGAAAAGAGCATCAATGATGTTCCCGTCACAAAAGAATTTCCCGATGTATTTTTGAAAGAATTACCGGGACTACCTCCACATCGATCTGTTGAATTTCAAATAGATCTTGTACCAGGAGCAGCACCAATAGCTCGTGCTCCTTACAGACTCGCACCCAGCGAGATGAAAGAACTGTAAAGCCAACTGCAAGAACTATTAGAACGTGGTTTCATTCGACCAAGCACATCACCATGGGGAGCTCCTATTTTGTTTGTCAAGAAGAAGGATGATACATTTAGGTTGTGTATTAACTACAGAGAGTTGAATAAACTTACCATCAAAAACCGTTATCCACTGCCGAGATTGACGACTTATTTGATCAACTACAAGGCTCGTCGGTTTATTTGAAAATCGATTTATGTTCTGGATATCATCAAATGCGAGTAAAGGAGGATGATATTCCAAAAACTGCTTTTAGGACGCGTTATGGTCATTAAGAGTTTATGGTTATGCCGTTTGGATTGACTAACGCACCAGCTGTGTTCATGGACCTTATAAACCGTGTGTGTGGGCCATATCTTGACAAGTTTGTCATTGTTTTCATCGATGACATACTTATTTAATCAAAGAATGATCAAGAGCACGAAGAACATTTGAGAAAAGTGCTAGAAGTATTAAGGAAAGAAAAACTGTACGATAAGTTTTTAAAGTGTGCATTTTAGTTGGAAGAAGTTCAATTCCTCGGTCACATAGTGAACAAAGAAGGTATCCAGGTGGACCCGGCAAAGATCGAAACCGTTGAAAAGTGGGAAACCCCAAAAACTCCGAAGCATATACGTCAATTTTTAGGATTGGCTGGTTACTACAGAAGATTCATCCAAGATTTCTCCAAAATAGCAAAACCCTTGACTGCATTAATGCATAAAGGGAAGAAATTTGAATGGAAGGATGAACAAGAGAAGGCGTTTCAGTTATTGAAGAAAAAGCTAACTACGGCACCTATATTGTCATTGCCTGAAGGGAATGATGATTTTGTGATTTATTGTGACGCATCAAAGCAAGGTCTCGGTTGTGTATTAATGCAACGAATGAAGGTGATTGCTTATGCGTCTAGACAATTGAAGATTCACGAGCAAAATTATACAACTCACGATTTGGAATTGGGTGCTATTGTTTTTGCATTAAAGACTTGGAGGCATTAGTTATATGGGGTCAAAAGTATTATATATACCGACCACAAAAGTCTCCAACATATATTTAATCAGAAGCAACTGAGTATGAGACAACGCAGGTGGATTGAACTGTTGAATGATTATGATTTTGTGATTTGATACCACCCGGGGAAGGCGAATGTGGTAGCCGACACTTTGAGTAGAAAGGACAGAGAACCTATACGGGTAAAAGCTATGAATATAATTATTCGTACTAACCTTACTACTCAAATAAAGGAGGCGCAACAGGGGGTTGTAAAAGAAGAAAAGTTGAATAATGAGATACCCAAAGGATCAGAGAAACATCTTAATATTCGGGAAGACGGAACCCGATATAGGGCTGATAGAATTTGGGTACCAAGGTTTGGAGATGTGAGAGAAATGGTACTTAAAGAAGCACATAAAACCAGATATTCAATACATCCCGGAGCGAGGAAGATGTATAAAGATCTCAAGAAACACTTTTGGTGGCCGGGTATGAAAGCCGATATTGCTAAATATGTAGGAGAATATTTGACGTGTTCTAAGGTCAAAGCTGAACATCAGAAACCATCAGGTCTACTACAACAACCTGAAATCCCATAATGGAAATGGAAAAACATTACCATGGATTTCATTACTAAATTTCCAAAGACTGCAAGTGGTTATGATACTATTTGGGTAATAGCTGATCGTCTCACCAAGTCAGCACACTTCCTGCCAATGAGAGAAGATGACAAAATGGAGAAGTTGGCGCGATTGAATTTGAAGGAGGTTGTCTCCAGACATGGAATACCCGTCTCTATTATCTCTGATAGGGATGGTAGATTTGTTTCAAGGTTCTGGCAGACTTTGCAACAAGCATTAGGGACTTGTCTAGACATGAGTACTGCCTATCATCCACAAACTGATGGGCAGAGTGAAAGGACGATATAAACACTTGAAGACATGCTACGAGCATGTGTTATTGATTTCGGAAACAGTTGGGATCGACACCTACCGTTAGTAGAATTTTCTTACAACAACAGTTATCATTCTAGTATTGAGATGGCGCCATTTGAGGCACTTTATGGTAGAAAGTGCAGGTCTCCAATTTGTTGGAATGAAGTGGGAGATAGACAGATTACGGGTCCGGAGATAATACAAGAAACTACCGAGAAAATCATCCAAATTCAACAACGATTGAAAACCACCCAGAGTCGACAAAAGAGCTACGCGGATAGTAAAACAAAAGATAGAGTTTGAAATTGGAGAAATGGTCAAGCTTAAGGTTTCACCTTGGAAAGGCGTTGTTCGATTTGGTAAACGGGGGAAACTAAATCCAAGGTACATTGGACCATTTAAGATTATAGATCGTGTCGGACCAGTAGCTTACCAACTGGAGCTACCTCAACAACTCGCGGCTGTACATAACACTTCCACGTCTCGAATTTGAAGAAATGTTTTGCTAAAGAAGATCTCACTATTCCGTTGGACGAAATCCAAATCAATGAAAAACTTCAATTCATTGAAGAACCCGTCGAAATAATGGATCGTGAGGTTAAGAGACTTAAGCAAAAAAAGATACCGATTGTTAAGGTTCGATGGAATGCTCGTAGAGGACCCGAGTTCACCTGGGAGCATGAAGATCAGATGAAGAAGAAATACCCGCATCTATTTCCAGAAGATTCGTCAACACCTTCAACAGCTTAAAATTTCTTGACGAAATTTATTTAACGGGTAGGTACTGTAGTGACCCGAACTTTTCCATGTTTATATATATTAATTGAGATTGATATTTACATGACTAAATGTTTCCAATGTGTTAAGCAATCAAACTTGTTAAGACTTGATTAAATGAAATAAGTTTCATATAGACAATTGATCACCCAAGTTGACCGGTGATTCACGAACGTTACAAAATTGTAAAAACTACATGTTGTGGTATATATAGACATATATATATGGTTGACATAAGATTATGACGAGTAAGTATCTCACTAAATATATTAACAATGTGTGATATACATAAGAAATGAGATTACTAAGTTAAGAAACTTGAAATGATATATATAACGATTATCGTTATGATAACGTCTACTAAATACATATGTATCATATTAAGATATTGATACACTATATTTAACATGATAAAATGATATTTAAATATATCATTAAGTGTGTTAACAATGAACTACATATGTAAAAACAAGACTACTAACTCAAGAATTGCGAAACGAGACTTATATGTAACGATTATCGTTGTAACGATATTTTAATGTATATATCATATTAAAAGATATTCATACATCATAATATCATGGTAATATAATAATTTAACATCTCATTTGATATAATAAACATTGGGTTAACAACATTAATTGAGATCGTTAACTTAAAGGTTTCAAAACAACACTTACATGTAACGACTAACGAAGACTTAACGACTCCATTAGAATGTATATACATGTTGTGTTTTGATATGTATTCTTACACTTTTGAAAGACTTCAAGACACATATCAAAGTACTTCTACTTAACAAAAATGCTTACAATTACTTCCTCGTTCAGTTTCATCAACAATTCTACTCGTATGCACCCGTATTCGTACTCGTACAATACACAGCTTTTAGATATATGTACTATTGGTATATAAACTCCAATGATTAGCTCTTAGCAGCCCATGTGAGTCACCTAACACATGTGGGAACCATCATTTGGCAACTAGCATGAAATATCTCATAAAATAACAAAAGTATTAGTAATCATTCATGACTTATTTACATGAAAACAAAATTACATATTCTTTATATCTAATCCATATACCAACAACTAAAAACACCTACAAACACTCTCATTCTTCAATTTTCTTCATCTAATTGATCTCTCTCAAGTTCCACTATTCTTCATAAATTCCATAAGTATTGTTTCATAAAAATCAATAATACTTCCAAGTTTGCAAGTTTACTTCCAAGCTTTCTAATCCATTCCAAGTAATCATCTAAGATCAAGGAACCTTTGTTATTTATAGTAGGTTATCTTTCTAATTCAAGGTAATATTCATATTCAAACTTTGATTCAATTTCTACAACTATAACAATCTTATTTCGAGTGAAAATCTTACTTCAACTGTTTTCGTGTCATGATTTTGCTTCAAGAACTTTTAAGCCATCCAAGGATCCTTTGAAGCTAGATCTATTTTTCTCATTTCTAGTAGTTTTATCCAGAAAACTTGAGGTAGTAATGATGTTCATAACATCATTCGATTCATACATATAAAGCTATCTTATTCGAAGGTTTAAACTTGTAATCACTAGAACATAATTTAGTTAATTCTAAACTTGTTCGCAAACAAAAGTTAATACTTCTAACTTGACTTTTAAAATAAACTAAACACATGTTCTATATCTATATGATATGCTAACTTAATGATTTAAAACCTGGAAACACGATGAACACCATAAAATCGGATATACGCCGTCGTAGTGAAACAGGGGCTGTTTTGGTTTGGATAATTAAAAACTATGATAAACTTTGATTTAAAAGTTGTTCTTCTGGGAAAATGATTTTTCATATGAACATGAATCTATATCCAAAAATCTTGGTTAAACTCAAAGTGAAAGTATGTTTTTCAAAATGGTCATCAAGATGTCGTTCTTTCGACGGAAATGACTACCTCTTTAGTAATTGACATGTAACTTAAATTTCCGACTATAAACCTATAATTCTTCTGTTTGGATTCTTAAATTAGAGTTCAATATGAAATCATAGCAATTTGATTCACTCAAAACGGATTTAAAATGAAGAAGCTATGGGTAAAACAAGATTGGATATTTTTGATCTTTTTTGCTACGGGAAATGTTTAACAAATCTATACAAATCATATCCTAGCTAACTTATATTGTATTATACATGTATTCTAATATATTATGTAATCTTGGGATACCATAGACACGTATGCAAATGTTTTGACATATCATATCGACCCATGTATATATATTATTTGGAACAACCATAGACACTCTATATGCAGTAATGTTGGAGTTAGCTATACAGGGTTGAGGTTGATTCCAAAAAATATATATACTTTGAGTTGTGATCTAGCCTGAGACGTGTATACACTGGGTCGTGGATTGATTCAAGATAATATATATCGATTTATTTCTGTACATCTAACTGTGGACAACTAGTTGTAGGTTACTAACGAGGACAGCTGACTTAATACACTCAAATCTTTAAAACATAATAAAAATGGTTGTAATTATATTTTGATCATACTTTGATATATATGTACATATTTGTATAGGTTCGTGAATCGATCCGTGGCCAAGTCTTATTTCCGAGGAAGGAAATATCTGTGAAAGTGAGTTATAGTCCCACTTTTAAAATCTAATATTTTTGGGATGAGAATACATGCACGTTTTATAAATGATTTACAAAATAGACACAAGTACGTGAAACTGCATTCTATGGTTGATTTATCAAAATCGAATATGCCCCTTTTTATTAAGTCTGGTAATCTAAGAATTAGGGAACAGACACCCTAATTGACGCGAATCCTAAAGATATATCTATTGGGCCTAACAAACCCCATCCAAAGTACCGGATGCTTTAGTACTTCGAAATTTATATCATATCCGAAAGGTGTCCCGGAATGATGGGGATATTCTTATATATGTATCTTGTTAATGTCGGTTACCAGGTGTTCACCATATGAATGATTTTTATCTCTATTTATGGGATGTGTATTGAAATATGAAATCTTGTGGTCTATTGTTACGATTTAATATATATAGGTTAAACCTATAACTCACCAACATTTTTGTTGACGTTTAAAGCATGTTTATTTTAAGGTGAATATTAAGAGCTTCCGCTATTACATACTAAAATAAGGACAAGATTTGGAGTCCATGTTTGTATGATATTGTGTAAAAACTGCATTCAAGAAACATAATGTTGATGTAATATATTTCTATTGTAAACCATTATGTAATGGTCGTGTGTAAACAGTATATTTTAGATTATCATTATTTGATAATTTACGTAATGTTTTTAAAACCTTTATTGATAAAATAAAGGTTATGGTTGTTTTAAAAATGAATGCAGTCTTTGAAAAACGTCTCATATAGAGGTCAAAACCTCGCAACGAAATCAATTAATATGGAATGTTTATAATCAATATGAACGGGACATTTCATCGTAGTCCCATTTTTAATCAAGATTTTATACATTGGGATGAGATAATACTTGTTTGCTGTTTTACATATTGGACTCGAGTACTTATAACTATATTCTATGTTGAGTAACAAAGGTCAATTTTAGAAAGTCCGATTTTGATATCATTAATTACTGGTTTGGTGAACGCGAACACTATGAATAGATCTTTTTGAGGGTGACTCCTCACATCAGGATAGGCCTTCTAGGTTATCGAATGCATAACCTTCGACCATATGCACTTAGACCTTAAGTGACGCTTGTTTTAGGGTACTATTATGTTAACGTTCGATATCGAAAGCTCATAAACAAGAATAGCTTTTCAACTGTTTTTATACTTGAAATCTTGAGGTCCATTAACTATGCATTATAACTAAACCTATGAACTCACCAATATTTATATTGACATTTTTAAGTATTTTTCTCAGGTACTTAGCTTTTGGAGCATATTCAGGTCGGACATCGTGGAGTCTAAAAATGTCTTTTGTTAAATCTAGTATTCATAGGCTAGATTATGATGTATTTGTATTTGTACTATTGATAATGCAAAAAACGAACATATATTTCATAGCATTATTCCTCAAGAAAGACAAGCTTTTAGTTGCAATTATTCTATTTACAAGTGATATTCGTTTAAATAATAAAAGGTGAAGACAAAAGACAGATTCGACGAATTGAAGACGCAAACGACCAAAAAGCTCAAAAGTACAAAATACAATCAAAGAGGTTCCAATTATTGATAAGAAACGTCCCGAAATTACAAGAATACATGATTCAAAACGCAAAGTACAAAATATAAAATTGTACGCAAGGACGTTCGAAAATCCGGAACCGGGACCGGAGTCAACTCTCAACGCTCGACGCAACGGACTAAAAATTACAAGTCAACTATGCACATAAATATAATATAATATTTAAATAATTCTTATAATTATTTAAATTATTATATTATTTATAAAACCGTCGGCAGAAGAAAACAACCAAAAATGAGCCTCCCCAGCTGGCCATGCGATCGCATGGCCTGGAAGGCATAAATCCATGCGATCGCATGAGCCCCAGTTCCAGCCCACATGCCTATAAAAATCGAGCTTTGGTGCACCAAAAAAAAAAATATCAATCCTTCTCTTCTCTCATATATACGTAAAATATATATATATATATATATTTATAATTTATATTTTAATTTTAATTATAATTCTAATAATAAGGGTATGTTAGCGAATATTGTAAGGGTGTAAGTCGAAATTCTGTCCGTGTAACGCTACGCTATTTTTAATCATTGTAAGTTATGTTCAACCTTTTTATATTAATGTCTCGTAGCTAAGTTATTATTATGCTTATTTAATCCGAAGTAATCATGATGTTGGGCTAATTACTAAAATTGGGTAATTGGGCTTTGTACCATAATTGGGGTTTGGACAAAAAAAAACGACACTTGTGGAAATTAGACTATGGGCTATTAATGGGCTTTATATTTGTTTAACTAAATGATAGTTTGTTAATGTTAATATAAAGATTTACAATTGGGCGTCCCTATAAATTACCATATACACTCAATCGGACACGATGGGCGGGGTATTTATATGTACGAATAATTGTTCATTTAACCGGACACGGGAATGGATTAATAGCCACTAGAACAATTAAAACAGGGGTGAAATTATGTAAAAGGACACTTGGTATAATTGATAACAAAATATTAAAACCTTGGGTTACACTCAGTCGACATCCTGGTGTAATTATTAAAAAAGTATTAAAATCTTGTTACAGTTTAAGTCCTCAATTAGTTGGAATATTTAACTTCGGGTATAAGGATAATTTGACGAGGACACTCGCACTTTATATTTATGACTGATGGACTGTTATGGACAAAAACCAGACGGACATATTAAATAATCCAGGACAAAGGACAATCAACCCATGGGCATAAAACTAAAATCAACACGTCAAACATCATGATTACGGAAGTTTAAATAAGCATAATTCTTTTATTTCATATTTAATTTCTTTTATTTTATATTTAATTGCACTTCTAATTATCGCATTTTTATTGTATTTTATTTAATTGCACTTTTAATTATCGTACTCTTTAATTATCGCAAGTTTATTTTATCGCACTCTTATTATTCGCAATTTCATTATCGTTATTTACTTTACGCTTTAATTTAAGTCTTGTATTTATTTTTAATATTTTACATTTGGTTTTAACTGCGACTAAAGTTTTAAAATCGACAAACCGGTCATTAAACGGTAAAAACCCCCTTTATAATAATAATATTACTTATATATATATATTTGTATTTTTATAAAAGTAAACTAATATAGCGTTAAGCTTTGTTTAAAGATTTCCCTGTGGAACGAACCGGACTTACTAAAAACTACACTACTTTACGATTAGGTACACTGCCTATAAGTGTTGTAGCAAGGTTTAAGTATATCCATTCTATAAATAAATAAATATCTTGTGTAAAATTGTATCGTATTTAATAGTATTTCCTGCTAAAATATAAGCTATTTCGTATACGCCGCCGCAGACATCAAGTATTTTTGGCGCCGCTGCCGGGGAACTCTTAAACGCCGGAAGCGCAACGCTAATATAAAAAAAAAGATTTTTAGTTTACTTTTATTAAAATTCATTTTTATAAAAAAAAAATACGTTTTAAATATTCGAAAATATAAAAAGAAAAACAAAAATATAAATATTTTTAGGAGTTTGATAAATATTTAAGTTTTATAAAGTTTCTTTAGTTTGTAAAAATATAAGTTTTATTTAATTTATTTTATAAATATATTTTAAAATCGAAAAAAAAAAATAATTATATATAAATCTATTTTTTTAGATTGTTATTTATAAAATCATAAAGTATTTTATTTTTATCTTAGTTTTTTTGATAAGTTTTATTTAATTTATATAAATACTTTTTATAAATATTAAAACAGAAAAAAAAAAGTAGTAAAAAAAACCACTCGGCCCGATCACTGTTGCAGCCCAAAGTGTGGCCCGATTTCGCAAGCCATGCGATCGCATGGTAAAACAACTAACACCTCATGCGATCGCATGAGGTGAGTTGACAGGTCTGGTAACCTAGTCCGACCAGTTTAGGGTTTAAATTAATTATAATTATTATTAATTAACCCTAATTAGGGTATTGTTATTTTATTATTTAGTTTATTTTGTATTTTTTAGTTTTAATTAATTTTATTTTGTTTTAATAAATTATAAAATTGATACTTTTATAAAATAATATAAAAATAATATTTTTATAAAAAAAATTGTACTTTTTACAACTTTTTGTATATTTTTATATTTTTTCCTTTTTAATCGTTTTAGCGTAACTTTTGTATTTTTAGCTTATATTTAGTTTTAATTCATAGTTTTTGCCATAGTTATTTTTACTTCTAGATTTTTAGGCTTTGCCTTAAAATCCCTTAAGTGCTTTTTATTTAGACTAAGATTTAGGTACTCTAGAATTTTGCGACGCCTTTTTAAGTTTTAGTTTCTTTTTAAGATATTTCCATTTGGGATTTAGTTTTTCCTGTAAGCTTTAATATTTTTAGACACCTTTTACTATGTATCAATTATCATTCCAATTAGTAATTTCAATTTGCGATTATAATTTTAAGTTAGTTGTAGTAATAAGGTTAGGTTAGTCAAGTATTTTTAATTTTTATAAGTTTCTTTTATTTTTCCGTCACCTTTTATTTTTCAACCATTTTTCTTTTTCGGCCTTTTTCGACGAACTCTTTTTCTTTCTTATTTCTCGCTATTCTAGTTTTAGGACATAGATTTTTATTCTACTTCTTATCTAAATTTCTTAAAATTACGAAAATTTATTTTAAGTGGTTAAATTGATAGACATCAAAATTTTCTGGTTCGTAGTAATAGTTGGATTTGTACGTGGACCGGGTTATTGGAGCCAAACAGTCCTCAATTATATTGAGACCAAACGAATCCTGCCCCTCTGCTGCATCTTTTGGCTATTCGAAACGTGGGCAAAATCAGAAAAGTCTATTGATTGGATAACTTATTATAATTTTTCTTTCCTTTTTAAAACTAATAGGATATTCAGTGAATGCACCGAGCAAGACGTTCACCACCTTTTGTACGTTCACCACCTGTAACTAGATCAAGACATTTAGCAAATATAACCGCCGTTGATTTCTCTTTAGAATCTTCATCCAGTCGACCAAGTACTTCAGTTCAAATTTTCGATAATCCATTTTTTGAACCCGACCTCACAATTGAGAATCCGGAAAATATTCAGGAACGGTTCGTAGATCCTGAACCACTAAATTTTCCTCCGGAACCACCAATCATTCAAACAGAGATTGTTGAGGAACGAACCATTAAATCAGAATCCTCTAGTGATTCCGATTCAACAAATTCAATTATGGAGAATCTGCAACCTTTAAGTATGGAAGACCGAATGAGAGCTAAACGCACTGGCCAAGGTCACGCAATTACTCATCCAGACATTAATGCGCCAGATTATGAAATCAAAGGACAAATTCTACACATGGTGACTAATCAATGCCAATTTAGTGGTGCACCGAAGGAAGATCCAAATGAACATCTACGTACCTTTAATAGGATCTGCACATTATTTAAAATCCGAGAAGTGGAGGATGAACAGATATATCTCATGTTATTTCCCTGGACTTTAAAGGGAGAAGCCAAAGATTGGTTGGAATCGTTACCTGAAGGGGCGATTGATACATGGGATGTTTTAGTTGACAAATTTCTTAAACAATTCTTTCCTGCATCTAAAGCCGTAAGACTTCAAGCAGAAATTGATACGTTTACACAGAAGCCAAATGAAACTCTATATGAGGCATGGACAAGATATGGAAAGTTGTTAAGAGGATGTCCGCAACATGGTTTAGACACCTGTCAAATAGTACAAATATTCTACCAAGGATGCGACATCACTACAAGGAAAGACATAGATATAGCAGCTGGTGGTTCTATTATGAAGAAAACCGAAACTGATGCTTACAAAATTATTGATAATACTGCTTCCCACTCACATGAGTGGCACCAAGAAAAAGATATCATTAGATCATCTAAAGCAGCTAGAGCCGATTCTAGCCATGACTTAGATTCCATTTCCGCAAAGATAGATGCTGTGGAGAGACGAATGGAAAAGATGACTAAGGATATTCACTCAATACGAATTAGTTGTGAGCAGTGTGGAGGACCACATTTGACAAAAGATTGTCTCAGTATTGAATTAACAATGGAACAAAGAGAGAATATTTCATACATAAACCAAAGGCCTGGAAATAATTATCAGAATAATTATCAACCGCCAAGACCGATTTACAATCAAAACCAGAATTATAACAGAAATATTCCATACAACAACCAACAAGGTCCTAGCAATCAACAAGTATCCAATAATACTTACAATCAGCAAAGACCAAATTTTCAAAACAAACCACCACAACAAACCGATGATAAAAAGCCGAATTTAGAAGATATGATGACGAAGCTAGTTGAAACTCAAACGCAGTTTTTCACATCTCAAAAACAAACTAATGAACAAAATGCTCAAGCATTTAGAAATCAACAAGCTTCTATTCAAAATCTGGAACAAGAAGTAAGTAACCTAGCATGGTTAATAGGTGAAAGAAAACCGGGAAGTCTACCCAGTGATACAAATGCTAACCCCCGGAATGAAACAGCTAAAGCCATTACCACAAGAAGTGGTACAACACTTAAACCACCTGAAATACCTGTAACTTCTGATGAAGCCATTCCTACTCCACAAGAACCACAACCTGATCAAGATAAGGAAAAAGAACCGGTAGTTGAAAAGGTTAACGAAGATAACACAGTTAAGGATAAACCTTATGTTAAACCATACCAACCACCACTTCCTTACCCGAGTAAAATGAAGAAAGAGAAACTTGAAGCCGAGCAATCCAAATTTTTGGATATGTTTAAACAGATAAATGTAAATCTTCCTTTCATTGATGTGATTTCAGGAATGCCTAGATATGCTAAATTCTTGAAAGATCTAATCTCAAATAGAAAGAAAATGGAAGAACTCTCGGCTGTTACTATGAATGCTAATTGTTCAGCAGTGCTATTGAATAAGATACCAGAAAAATTATCTGATCCAGGAAGTTTCACAATTCCATGTTTTCTGGGTAGTCTTAGTTCAATAGAAGCATTGGCAGACTTAGGTGCTAGTATAAATTTAATGCCGTATTCACTATACGCTAAACTAGACCTTGGAGAATTGAAACCAACCAGAATAAGCATACAATTAGCCGATAGATCAATAAAATATCCTAGAGGGATAATGGAGAACATGCTAGTTAAAGTTGGTACTTTAGTATTTCCAGTAGATTTTGTTGTTCTGGACATGGAAGAAGATTCTCAAGTTCCTCTCATATTAGGAAGACCATTCTTAAACACGGCTAAAGCAATGATAGACGTGTTCGGTAAGAAACTGGCCCTAAGTATAGAGGATGAGAGTGTTACCTTTTCAGTTGATAGAGCAATGCAACAACCACAATCTGCAGATGATACATGTTATTATATTCAAACTATAGATGCACATGCAGAATTATTAGAAGAATTTCCAGAATTACAAGGAACAGGAGAATGTTCTTTAGGAGAAGGTAATGAACCAATTGATGAAGCTGAAATGTTAGCTACACTTATAGCTAATGGATATGAACCAACAACAGAAGAAATTCAAATGCTAAAAGAAGAAGACAGATATCGATATAAATCATCGATAGAAGAACTACCGAAATTAGAATTAAAGCCACTTCCAAACCATTTGGAATACGCTTATTTACATGGTGAATCTGAATTACCTATAATAATATCGTCTTCTCTTACTGAAAATGAGAAATCACAACTCATTTCTGTGTTGAAAGCCCATAAACCAGCCATTGCATGGAAGATTCATGATATTAAAGGAATAAGTCCTTCGTATTGCACACATAAAATCCTTATGGAAGAAGGTCATAAAACGTATGTGCAACGCCAACGAAGACTAAATCCTAATATGCAAGATGTAGTTAAAAAAGAGATTATTAAACTGCTAGATGCAGGTTTGATATATCCAATTTCTGATAGTCCATGGGTAAGCCCAGTTCAATGCGTGCCTAAGAAGGGTGGCATGACTGTCATTACAAATGAGAAAAATGAGCTTATTCCTACTAGGACTGTAACAAGATGGCGTGTGTGTATTGATTATAGAAAATTAAATGACGCCACCAAAAAAGATCACTTTCCCTTACCTTTCATTGATAAAATGTTGGAAAGATTAGCCGGAAATAGTTACTATTGTTTTCTAGATGGATTTTCCGGATATTTTCAAATTCCAATAGCACCCGAGGACCAAGATAAAACCACATTCACGTGCCCTTATGGTACTTTTGCTTACAAACGCATGCCATTTGGACTTTGTAACGCCCCTGCAACCTTTCAAAGGTGTATGATGGCGATTTTTCACGACATGATAGAAGAATGCATGGAAGTTTTCATGGATGACTTTTCAGTCTTCGGTGATACATTTGAATCATGTCTAGTTAATCTGGAACGAATGCTTCTTAGATGCGAACAATCAAATCTAGTACTTAATTGGGAGAAATGCCATTTCATGGTTAAAGAAGGCATCGTTCTTGGACATAAAATTTTAAAAGAAGGAATTTAAGTGGATAGAGCTAAAGTAGATGTAATTGCTAAACTTCCACATCCCACCAATGTTAGAGGAGTTAGGAGTTTTCTAGGGCATGCCGGTTTTTACCGACGTTTCATAAAAGATTTTTCTAAAATTGCCACTCCTATGAATAAACTCCTAGAAAAGGATGCTCCATTCATCTTTTCAGATGAGTGTATCAAATCTTTTAATATTCTTAAAGAGAAACTCACTAATGCGCCGATCATGATAACACCAAATTGGAATCTACCATTTGAACTAATGTGCGATGCAAGTGATTTTGCAATGGGAGCCGTTTTAGGACAAAGGATTGAAAAACTATTTCAACCTATATATTATGCTAGTAAGAAGTTACAAGGAGCACAAACGAACTATACAACTACTGAAAAAGAACTCCTTGCTATTGTCTTTGCTTTTGACAAATTTCGATCATATCTCGTTCTAGCAAAAACGGTGGTCTATACCGACCATTCTGCTCTTAGATACCTATTTTCAAAACAAGATGCTAAACCAAGATTAATCCGTTGGATCTTACTCTTACAAGAATTTGATATTGAAATCCGAGATAAAAGAGGAGCAGAAAATCTCGCCGCTGATCATCTTTCTCGTCTTGAAAATCTCGAATTAGAAGTTCTGAATGAATCGGCCATACAAGACAACTTTCCTGATGAATATCTATTGAAGATAGATTATAAAGAAATCCCATGGTTTGCAGACTATGCAAACTACTTAGTTTGTGGATTCCTTGAAAAAGGATTATCGTACCAAAGACGAAAGAAATTCTTCAGTGATATAAAACATTATTTCTGGGAAGATCCACATTTGTTTAAAAGTTGTCCCGATGGAATAATACGCCGATGTGTATTTGGAGATGAAGCTAGTAAAATATTAAACCATTGTCACACAGGGCCAACAGGAGGGAATTATGGGCCTCGACTAACAGCAAGAAAAGTTTATGATGCTGGATTCTATTGGCCAACAATTTACAAAGACGCACACCTTCTTTGCAAATCCTGTGATGCTTGTCAAAGGGCCGGAAAAATAAGTCAACGTGATGAAATGCCACAAAATGTCATCCAAGTATGCGAAGTATTTGACATTTGGGGTATTGACTTTATGGGTCCATTTCCAAAATCTCATAATAATCTATATATACTCGTAGCCATTGATTATGTATCTAAATGGGCAGAAGCACAAGCTCTCCCAACTAACGATGCACGAGTTGTAGTCAACTTTTTAAAACGTCTTTTTGCAAGGTTTGGAACACCGAAAGCTTTAATAAGTGATCGGGGTACTCATTTCTGTAATAATCAACTTGAGAAAGTTCTTAAAAGATATGGAGTAACTCATAAAATCTCCACCGCATATCATCCACAAACAAGTGGACAAGTTGAAAATACCAACCGAGCTTTAAAACGTATTCTAGAGAAAACCGTAGGATCAAATCCGAAGGAATGGTCCATTAAATTGGAGGATGCACTCTGGGCTTTTAGAACAGCCTACAAAACTCCAATTGGAACCACACCTTTTAGACTTGTTTATGGAAAAGCATGTCATCTTCCAGTAGAAATTAAACACAAAGCATTTTGGGCTTTGAAAACATGTAATCTTGATTTACATGAAGCCGGACATCTACGATTAAGTCAACTAAACGAATTAGAAGAATTAAGACATGAAGCATACGAAAATTCGTTAATCTATAAAGAAAGAACGAAGAAATGACATGATAAAAGAATCAGAAGTTCAAAAGAATTTAAAGAAGGAGACAGAGTTCTTCTTTTCAATTCACGATTCAAGCTATTTCCAGGAAAATTGAAATCAAGATGGTCTGGACCATTCATAGTCAAAAGAGTTTTCCCATACGGAACGATAGAATTGATAAATTCAAATGGGATTGAATTTAAAGTTAATAGTCACAGAGTTAAACATTACATACATGGTCCGATGGAAGTCGACAACGAAGTTAATCACAATTTCGACACCACAGCTAACTAAGTGTGGGGAGAATCAAGTCTTTAAAGGATAATATGTATTTCTGTTAGAGTTAGATTGTCTGTTTTCGTGTAGTTCTCAAAAATGGAACCCGAATGGTCTTTCCCTAGCAGACCCTAAAGAACTAGTCTTCTCCCCCCATTCTGAATTTTTATTTTTTTAGGTTTTTACAAAATGAAGACTGCCTGTGAACTAAACCATGGTCTAATGCTACACGCTTTGATCACTAAACGTAATAATGACATACTACCGAGTGAAATAGTATCAGTAATCAGAGAAAGAATGGACGGAGTTAGAAAAGAATCCAGATGCGAAGATAATAAGTTACAATTTGGTAAAGGAAAATCAAAATCCGCAGCGAAAAGAAGAGCACGACACTTAGAAAGATGTCACAAATGCGGAAAATGGTCACATGGAGGTAAATGTTCAAATAATCAAACCTATTCAAATACCGAATTTGTTACTTTATGCAGAGACGGACCGTTCATATGTTTAGAAGAAAAGACACTGAATGCTCGAGGTTACGCTTATGTAGCTATGGAAAACCAATTAAACCGACTATCTTATGAATGGGATAGATCATATAACTAAGAAATCTATTTCACAGGTATGTCTGTATAGTTTTTATTTTTATTTTTATTTTTAACCTTTTGATAATAAACGCTAATTTGTTCGCTAAAAAGTATTAAATTGGTATTGAATAAAATTAGGTTTGGCGACCGAAATTATTGATATCATACAAAAATTTATTACATCACTGCGAAATTTAACGTTTATTCTTAAGGTATAAATATCTTTAATCAATCAACCCAAAATATTTCAAAAATTCGTCATGAGTTAAATTAGGTCTTGGAACCGAAATTACTTTACCGAAAAGAGGGGCGCATATTTTTGATAATATTTGATTGATTAAAGTGAGATAAAAAGCCAAAAAGATTTTTAATTTTATTTTTATCATGTTTTTTAAAATTAATATTTAAATCTTAAATTAATATTGTAAACTTTGTAAAAACAATATTTAAAAAAAAAAAATGTAAATATTTGAAAAAATTAATATAAGTTTGGTGTGAATTTATAATGTGAATTTTTAAAATTAAGTTTGGTGTGAATTTATAATGTGAATTTTTAAAATTAAGTTTGGTGTGAATTTATGATGTGAATTTTTAATATTAATTTTGAATTTTATATTTATGTTGTGTGAATTTAAAAACAAAAATTTACTTTATCTCATTAAGTTAAAAATATGATTTTTAAAATTCTTCGTAAGTTGAAGACTAGGTCTTTGAACCAAAATTGCTTTACCCGAGGGAGGGACGAGAACTTTTATTATCATTATTTTTAATCTTATTGAATTAAAGTATGCCAAAAACATAAAAAAAAAAAAAAAAACCCCCAAAAATCTTTACTTTTAAAAACTGCGCTTTGATTTGACAAATTTTAAAATTTTGTCGAGGGACAGACTAGGACAACGATCCGAAACGCCCTCGCTCCTAAAGGAAAACAAAATTTTTAAAATTTAATTAATTATAAGTTTTATAAAGCGTAAGGTTTTATATAAAAAAAAAAAAAAAGCAGAAAACACTGTAGCCGGCACCCCATGCGATCGCATGGGGTTTGCACTTGGAACCCATGCGATCGCATGGGGACCAAATGCAGGTCAGAAACAAAAACAGCAGCGGGTCTGCTCTTCATCCACAAAACACACACACATTCACGAACCAACTCCAAAAATTCACCAATTTTTGCCATTTTTCCACCGTAATTCATCAAATTTCTTGCTCTAATCATGCCTAGATTCTCATTCCTCAGTAAATTGGTAAAAATTACACCCCTAAACTCTATAAATTCCTAGTTTTTGTGATAATTACCAATTTTTTTTACCTAATGCAATTTTGTTAATTTCTAGTGTAATTAGTGTTAAATTGTTAGTATTTTATGCATGTATAACCTAGATTGATGCTATTTAACATGATTTGAAGCCAAAAACTTCAAAATTTTTAGAAATCTAGGGTTTGTGTTCTTGAGCAATTTGGGGCTTTTTGATATAAACAGGTTATGGCCAATTTTTGTCATGAATTATTGCTAAATTGAGTAGTGTAACATGTTTAGATAGTTAAATGATCCAAACAATGATCCTAAACATGATTTTTGGAGATTAAAGTGGACTTTTTAAGTCCAAAATTCATGAACTTGATTTATTTGATATATTTGCCATTTGAGACTTGTTTAATTATTAGTAATGAATATTTTGACATGTTATTTGAGTTAAATGCTTATGAATTTTGTATACATTTTCATATGTGCTTATTTGAAAAGTGTAGAATTGTGAAAAATTGTGAAAATATGTATAAGTTTAATTTTGATTTAACATGTTATAGTGATTGTTTTAAGTTGTTATTTTGCTAACACTAATGCATATTTGGATGCACAATTTTTGTGTTTAATGTGTTTTACAGAGAGCCGATACTGGAGGTTCAGGAGCATCATCATCTAGACGACCAGCACCAGCACCAGAACCAGAACCAGAAATGCAATACGAACAAGAACCGCAACAGGAACAACAACAGCCTGATCAGCACATACCTTATTATGATCCGGTACAGTTTGTCGATGAATTCATAGTATTCCCAATGAGGCCGCCAGTAGAATTCCCAACGATTCCTGAGCACACTCTACATCCTAATCTGAGATTTGATAGAAGATGGAGAGATTACGAGACATATCAAAGGAACAAATTCAAATTGGTAACAAAAAATGTAGAGGTGCCAAGGGTAATTGATTGGGCCCCTTTGGAAACAGTCCATCTAGCTGACCGTGTCAGACAGCTTTTAGTTCAAAGGTATGGCGGTTCTTCTTTTACAGATTGGGAACGTCTTTTCACCATTCGTAGACATGTATATAAGGAATGGTGCGTTGAGTTGATGAGTACTGTATCACTTGATACAAATATAGTTAGGATAGATGATAGAAGATTTCTTAGGTTTATCCTTGGTGGTAGGATGTACAGAATGTGCATGCTGGACATGGCCAGGGCCTTACAGATATATACTCCTGGTGAGTTGCTATTACCAGATTGTACAAACTTGATTCATTATGGTGAACGGGTAGATAGTAACTTTGACGCTGACGCCATTTGGAGGCGTATGTCACATTTTGATGTTTTTACACGAGCAGGAGGACACTCCTATACACATATTGACAGAGCCGAGCTTCGTATTATTCATAGATTTTTGGCTAACTCGATAACACAAAGAGGTCATAATAAAGAAAAAATTACCTTATATGATTTATTCTACCTAAAGTGTATTTGGGATCCTAGAAGCTTTGTCAATATCCCTTACTGTGTTGCTTTTTATTTATCTAAAATGGTAGAGGGAATGCAGGACGGTAGTATAATAGGAGGAGGTATTTTTGTTACTCTCATTGGAGAGTATTTAGGTGTTGATAGGAACCAAGGGGGTCCATTACAGATTTGTAGAGAACAGGTTGAGCCCTTAGGATTGAAAGTTTATGTGGGTGCTAAGGTATTGAAAAGTAGACGTAACCAGGCAGTACCCTATGAGGGATCTCATCCTCAGGTAGAAAGAGGCTCAGACGAGGAAATGGAGGAGGCGGAAGACATTAGGGATGTCTTTCGAGATGCTATTCTTGACATCCACGTTCGTATAGATGAGGAAGCAATGACGAACGCGGCAAGACATAGTATGTATGAGCAGTGGAACTCCGAGCGAGTATACGAGGATTATAGGCGACGCCAACATGATAGCTGGTTAGTTCATCAGCACCAAATCATGAGCCAGCTATCATATCAGGTACCAGATAACTATGTACCTACTCGACCTGCTCATTTTCCGCCACATAGCCCCGATATCCGACCACCCTTTAACCGGTATGACTATAACCAAGCCTATCAGAACACCTATAACCAACAATGGAACCCACCCGATGAGATGAACTGGAACCCCTATCCAGACTGATTTAGTTCCATTTGGTTATATTTATGATTATTATATTTTGACTTTTTCATGTTTAAACTTATGTTATTGGATAAATTTGTGTAATTTTTATTATTTTATTATTATTGTGTACTAATATTTCATATTTAGAATTTGAAAGTGGGATATTAAGTCCCATTTCAAATTGCCATGCATGATTATACTTGTATGTATGTATATTATCAATTGTTCAAAACAGGGTAAAACAGCGCATTTTCAAAGACTGGCATTAAGTTCAGCAAAAGCTACTAATTTTGATGACAAGATGACAAATAAATGTGATGTAACAACAGACGAAATGAACAAATGCTATGCACCATTTATCATTCAGCAAACAAACGCCAATATATTTGGAAACTTTGGTAAAATTTAATCATTTCTACGCTAATCACCCTCAATAATTTAAATTGTACTGATTTCTTGCAAATGAGGGCATTGCAAGATCTTAAGTGTGGGAAGGGGTTAAATTCTTTCGGATTTTTAAAATTTTTATCTTTATACACTTGGTTACCATTAAAAATACTAGTAACGTAGTAGTTGTATTAGAATCTAGTGCTCTCTGATAATAAAGAACAGCCCTAGTCTTATATACTGACTACCCAATTCTAGTAAAATTTTTCAAAATTTTCAATTAAATGAACTCAAAATCATGTTTATACATATTTATGAACGATAAAACTAGGTGTTAACACCGGAATTATTGTAACCTCGGAAAGGACATAAATTGAGAAACAAACCAAAATGTTGAAATTCATTTAAAATGGAATAGAGGACGATAAAAAGGAAAATAAAAACTAAGTGCGGGGAGAATGTACCAAGTTATTCAATTAAAAAAAAATATCTATCACATGTTTCTGTAAAGTTATTGCAGGTGCTTTTGTTTTGGACTAAATTAACTGTTTTACCCGGTTTATTGTAATACATTTGAAAGAAAAGATGGATCTACACGATGAATCAATTCCATCATTAAGAGAAAGTAAAGTCTTCCGAAAAAGACACGCGCTTCTTGATTTAGGTCAGGAAGTTGTCATCCAGACCAGCTGTAGGTTGACGAAAAATCTAGAAAAGTCATCTCTAAAATCAGCAGGAAATCCACGGACCTCAGCATTAAACAGGGTCGCCAAGTGGTCAGATTTATCCTAACCATGAGAAGGATTTATCTCGTACAATGGGGGGCACCATGCAAATTAGCTTGATAAGACTAATGAATCAGATCCCCAGAAAGGATAATCTCCTTAAAGATTAAAAATCAGCTTTTAAGCCTGATATTACTCAATCCTAGAGATTGACTTTAAAGATTGAGAATTACAAACTCATGGAATTCGATGATATCTAAACTCGAGCTTGAACGAGAAAATATTTTGATCAAATTAAAACCGATTTGTTTTCTGAAAACCCATTTTCAATGCGTTCATTACCATTGAACGTAAAATCCTAGGAATTCACCTGGAATTCATAAGGTCACCTGAACCAAATCGGGTGTCAACCATAAGAACGGTGGTTGCATAGCATGGTCAAAGACATGACCTTGTGCCAGACCGAAAAATCATAAGGGTGAGCTTTACTATTGCTCCTACCAAGGATAGTAATTGCATCCGACACGTTATAGACCATAATTAAAAGCATGTCAGGGGACATTGCCTTAACGGTTGCTTGTTCAACGCTTTCCTTTACAACCGGACGGTAGTTTATCAAAAGGTAATATACGGGACAAGTAAACTGGACGTGTTGCTTTCCAAATACAAGGTTAGCAAGTGGGTGACACAAAACCACAAGTTTTGAGCTAAAATTTTCAAATCTGAAACCCACCAAACCCACAAAAATATTTTGCAAACACTGGTAAAGGGTTATTCCGGAAAACTTATCTAGGGTAAAAGCTAGATTGAATTTTCAAAAGATCAAATATTTTCATAAAGATCCAATTTCCTTAAGAATCTACATTTTCATAGTCATGTGGGACTGTAAACCGCCTTTCAAATGTGCACTTTGCTTTGGAAACCGAAAGTAAATCGGCTATTTGATTGCAAGTGTCGTTGACCTAAACCCGAGGCAACTGTGGATGACACACCCACCTTTAACCATGGTTCTATCATTACTATCATTGTTTATACCGCCGTATAGAAATCACTGATGTACAAAGTGTGAAGAATAAAGAAGTGATTCTAGTATTTCAAGACGATATTGCTTGAGGACAAGCAACGCTCAAGTGTGGGAATATTTGATAATGCTAAAAACGAACATATATTTCATAGCATTATTCCTCAAGAAAGACAAGCTTTTAGTTGCAATTATTCTATTTACAAGTGATATTCGTTTAAATAATAAAAGGTGAAGACAAAAGACAGATTTGACGAATTGAAGACGCAAACGACCAAAAAGCTCAAAAGTACAAAATACAATCAAAGAGGTTCCAATTATTGATAAGAAACATCTCGAAATTACAAGAATACAAGATTCAAAACGCAAAGTACAAAATATAAAATTGTACGCAAGGACGTTCAAAAATTCGGAACCGGGACCGGAGTCAACTCTCAACGCTCGACGCAACGGACTAAAAATTACAAGTCAACTATGCACATAAATATAATATAATATTTAAATAATTCTTATAATTATTTAAATTATTATATTATTTATAAAACCGTCGGCAGAAGAAAACAATCAAAAATGAGCCTCCCCAGCTGGCCATGCGATCGCATGGCCTGGAAGGCATAAATCCATGCGATCGCATGAGCCCCAGTTCCAGCCCACATGCCTATAAAAATCGAGCTTTGGTGCACCAAAAAAAAAATATATCAATCCTTCTCTTCTCTCATATATACGTAAAATATATATATATATATATATATTTATAATTTATATTTTAATTTTAATTATAATTCTAATAATAAGGGTATGTTAGCGAATATTGTAAGGGTGTAAGTCGAAATTCTGTCCGTGTAATGCTACGCTATTTTTAATCATTGTAAGTTATGTTCAACCTTTTTATATTAATGTCTCGTAGCTAAGTTATTATTATGCTTATTTAATCCGAAGTAATCATGATGTTGGGCTAATTACTAAAATTGGGTAATTGGGCTTTGTACCATAATTGGGGTTTGGACAAAAAAAAACGACACTTGTGGAAATTAGACTATGGGCTATTAATGGGCTTTATATTTGTTTAACTAAATGATAGTTTGTTAATGTTAATATAAAGATTTACAATTGGGCGTCCCTATAAATTACCATATACACTCAATCGGACACGATGGGCGGGGTATTTATATGTACGAATAATCGTTCATTTAACCGGACACGGGAATGGATTAATAGCCACTAGAACAATTAAAACAGGGGTGAAATTATGTAAAAGGACACTTGGTATAATTGATAACAAAATATTAAAACCTTGGGTTACACTCAGTCGACATCCTGGTGTAATTATTAAACAAATTATTAAAATCTTGTTACAGTTTAAGTCCTCAATTAGTTGAAATATTTAACTTCGGGTATAAGGATAATTTGACGAGGACACTCGCACTTTATATTTATGACTGATGGACAAAAACCAGACGGACATATTGACGAGGACACTTGCACTTTATATTTATGACTGATGGACTGTTATGGACAAAAACCAGACGGACATATTAAATAATCCAGGACAAAGGACAATTAACCCATGGGCATAAAACTAAAATCAACACGTCAAACATCATGATTACGGAAGTTTAAATAAGCATAATTCTTTTATTTCATATTTAATTTCTTTTATTTTATATTTAATTGCACTTCTAATTATCGCATTTTTATTGTATTTTATTTAATTGCACTTTTAATTATCGTACTCTTTAATTATCGCAAGTTTATTTTATCGCACTCTTATTATTCGCAATTTCATTATCGTTATTTACTTTACGCTTTAATTTAAGTCTTGTATTTATTTTTAATATTTTACATTTGGTTTTAACTGCGACTAAAGTTTTAAAATCGACAAACCGGTCATTAAACGGTAAAAACCCCCCTTTATAATAATAATATTACTTATATATATATATATATTTGTATTTTTATAAAAGTAAACTAATATAGCGTTAAGCTTTGTTTAAAGATTTCCCTGTGGAACGAACCGGACTTACTAAAAACTACACTACTTTACGATTAGGTACACTGCCTCTAAGTGTTGTATCAAGGTTTAAGTATATCCATTCTATAAATAAATAAATATCTTGTGTAAAATTGTATCATATTTAATAGTATTTCCTGCTAAAATATAAGCTATTTCGTATACGCCGCCGCAGACATCAACTATGTCTGTATTTGTACTTTTAACCACGATGTACCAATAAACATGCTAAAGAGTCAACACAATGGTTGGTGAGTTCATAGGTTTTTGTACAACGTATAAATTTTACAAAAGTTTCACAGTTCAAACAGTTTGAGATAGTTTAAAACAGTAACAAAATATTAAATTATCGAGTCCATAAATAGTTTGATAGTAAAACTTATCACAAGATCTCAAGTACATAAATAGTTTAGAAGTAATATGATCTCAAGCTTTCAAGTAAAAAATAATATCGTAATTCGGAACATATCAAGTTTGTAAATAGTTCCACGGTTTATAAGATTTCAAAGTTATCAAATTCATAAAAGATTTCCATACAGTTTCAAAGTGTATATGTTTCCTAAGCACTCGGTAACAACGTCTAACACCACATGTAGTATCCTACATGATTTTCCTTTACCCTATATTGGACTATACACTATGCTAGATGTATTGTGTCGAAGTAACTAACACCACAGTTAAGGTAGGGTGAGGTTGTCAAACCTAACAGATTTGCTCTAGTGATTCGCGCTTACAAGTCACTGTAATTAATATTACCGAGTTAAGGGCTTTTTAGCATAAAACTCACATATAACAAACATTTAATTTCCATGCAAGACATCATGATGGGAAAATGCATGATCATTAATGGAAGATTTATGAGTCATTCTCTTCTTCCTTCTCTTCTTGCCACCTCCACCATCATCATCATTCCATGCAATCTTCTTCTACAAGCCATGCAAGATATTTATGTGCATGCAAAACACAATGATTAAGGAATGCATGGGTCATTAATTGAGAATTAGTGAGTTATTCCATCCTCTCCTCTCCTTGTGCCACCTTACGCCATTACCTCCCTATATAAACCCCTCACTTCTTCTCTTCTTCACTCACTTGATCATCTTTCACTCTCTCACACTTCAATTGCATATCTAAACCACCTTCTTCATGATCTTCTTTCACTTAAGTGACCACCTTCTTCAAGGTATAACCCCATACTTCATCTCTATCATTCAATCTAGTCATCTTCAAGAGTATTCAAGGTGTAAATGCTTGATCTAAACTGTGTAATCACTTAATGATGATCACATGGCTAGCCTTGATCTTGATATTAGATCAGTAACCTTAAGTTTGCTACATGTCCAATGACTTAAAATGAACCTAAACTAAGAACTAAAGTGGTTAAAAACATAAAACAGTTTTATCTTAACTTTCTACTTGAAGTTCATGACTTAAAAACCAACTTAGACTTTCGATCTGAGCGTTATAAATTTAATCCATATTCATATATATGTTCTTGATCCTCTGTAAAGTTTTTGTGATTTTTCTCAAAGAAAAATTTATTTTTCATTTTTATTTGGTGACCCAAGTTCTAGATTTGAAGCAATTTGACCAAGAGTCCAAAAATCATGCAAAATCAAATTATATGATAGATCTTGAAAAATAGGCTTTTCATTTTAAAAATAGACATAATAAGGAAAACATGAAAAGTTGAAACACCAAAAACCATTGAGGAATCATTGAGAAATAGTTCTAACAAGTTGACATAAGATTTTGTTGTCATCAAATTTTAGTCTAAAACCTTATCTCTAAAAACTAGGTTAATGAAGACTTGTAGGTGATATCTTTTGAAAATGAGAACTTTTATATGTCCTAAACCCTATGTAAAAGTCTTGAGTCAAACAAACGTATTTTGCTATTTTTAAACTTGCATGGGAACTTATAGTGTAAATCTGAGCAGTTTTGCACACTTGTAAAAGGGTGAACTTTTGACCAATTTTATTTTGAGTCTAGACGCTAACCTTACATGGTTGGAAAATTTACTCAAAAAGATTTCCAGAGGTGGTATTATCATCATAAATGGATGTCTAGATTGATACAAACACCTAGGCTAAAATTATGGTAAAACTAGTCAAAATTGTCAACACTTAAACTATGAACTATGTAACCTTTGAAACCGAGAATCGAAATGGACATGTAAGATCACTTAAGAAACTAATCTTAAACCTAACCTAAATACTATATTAAATAGTATGACCTCTGACCTCATAATATTCATTAGGTCTCGATCCCGAATCACCGTGAAATGTTTAAAATCGCACTTTCTGAGCTTCGCACCATGTTGCATCAATAGTGAGTTCTTAGCCCCTTTTCTCATTTTATAACTATTTTTGGGGTGAGAATACATGCCTACTTTTTACTACGCTTTATTTATAAAGCTTGTATTATAAACATTCTTATTATTAAAAACACTTTATGCATTTCAAAGTTTGTTATATGTGAGTTTTATGCTAAAAAGCCCTTAACTCGTTAGTATTAATTACAGTGACTTATAAGCGCAAATCAGTAGAGCAGATCTGTTAGGTTTGACAACCTCACCTACCTTAACTGTGCTACTAGTTACTTCGACACATACATTTGGCATAGTGTATAGTCCAATATAGGGTAAAGGAAATCATGTAGGATACTACATGTGGTGTTAAGCGTTATTACCGACTGCTCATGAAACATATACACTTTGAAACTGTATGGAAACCGTTTATGAATTTGATATCTGTGAAAATCTTATAAACCGTGGAACTGTTTACAAACTTGATATGTTACGAACTACGATCTTATTTTAGTACTTGAAAGCTTGAAATCATATTATTTCTAAACTGTTTATGAAGTTGAGATCTTGTGATCTATTTTACTATTAAACCATTTATGGACTCGAGAATTTAATATTTGTGTTACTGTTTTAAACTATTTCAAACTGTTTGAAACTATGAATCTTTTGTAAATTTTATGCGTTGTACAAAAACCTATGAACTCACCAACCTTTGTGTTGACGCTTTAGCATGTTTATTCTCAGGTACTTATTGCTTTCGTTGTAACACTTTTCTGTTGCTTAGAGGTCAAACCAAGCACTGGGACCAGAGTTAACATCCGCGTCAATGGTTGGAAACTAACTAGTCAAAATAAGAAGTAATCTGCTTTATGGGATCTAGATGACTTTGGTTTAAGATCAAAAGTATAGTAATATGTCTATATAAAGCATTTAAATACCAATGTATTTATGTGTTTGATTAAAAATGGGACTACGAACTAACAATTAATGCGGTGCAAAGCGTACACGGTAGTCGGTCAGATTGTGTGCGGTGTTCCGGACTTGAGACCTAATAAATATTTATAAGGTCAGAGGTCATATTATATAATATAGTATTTAGGTTAGGTCTAATATCAATTTCTTAAGTAATCTTACATGTCCATTTCGATTCTCGATTTCAAAGGTTACATAGTTCATAGTTTTATGTGTTAACTGTTTTGACTAGTTTTACCATAACATTAGTTTAGGTGTTCCTATTAATCTAGACATCCATTTAAGGTGAGATTACCATCTTTCGAAATCTATTTGAGTAAATGTAACGACCCGGCTTTTTCGACTTGCTTTTGTGCCTTGTGTTTTTGTGAAACTGCATATTTGTGCGTACTGTGTTACTTTATACTCTGGAAACTTGATTTACGTGGTTTACTTCCATTTATATGTTAAAACGTGCCTTAGAGTACGTAGGATACATAACTTGATCATTGGAAGCCTTTATAACCGTTAGTGTTATTTGACGTTTCGAATAAACCGCGAACTTGCGCGCACATTTAACTTTTGTCATAATCGGAATATTATGAATGCGATATATTAATTATTATTTTATAATAATAATTACCTGGGTTTTTGGATGCTTAATTACGCGTAGTAATTTAATTATGCACAATAGTTAGTCTTGTTGGACTTTCTACCTTGTTGGGCTCAAGCCCACCCTACTCTAGCTAGTGAACCAATTAATTAACCCTTGTCCATGTCATCAATCCTTGTCAACTTCCTTGCTTATAAATACTAGCCCTTGTCCATGTCATCAATCCTTGTCAAATTCCTTGCTTATAAATACTAGCCCTTGTCCATGTCATCAATCTTTGTCAAATTCCTTGCTTATAAATACTAGCCCTTGTCCATGTCATCAATCCTTGTCAAATTCCTTGCTTATAAATACTAGCCATTTACCTCTCATTCAAATCACTTGCTCATTTTGGTTTTCACACACACTTGTTCTTTCTTTCTTTCCTTTCTAGTATTGCTTGTTGACGACCTTTCGGACCGACTTACTACTTGCGTACTTTCATTACCGACTTTACCGCTTTTATCACTGTGAGTTATAGCATTCCCTTTTTTTTTTACTTTAACTTATTTTGGGAACTGAGAATACATGCGGATTTTATGTTTTACATACTAGGCACGAGTACTTAAACTTATATATGTGTGGGTTATACAACGGCATAAACATTCCCTTTAGCTCGGTAACGTTTAATCATCGGTTTTTGAACCGTGAACGCGAATCTTAGATATGGATCCATAGGGTTTGACATCCCCACTCGGGCTAGTCGCGCTAGCATTTAACGAGTGTTTAATACTTCGTAAACATACGCACTTGCCAAGTGTACTTTCAGGGGGTGATATATTATTTAAACGTTAAGTTAGTTACCGAGTGCCCACGGTTGAGCATATACTTAAACATACTGATTTGGATTACTATTTTGAAACGCTCGTTGTAGCACTGAAATCTCGTGGCCTACTTACATTACTGTTATACTTAAACTATAGCTCACCAACCTTTGTGTTGATGTTTTTAAGCATGTTTTTCTCAGGTGCTTAAGGTTGCTTCCGCTGTTGTACTAGTCTTACTGTAGACAACCCGCTGCTTTAGAGATGTCCCGCATGAACGTTTACTTTTGCATACAAACTTTATTACAATTATTATTTGCTTGTACTTAGTGAAGCATGCTTTTGGGTTGTAAAACATTCGATGTTGGTTATGACATCACTATTTATATGAATGCAAACTTCTTTTGAAATCGCATATAGTACTTAACCTTGTAATGATCCTGTTGTTGATGGTCCGTACATGATGATTTAGTACGGGGCATCACATTTGGTATCAGAGCATTGGTTGTAGGGAATTAGGTTGCATTAGTGAGTCTAAGACCGACCCGAGTAGGATTCACTAATAGGACTAATCTACAACTTGTTAGTTTACTTGTTTCCGCTGAACTTACTGCATGCTGCTGCTTACTTTTACTGCTATATGCCGTATGCTACTACCTGTTTTCACTACTGCATGCTATTATCTGCTTTCGATTGCATGCAACTGTGTTATATTACTGCATGTTACCGTTTACTACTACTGCTTGTCACTGCTTACTTCTACTGCTGTATGAACTTACTGCATGCTACCGTTTCCTTTTACTGCTATGTAAACTCGCTGTATGCCTTTTTTTACTCTCGCTACTGCAAACTACTATCTGCTTTTAACATGTTACCTCGGTATGATACTGTTACTATTGCCATGTTACGTGCTGTCGTAAACGATCTAGGCTGCTGTAGTTGATATGCCTGATTACACTCTTGCTACATGCCTATTGTTCGCTATACCGACTTGGAGAACTCATCCTTCCGAGTTCAGATGTTTTCCCGAACTATTTTCCCACTCGTCTAACCATAAGAACTAATAGTGTAATCGACCTGTTACTACTGCTCCACCGTTCCAGAGATCGAAACATTACTTCACGCGATCTAGAAGATTGTACAGTTGACACATACCCTGTACGCTTTTGTGACCGTCACTTAACTCTTTCATTCCTTACCACAGCTCGACGGCCTAACGACACTTCTGGACTTAGGTCCCTAACACTTCTATATTTAGGCATTGAAGAAGTCGGGAAGGCATTCCCTTTAACGAGGTCATAGTGTCTTCTACTGATGCTCAGCCATACCCACGGACTTGGGAGTCACCTCGAGACATATAGTATCACTACTTGCTACACGTACAACTCGGCACGAGACCCAGATTGAATTTCTAGAAAGGAATCTAACGATGTTACTTGAACCCGAATATTTTGAAGAAATTTCGGAGCACTTAGGCATTGATGCATGACCTATGGAGCTTACGCATCCACACCGAGAAACCGTGAGATTGATTATGTAGATTTTATTTTAAGACAACACAGGTAAAGCACCGTTAGATAAAATTGAGTAGAACTTGAAGTGATCACGTCACATTGACAATATGAAGTGATATTGGAATGAACGTACAATTTAGTACAATATAATGACGCCAGGCCAGCGTGATTATATTGAAGTAAATCATGCAGAAGTTCCAATGTTACTACATGAGGAATATGAGGTGGTCCAGGGAAAATTTTGGCAGGGATCACTTGAGCATACGCATTATAGTCTGTTAAGGGTAGGGAAGGAATAACCACGTAGCCCAGATACTGTACAAGAGGGGCCTTGATTACAGAATTGATAACCCAAAAATTTGTTATAGATATCGACACCCTGGGCATTTAATGAAAAAGTTCTCATATAGGAAAAACTTTAAACTTACCTGCGGTAAAGAAATCATTATGGAAACTTGCATGGATCCTGATTCTTGTTAGGGTACGTTTCGGCACAACGTTTTATTGTTTCGGAGTTGTTTAATACTAGAATGATAGAAACCTTACATCTAAGAACCTTAGCATTATCATGAATAGTAAACCATCAACAATAATGGGAATTAAGTATTCTATAGGACACAAGCAAATGGTAAACTGAGGAAGATAGAGGAATAATTTAAGGTAGTACTTTAAGATTAACAGGTGGGTCATTGGAGATGACCTCGTATTAACCAAACTTGGAAGTTTTAATGTAGTAGTTGAAAAGGGATTAGTTACCTACGTACAGGCATACGCTATTCGAAAAGATTGATAGAAGTTTTCACAGTAGTACAGTAAGATTTGATTTGGGATGAACTTTAAGCTTAACCTAATACTCATCGAGCCAGGAAGCTTTGATGAAATAGTTGGAACGAACTGACTTTCAAGGAAGAAAGCGGAATTTATTTATAATGGGAAAAATTTATTTGTATACCTCGCAAGAATGGTGAAACTATTATGGGGAGAGATGTAGCCCGAAAATGGAACCTTATTAGTTACATGACAACACCCCGAAATCCCATAATGGAAATGGGAAGAAATTCATCATTAACTACCAGAGACGGTATGCGGATAGGACATCATCTCGGTTATTATTGACCATCTCGCCAAAACTGCTCACTTTCTAGCCATGAAAGAAACCGATACAATGGACAAACTTGCACAGCGATACTTAAAGGAAATTGTATTCCGTCACTTCAGCAATTCAAATTCTATATTGATGATTACCCAAGAATCTCATTTGATACTCATTCTTACGCAACTCTAAATCCTAATTTATTACGAGGAATTTCTTATTCGATGATAACCACAACCTCATCCTTCTCACTTCAATATTAGTCATACCAGTTCGAAATTTTCCTAAAATCAATGAGTGGTTAACCCTCATCCTCATACTGTCCCATTCGTACCTCACTCATAAGCAACAGCTTCACACTTAGGCATTTTTGGTCAAGGAACTTATGCCCTACTAATAGTTGTCAATCTCATCTAAATTTAATGGTTTTTATTACCTCAAATATCACTCGAAATTTTCAAAAGTCTTTTACTCGATTCTCATCAATCTTTTCCAACTTGTAACCTCCGAAATATGAAAAATTTTGTTTGCCAAAATTTTACACACATTATTTTACTGTGCTATCCTCTCAAAGCTTTATAAAAATAAATTTATTTTATCTGCCATTCATGCAAATTTTTGAAATCGTATCCGTTATGTAAAATAAAGTAAATGATTACTTATTTTTGACAAATACATATGAAACTTTACTTTCACCTTTACAAATCAAATCTTTTATTCAGAAGATATTATACTTTGAACGGTACGTGTTGTACATAACCCTAATTTACTAAGAACTTCGTTTCTTCTCTTGCATTGTCACCATAAACAATTTCTATAAAACTTTTGTTGCGTATTATACAAAACTTTTCGTGTTATTCGTATCCAAGTCATCCTAAAAGCTTTATAACCGTCGAAATTGAAAGATTCATGTGTATGTGATAAAGGCACTGACTACCACGTCATGCAAGGCCTTCGGGCATCCGCTAACACTTAAACCATTCAAAACTATTACGTTACCCCGTGTATTTATTTCACCACACGTGTTGGAACAATGCTCTTTCTTACATGGCTCTAAGTCCTGACTCATTCCAAGGAATTCTCATTTAGTGGTATTAATACCATCATTATTCCGGCTTTAATACTAGTCATAACCTGTTTGGAACTTTGCAAATTCAAGAAGCAATTAACTTCTCATCCTCGTGCTTTATCCTTCATACCTCACTTTTAGCAACGGCATCGCACGTAAATATTTTTGGCCCAAAGACTTGTGTCCTGATAATTACCAAAACTACATTTATGTCATTAGTTTTCATTACCTAGTAACTGGTCACCCGAGGATTCCAAGCTTTTTTTTTTTTACTCAATCTTTTTCAACTCGTAACCTTTGAAATACGAAAAACTATGTTTATCAATTTTTTTTATTACACGTTGTTTATTTGTGCTAAAAACTTTTCGGTCACAAGATTTACAGACAATGAAAGTACTAAAAACTTTTCGGTCACTTAAACGATTTATAAAATCATATATGTATAAATTTATACTTACTTATTTTGATACTAAGTTATATCTTCAAAATATTTAAAAACCGCTCCTTTACCGAGTTATTCAACTTAAGTCAAATAGTTTTAAGCAAAATGGTACACGTTGTACCTACTCCTAAATTTACTAGGAACTTCGTTCCGTCTACGTTGTCACAACAAGCGTTTAAAGGTTTTGTTTTTCAAAACCCCCTTAGTTGATTTTATTAAAGGTTTTCATATTAGACTACACCATGTATGGATCACACTTTTCTCGCCCTCCGTTAGAGATGAAACTTACTATTAAGATCTTTGTTAAAAAAAAAAAAAAACCTTGAGCCACTTTGGATGGCGGTTTTATAAAATTTGTGAGAAAATCTTTGCGCCCATAAAATGTTCTTTTAAAAGCTAAACATGACAAAAACGCGGGCCAATAAATCAATTTTTTTTAGGTACACTCATTGGCCACCCTATTGTAGGAAAGGTACTAGGTGGGTTTCTGTTCTCAATACTTCACGGCAAATCACAACGCCCTCTTAAACCTCATCTCTATGAATCAGTATGTTGAGACACAAGAATCATATTTGGAGATTCTTTTCACTCGGAGTAAACCATTCGTTAGAACCAAGGGTTCACGTATCTTCTCATCCGCACAACCCCTTAAGTACACGGATAAATTTGGAACAAACCACTCGAAGAGTTCACTCTCGATTCAAAGACCACACCTTTCGTGCGACTTTCCTTCAGAAATGTAATATAAGATACTTTGAGAACCTATGAATCTTGTTATCCCTTGGGAGGGGACTGCTTAAAACATTTACGACACTTATGTGGATACTCTATATGTTCCTTCCTTCATTGGTTGCAACTGTATGTTGCTCTAGTTAACGTTAACCCTACTTCAACATGTAACTGAAAGGATGAAGTTACATTACAGAACTGTGCTTTCATTTCATCCAAGGGTAGGTTCACCTGCAGTATGGTAAACTAGGTGATATTCCTCATTGTTCGTTCAGACCGTTCTGAAGGCACTATGAATAATTATGGCTTGCAAGTCCGATTGATCACTTTTAGCTAAAATCTCAATTCACTTATTCAATTGAAACGTTCTTAAATATCGAGTTCCTATGCCTATGGCCTCCTTCCGAAACCAAGAGATTGGTAAAATCCGTGGCTAACGCTATCCAGACATCAAATCGCATGGTTGTAATCACTATGTTTTCCATTCTACCGTCAGCTTATATTACGACATTCACGCTCGATGTTTTAGATGAGCTTAGAATCATTCATGATGCATTTCACGCATCCAACTTACCGAAGATGCCTGTAAGCCAAGACACACCATCTTTCTTTTTGTAGATATACATTCAGATGACATACTCAGGTTAATCGGAAACGTAATCGATTTGTTGATCTCTTAGGACAAGAGACTTAATTAATGGCATGTACCCATTCTTACTTTCATACACCGAAATACCTTTCAGGGTAAATAACTTACTTCTGAGCCCGCGGGTCTCACGGAACTTTGATACACCCCTCTTAATCGATTGCGGTACCATTTTTTTTTCACTCCTCAAATTTCGGGACGAAATTTCCATTAACAGGTGGGTAATGTAACGACCCGGCTTTTTCGACTTGCTTTTGTGCCTTGTGTTTTTGTGAAACTGCATATTTGTGCGTACTGTGTTACTTTATACTCTGGAAACTTGATTTACGTGGTTTACTTCCATTTATATGTTAAAACGTGCCTTAGAGTACGTAGGATACATAACTTGATCATTGGAAGCCTTTATAACCGTTAGTGTTATTTGACGTTTCGAATAAACCGCGAACTTGCGCGCACGTTTAACTTTTGTCATAATCGGAATATTATGAATGCGATATATTAATTATTATTTTATAATAATAATTACCTGGGTTTTTGGATGCTTAATTACGCGTAGTAATTTAATTATGCACAATAGTTAGTCTTGTTGGACTTTCTACCTTGTTGGGCTCAAGCCCACCCTACTCTAGCTAGTGAACCAATTAATTAACCCTTGTCCATGTCATCAATCCTTGTCAACTTCCTTGCTTATAAATACTAGCCCTTGTCCATGTCATCAATCCTTGTCAAATTCCTTGCTTATAAATACTAGCCCTTGTCCATGTCATCAATCTTTGTCAAATTCCTTGCTTATAAATACTAGCCTTTGTCCATGTCATCAATCCTTGTCAAATTCCTTGCTTATAAATACTAGCCATTTACCTCTCATTCAAATCACTTGCTCATTTTGGTTTTCACACACACTTGTTCTTTCTTTCTTTCCTTTCTAGTATTGCTTGTTGACGACCTTTCGGACCGACTTACTACTTGCGTACTTTCATTACCGACTTTACCGCTTTTATCACTGTGAGTTATAGCATTCCCTTTTTTTTTACTTTAACTTATTTTGGGAACTGAGAATACATGCGGATTTTATGTTTTACATACTAGGCACGAGTACTTAAACTTATATATGTGTGGGTTATACAACGGCATAAACATTCCCTTTAGCTCGGTAACGTTTAATCATCGGTTTTTGAACCGTGAACGCGAATCTTAGATATGGATCCATAGGGTTTGACATCCCCACTCGGCTAGTCGCGCTAGCATTTAACGAGTGTTTAATACTTCGTAAACATACGCACTTGCCAAGTGTACTTTCAGGGGGTGATATATTATTTAAACGTTAAGTTAGTTACCGAGTGCCCACGGTTGAGCATATACTTAAACATACTGATTTGGATTACTATTTTGAAACGCTCGTTGTAGCACTGAAATCTCGTGGCCTACTTACATTACTGTTATACTTAAACTATAGCTCACCAACCTTTGTGTTGATGTTTTTAAGCATGTTTTTCTCAAGTGCTTAAGGTTGCTTCCGCTGTTGTACTAGTCTTGCTGTAGACAACCCGCTGCTTTAGAGATGTACCGCATGAACGTTTACTTTTGCATACAAACTTTATTACAATTATTATTTGCTTGTACTTAGTGAAGCATGCTTTTGGGTTGTAAAACATTCGATGTTGGTTATGACATCACTATTTATATGAATGCAAACTTCTTTTGAAATCGCATATAGTACTTAACCTTGTAATGATCCTGTTGTTGATGGTCCGTACATGATGATTTAGTACGGGGCATCACAGTAAAGTTTCCAACCATGTAAGGTTAGCCTCTATACTCAAAATAGAAGTTGGTCAAAAGTTCACTCTTTTATAAGTGTGCAAAACAGCTCCGATTTACACTATAAGTTCCTAGGGAAGTTTAAAAATAGCAAAATACAGTAGTTTAACTCAAGATTTTTACAGAGATCTTAGGACACATAAAAATACTTATTATCAAAAAGAATAACCTCCAGGACTTTATTAAACTAGTTTTTAGAGATGAAGTTTTACACCAAATTCTGACTACAACAAATTCTTATGTCAACTTGATGGGACTATATCTCATTGATTCCTTAATGGTTTTTGGTGTTTTAACTTGAAATGGTTTCCTTATTATGTATTTTTTTCAAATAAAAAGCCTTTATTTCAATATCTATCTTATATTTTGATTTATACATGATTCTTAGACACTTGGTCAGATTGCTTCAAATCTGAACTTGTGTCACAAAATAAAAATGAAAAATGACTTTTTATTTAAAATAAATCATGAAAACTTTACTGGAAACATATATATGAACATCATACTAATTTATAAGTTCCTGAGATCAACCATACATTGGTTTTTAGGTCACGAACTTCAAGTAAAATTTTGGATAGCTCAAAGATAAACAGTTTTATATAGTTAACTACTTTAGTTCTTAGTTTAGCTTCAATTTTAAGACATAGGACATGTATAGAACTTAATGTTAATGATATAATATCAAGATCATGGTTAGCTATATAGTCATCATTGAGTGATTAAGCACTCTAGATCAAGCTTTTACACCATAAATGTTCTTGAAGATGACTAGAAATGATGAATAGAATTAAGTAGTTTATTATACCTTAAAGATATTTGATCTTAGGGCTTCAAGAATATGAACAAGAGAGTTTTAGATCTACAAATGGAAGTGTATGTGTGTGTGAGAGTGATCAAATGGCTAGAAGTGAGCAAGAGAAGGGTTTATATAGAGAGGGTGGGGGTGGCGTGGCATAAGGAGAGCAAAAGGGAGAATGACTCATCTAGTTGCTATTAAATGATCATGCAAACTCTAATGATGATGTTTTGCATGATATTTAGCTTAAGGATTAAGTATTGGATGATGTACGGTGATGATATGGATGATGATGATGATGGACGATTTTGGTGATGATGGTGGAAGAGTTCATGTCAATTTTTGGTTCATAAATGTACATGTATTTGTGTAGTTTCTCTAAAGTATAATCTAAGGTGTTTTATTTGTATTTTTAGAGTTTAGGAAGTAATCTAAGATTAGGTTCTAATCAAGATAGGTTAAGGTTAGTTAAGTGAAAGAAATAGCTAAGTACAAAGTGATCAAGACTAGTTGTGAAAATGATTAAGTGTAGAGAAAGTCTTAACTTATGATTTAATGTCCAAGTGAAGTAGTTACAAGTCTTTAATCTAAATACTTGGTTAATAAGTTTACTAATTAAGTTATTATATATATATAGGTATAGATTATAAAATCTAGGGTTTATAGTGATAAGCTAGGGTTTCAAGATGTGTGAGACAACACTTAGACAAGTAAAACCTAAATGCAACCTTAGAGTTATACAAACCCTAAAAACAAACCAAGCCATAGATCATCAAATTTACTCATCAAGTCTGAAATTGTAATTTAAAGAAGTCAAATTAGACAACTTAAGTCGAAAAGCTAGAGTTGTGACATTACATACCTGTTAAGAAAATTTTGTCCTTGAAATTTAGGCGGTACTTTGATTATCGAACAGATGAGGATATTTTTGTCTTATATGGTCCTCACATTTCGACGTGAACTCTGGACCTCTCCGGGCATTCCAAAGAACTTTAACAATTGGAATCCTACTATGCTTTAACCTTTTCACTTCACGATCCATTACTTATACTGGTTCCTCGACAAAATGTAACTTGTTATCGATACTTAGTTCTTCCAAAGGAATTACTAAATTCTCATCTGACAAACACTTCTTCAAGTTTGAAACATGAAAAGCATTATGAATACCACTAAGCTCTTGTGGTAGTTTCAATCTATATGTAACTGGACCAATCCTTTCAATAACTTCAAAAGGTCCTACATATCTCGAGCTCAGCTTTCCTCGCTTCCCAATCCTTATTACTACTTTTCGTGGAGAAACTTTAAGCATGACTCTGTCACCCACTTGAAATTCCAAAGATTTTCTTCGAACATCGGTATAGCTCTTCTGCCTACTTCTTGTCGTCTTTAATCTTTCTTGAATCTAAAAGATCTTCTTGGTTGTCTCATGGATAATCTCTGGTCCTATCAATTGTGAATCACCAATCTCGCTCCAACACAATGGTGATCTACATTTCCTTCCATACAAAGCTTCAAATGGTGCAGCCTTAGTACTTGAATGATAACCGTTGTTATATGAAAGTTCGGCTAAAGGTAAATACTTATCCCATCCACTTCCAAAATCAATTACACATGCTCGGAGCATGCCTTCAAATGTTAGAATAGTTCTCTTACTCTACCCATCGGTTTGGGGATGATAAGCTATACTCATGTCCAAATGAGTACCTAGGGCTTTTTGCAAAGATTGCCAAAATCTTGACGTAAATCTGCTATCTTGGTCAGAGATAATAGAAACTGGGACTCCATGTCTAGAGACAATCTCCTTGATATACAAACTTGTCAACTTTTCCATTTTGTCAGTTTCTTTCATACGTAAGAAATGTGTAGATTTCATAAGTCGATCCACTATTACCCAAATAGTGTCATAACCCTTCGCAGTCTGCGGTAATTTTGTAATGAAATCCATTGTAATTCCTTCCCATTTCCATTCGATAATCTAAGGTTGCTGCAATAATCCTGATGGTTTCTGATTTTCGACTTTGACCTTCGAACATGTCAAGCATTTCCATATGTAAGTTGCAATCTCAGCCTTCATGTTCGGCCACCAATAAAATTCCTTTAGGTCATGATACGTTTTCCCAGACCCTGGATGAATTGAATATCTAGTCTTGTGTGCTTCATCCATCACAAGCTCTCTCAATCCACCAAACTTTGGAATCCAAATTCTGTTTGCAAAATATCGGGTTCCGTCACCCTTAATCTCAAACTTCTTATCTTTTGTGACGATCGCTCCAAATCCATATGGACGAACACGTCATTCGTCGATTTCATTGCGAGGTATTTGACCTCTATATGATACGTTTTGTAAACATTGCATTCTTTTGAAAAGGCACACCATAAATGAATATTTAAATCAAAGGTTTTCGACACCTGATGATTTCTACATATAGACAATCACCGTAAATAATAGTTTACAATAGTAATTCCGTTGACAATGCAGTCAAAATAAGATACATGGTGATGATTTGGTGAATGCAACATTTCCTTGATAAATATGCCATGTAAGACTCCATGCACATAGCTTGTCTAACATATAAACAAACAGCGAAAGACTTCAAGGGAACCTGAGAATAAACATGCTAACAAGTGTCAACAAAAAGGTTGGTGAGTTCATAGTTTTAGTGTTTCGCATAATCTGTATATAAAGGTGGATCATAAGATTTAAGTTGTTTCATCCGAAACGTTTATCAAAATATTCTACGAAATTGAGCAACCTGGTAACTAAACTTAACGTATATATAATTTATACCCTTTGCATAATCATCTTAATAATACACGCAAACCAACGTGTACGCTTCTCAAATAGCATATGAAATGTCCCGTTCTTATTGATTAAAAACGTTCCATATTAATTGATTTTGTTGCGAGGTTTTGACCTCTATATGAGACGTTTTTCAAAGACTGCATTCATTTTTAAAACAAACCATAACCTTTATTTCATAAATAAAGGTTTAAAAAGCTTTACGTAGATTATCAAATAATGATAATCTAAAATATCCTGTTTACATACGACCATTACATAATGGTTTACAATACAAATATGTTACATCGAAATCAGTTTCTTGAATGCAGTTTTTACACAATATCATACAAACATGGACTCCAAATCTTGTCCTTATTTTAGTATGCAACAGCGGAAGCTCTTAATATTCACCTGAGAATAAACATGCTTAAAACGTCAACAAAAATGTTGGTGAGTTATAGGTTTAACCTATATATATCAAATCATAATAATAGACCACAAGATTTCATATTTCAATACACATCCCATACATAGAGATAAAAATCATTCATATGGTGAACACCTGGTAACCGACATTAACAAGATGCATATATAAGAATATCCCCATCATTCCGGGACACCCTTCGGATATGATATAAATTTCGAAGTACTAAAGCATCCGGTACTTTGGATGGGGTTTGTTAGGCCCAATAGATCTATCTTTAGGATTCGCGTCAATTAGGGTGTCTGTTCCCTAATTCTTAGATTACCAGACTTAATAAAAAGGGGCATATTCGATTTCGATAATTCAACCATAGAATGTAGTTTCACGTACTTGTGTCTATTTTGTAAATCATTTATAAAACCTGCATGTATTCTCATCCCAAAAATATTAGATTTTAAAAGTGGGACTATAACTCACTTTCATAGATTTTTACTTCGTCGGGAAGTAAGACTTGGCCACTGGTTGATTCACGAACCTATAACAATATATACATATATATATCAAAGTATGTTCAAAATATATTTACAACACTTTTAATATATTTTGATGTTTTAAGTTTATTAAGTCAGCTGTCCTCGTTAGTAACCTACAACTAGTTGTCCACAGTTAGATGTACAGAAATAAATCGATAAATATTATCTTGAATCAATCCACGACCCAGTGTATACGTATCTCAGTATTGATCACAACTCAAACTATATATATTTTGGAATCAACCTCAACCCTGTATAGCTAACTCCAACATTCACATATAGAGTGTCTATGGTTGTTACGAAATATATATAGATGTGTTGACATGATAGGTCGAAATATTGTATACGTGTCTATGGTATCTCAAGATTACATAATATACAATACAAGTTGATTAAGTTATGGTTGGAATAGATTTGTTACCAATTTTCACGTAGCTAAAATGAGAAAAATTATCCAATCTTGTTTTACCTATAACTTCTTCATTTTAAATCCGTTTTGAGTGAATCAAATTGCTATGGTTTCTTATTGAACTCTATTTTATGAAACTAAATAGAAAAAGTATAGGTTTATAGTCGGAAAAATAAGTTACAAGTCGTTTTTGTAAAGGTAGTCATTTCAGTCGAAAGAACGACGTCTAGATGACCATTTTAGAAAACATACTTCCACTTTGAGTTTAACCATAATTTTTGGATATAGTTTCATGTTCATAATAAAAATCATTTTCTCAGAATAACAACTTTTAAATCAAAGTTTATCATAGTTTTTAATTAACTAACCCAAAACATCCCGCGGTGTTACTACGACGGCGTAAATCCGATTTTACGGTGTTTTTCGTGTTTCCAGGTTTTAAATCATTAAGTTAGCATATCATATAGATATAGAACATGTGTTTAGTTGATTTTAAAAGTCAAGTTAGAAGGATTAACTTTTGTTTGCGAACAAGTTTAGAATTAACTAAACTATGTTCTAGTGATTACAAGTTTAAACCTTCGAATAAGATAGCTTTATATATATGAATCGAATGATGTTATGAACATCATTACTACCTTAAGTTCCTTGGATAAACCTACTGGAAAAGAGAAAAATGGATCTAGCTTCAACGGATCCTTGGATGGCTCGAAGTTCTTGAAGCAGAATCATGACACGAAAACAAGTTCAAGTAAGATCATCACTTGAAATAAGATTGTTATATTTATAGAAATTGAACCAAAGTTTAAATATGATTATTACCTTGTATTAGAATGATAACCTACTGTAAGAAATAAAGATTTCTTGAGGTTGGATGATTACCTTACAAGATTGGAAGTGAGCTAGCAAACTTGAAAGTATTCTTGATTTTATGTAACTAGAACTTGTAGAATATATGAAGAACACTTAGAACTTGAAGATAGAACTTGAGAGAGATTAATTAGATGAAGAAAATTGAAGAATGAAAGTGTTTGTAGGTGTTTTTGGTCGTTGGTGTATGGATTAGATATAAAGGATATGTAATTTTGTTTTCATGTAAATAAGTCATGAATGATTACTCATATTTTTGTAATTTTATGAGATATTTCATGCTAGTTGCCAAATGATGGTTCCCACATGTGTTAGGTGACTCACATAGGCTGCTAAGAGCTGATCATTGGAGTGTATATACCAATAGTACATACATCTAAAAGTTGTGTATTGTACGAGTACGAATACGGGTGCATACGAGTAGAATTGTTGATGAAACTGAACGAGGATGTAATTGTAAGCATTTTTGTTAAGTAGAAGTATTTTGATAATTCTATTAAAGTCTTTCAAAAGTTTATAAATACATATTAAAACACTACATGTATATACATTTTAACTGAGTCGTTAAGTCATCGTTAGTCGTTACATGTAAGTGTTGTTTTGAAACCTTTAGGTTAACGATCTTGTTAAATGTTGTTAACCCAATGTTTATAATATCAAATGAGATTTTAAATTATTATATTATCATGATATTATGATATATTAATATATCTTAATATGATATATATTCATTTAAATGTCGTTACAACGATAATCGTTACATATATGTCTCGTTTCGAAATCCTTAAGTTAGTAGTCTTGTTTATATGTATGTAACTCATTGTTAATATACTTATGGAGATACTTACTTATCATAATCTCATGTTAACCATATGTATATCCATATATATATCGTCATGTCATTTTTACAAGTTTTAACGTTCGTGAATCGCCGGTCAACTTGGGTGGTCAATTGTCTATATGAAACATATTTCAATTAATCAAGTCTTAACAAGTTTAATTGCTTAACATGTTGGAAACATTTAATCATGTAAATATCAATCTCAATTAATATATATAAACATGGAAAAGTTCGGGTCACTACAGCATACGTCCGTTAAATGGCTAGTGCCCTAGCTCAGACGGGGATATCAAGCCCTATGGATCCATATACTACTACTCGCGCCCACCAGTTCTTATAACCGGCAGTTACTAGTTACCAAAGCTAAGGGATTTTTGGTTCAAACTCGGTGTAGAATTTAGTATGTACTTGTATCCTTTGCGTTTAAAATAAAGTGCATGTATTCTCAGCCCAAAAATATAGATTGTAAAAGCAATTAAAAAGGGTGCAAATGAAACTCACCTTAGCAGCACATAAGGTCATTCATCAAAAAGTGACCGTAACTCGGAATGCAAGATTAACCGTAGATCTCAACCTAAAGAACATATGTTGGTCAATACATGTCTAATAAACTAGGTTGGGTTATAGTGTATCACAATCCTAATGCTCGAGATCGACATACAAAAGTTATCAAAAGTTATTTCAAAAACTCAATTTTCACAATTGTTCAACAAAAAGAGACGTGCCTTATATAAGGATTCATTTACTTGGCTAGTAGTATTTTATCAATCTCATAAACAGGTTGTTTAAATATTAATTGCAGATTCAAAAGCAATTCCAATTAACGTCAATTATAATTCAGTTGACCATATCTTTTGACTCGTTCATCGAAATTACGCGATTTCTAAATGAAAAGTTACTAATTTTTTGCCAGCTTTCCGAAAACATGTATATCATATACTTTTTACCAGTAATATATGTATTTAATTCGTGATTCATTATAAACTATTTAACGACGAAATTTAGCATACAAGCATGTATAAATATATACTCGAGCACTAGACATGTATACACTATTAATATATAAAAGATAATATATGAATGCTCACGTATCAATATTGAGATTCAATATTGCAGGAAAGTACGTAGACGCAACAGAGATGATAAATACTAGGTTTGACTTGCGAACAATACCCATGAACATTACCCATGAACATTACCCATAACCTCCATAGCTATAACCCATAATTTCCTTAGTTCTATCCCGTTTGAAGCTTGTTTTGAAAGTGACACGCTCATGACCTCGTCGTAATATTTTATGTATAATATTACTAACAATATTAAGATTAATAATAATAATAATCTTAATAATATAATAATAATAATAATAATAATAATAATAATAATAATAATAATAATAATAATAATAATAATAATAATAATAATAATAATAATAATAATAATAATAATAATAATAATAAATACTTACGGAGTAATATGTGTAAAAAAACATGCGCAAGAAACATGGTATTTATAGCCATAATTTCTGATTCTGATGCCCATGCGATCGCATGGGTTTTATGCCTATTTCTCATGCGATCGTATGGCCGTTAGATCCAGCTCACATATTTTTTGTTTTCTTGTTTGTCGACATAATTAAATATAATATATATAATATATATAATTTAAATAATTAATTATATATTATATTAAATTCATGTGCATAGTTGACTTGTAATTTTTATTCCGATGACTCGTACGTTGTCACTCGACTTATGTCCCAGTTCCAGTTTCTCGAACGCATTTTCGTACGCTTAGAAAACTCGCAATTTACGTTTTGTGACTCGAACTTTTGTCAAAATATAGTCTTAAATTATCAATAAACTATATCATTCAAAGTGTATCTTAAACTTTCGAGTGTTTTGGTCATTTACTTCTATAAATCATTGTCTCGCTATATTTGTTAATATATATATATATATATATATATATATATATATATATATATATATATATATATATATATATATATATAATAACAAATCGTTTTATGACCAAGTTAATATATTTTTTCAACATTCATAAACACGTTTTAAATATACGTCGTAAGTTATTCATACAATTAATATTCTAACTTATCATATATATTCAAATAAATATTTAAACCAATAAGTTTAATGTACAGTATCAAAAAAATTAATACATTATTACGTTTTCAAGTTATAGTATATATATATATATATATGTATCTATATACATATAATTGTTAGCGAATCGTCGAGAACAACCGAAAGGTATTTGAATATATGAAAATAGTTCAAAAATTTTGAGATTCAGTTTTACTGACTTTGTTTATCGTGTCGAAAATGTTAATCATACAAAGATTAAGTTTAAATTTGGTCAGAAATTTCCGGGTCATCACAGTTCCTACGCGTTAAAGAAATTTCGTTCCGAAATTTGAGTGAGGTCGTCAAGACTAGCAATAAAAATGTTTTCATGCCGTATATGTGTTGATAAATAGAGTTTTATCACCGTTGAATAATATGGATAAAATGTAGTGACCCGAACTTTTCCATGTTTATATATATATTAAATGAAATTGTTATTTACATGATTAAGTGTTTCCAACATGTTAAGCAATCAAACTTGTTAAAACTTGATTAATTGAAATAGGTTTCATATAGACAATTGACCACCCAAGTTGACCGGTGATTCACGAACGTTAAAACTTGTAAAAACTATATGATGACATATATATGGATATATATATATATATATATATATATATATATATATATATATATATATATATATATATAGTTAACATGATATTATGATAAGTAAACATATCATTAAGTATATTAACAATGAACTACATATGTAAAAACAAGACTACTAACTTAATGATTTTGAAACGAGACATATATGTAACGATTATCGTTGTAACGACATTTAATGTATATATATCATATTAAGAGATATTTATACATCATAATATCATGATAATATAATAATTTAAAATCTCATTCGACATTATAAGCATTAGGTTAACAACACTTAACAAGATCGTTAACCTAAAGGTTTCAAAACAACACTTACATGTAACGACTAACGATGACTTAACGACTCAGTTAAAATGTATATACATGTAGTGTTTTAATATGTATTCATACACTTTCGAAAGACTTCAAGACACTTATCAAAATACTTCTACTTAACAAAAATGCTTACAATTACATCCTCGTTCAGTTTCATCAACAATTCTACTCGTATGCACCCGTATTTGTACTCGTACAATACACAGCTTTTAGATGTATATACTATTGGTATATACACTCCAATGATCAGCTCTTAGCAGCCCATGTGAGTCACCTAACACATGTGGGAACCATCATTTGGCAACTAGCATGAAATATCTCATAAAATTACAAAAATATGAGTAATCATTCATGACTTATTTACATGAAAACAAAATTACATATCCTTTATATCTAATCCATACACCAACGACCAAAAACACCTACAAACACTTTAATTCTTCAATTTTCTTCATCTAATTGATCTCTCTCAAGTTCTATCTTCAAGTTCTAAGTGTTCTTCATAAATTCCAAAAGTTCTAGTTTCATAAAATCAAGAATACTTCCAAGATTGCAAGTTTACTTCCAAGTTTTCTAAATCCATTCCAAGTAATCATCCAAGATCAAGAAACCTTTGTTACTTATAGTAGGTTATATTTCTAATACAAGGTAATAATCATATTCAAACTTTAATTCAATTTCTATAACTATAACAATCTTATTTCGAGTGGAAATCTTACTTGAAATTGTTTTCGTGTCATGATTCTGTTTCAAGAACTTTCAAGCCATCCAAGGATCCTTTAAAGCTAGATCTATTTTTCTCATTTCCAGTAGGTTTATCCAAGGAACTTGAGGTAGTAATGATGTTCATAACATCATTCGATTCATACATATAAAGTTATCTTATTCGAAGGTTTAAACTTGTAATCACTAGAACATAGTTTAGTTAATTCTAAACTTGTTCGCAAATAAAAGTTAATCCTTCTAACTCGACTTTTAAAATCAACTAAACACATGTTCTATATCTATATGATATGCTAACTTAATGATTTAAAACCTGGAAACACGAAAAACACCGTAAAATCGGATTTACGCCTTCGTAGTAACACCGCGAGCTGTTTTGGGTTAGTTAATTAAAAACTATGATAAACTTTGATTTAAAAGTTGTTATTCTGGGAAAATGATTTTTATTATGAACATGAAACTATATCCAAAAATTATGGTTAAACTCAAAGTGGAAGTATGTTTTCTAAAATGGTCATCTAGACGTCGTTCTTTCGACTGAAATGACTACCTTTACAAAAATGACTTGTAACTTATTTTTCCGACTATAAACCTATACTTTTTCTGTTTAGATTCATAAAATAGAGTTCAATATGAAACCATAGCAATTTTATTCACTCAAAATGGATTTAAAATGAAGAAGTTATGGGTAAAACAAGATTGGATAATTTATCTCATTTTAGCTACGTGAAAATTGATAACAAATCTATTCCAACCATAACTTAATCAACTTGTATTGTATATTATGTAATCTTGAGATACCATAGACACGTATACAATGTTTTGACCTATCATGTCGACACATCTATATATATTTCGGAACAACCATAGACACTCTATATGTGAATGTTGGAGTTAGCTATACAGGTTTGAGGTTGATTCCAAAATATATATAGTTTGAGTTGTGATCAATACTGAGATACGTATACACTGGGTCGTGGATTGATTCAATATAATATTTATCGATTTATTTCTGTACATTTAACTGTGGACAACTAGTTGTAGATTACTAACGAGGACAGCTGACTTAATAAACTTAAAACATCAAAATGTATTAAAAGTGTTGTAAATATATTTTGAACATACTTTGATATATATGTATATATTGTTATAGGTTCGTGAATCAACCAGTGGCCAAGTCTTACTTCCCGACGAAGTAAAAATCTGTGAAAGTGAGTTATAGTCCCACTTTTAAAATCTAATATTTTTGGGATGAGAATACATGCAGGTTTTATAAATGATTTACAAAATAGACACAAGTACGTGAAATTACATTCTATGGTTGAATTATCGAAATCGAATATGCCCCTTTTTATTAAGTCTGGAAATCTAAGAATTAGGGAACAGACACCCTAATTGACGCGAATCCTAAAGATAGATCTATTGGGCCTAACAAACCTCATCCAAAGTACCGGATGCTTTAGTACTTCGAAATTTATATCATATTCGAAGGGTGTCCCGGAATGATGGGGATATTCTTATATATGCATCTTGTTAATGTCGGTTACCAGGTGTTCACCATATGAATGATTTTTATCTCTATGTATGGGATGTGTATTGAAATATGAAATCTTGTGGTCTATTGTTACGATTTGATATATATAGGTTAAACCTATAACTCACCAACATTTTTGTTGATATTTAAAGCATGTTTATTCTCAGGTGAATACTAAGAGCTTCCGCTGTTGCATACTAAAATAAGGACAAGATTTGGAGTCCATGTTTGTATGATATTGTGTAAAAACTGCATTCAAGAAACTGATTTCGATGTAACATATTTGTATTGTAAACCATTATGTAATGGTCGTGTGTAAACAGGATATTTTAGATTATCATTATTTGATAATCTACGTAAGGCTTTTTAAACCTTTATTTATGAAATAAAGGTTATGATTTGTTTTAAAATGAATGCAGTCTTTGAAAAACGTCTCATATAGAGGTCAAAACCTCGCAACGAAATCAATTAATATGGAACGTTTTTAATCAATAAGAACGGGACATTTCATAAAACAATCCGATTATTCGAAGCGTATGAGAGAAGTTATCGTAAAAGAGTGAAATGGAGAATAGAGATTCGTCTTAACTCTTGACGTATTAACGATTGATTTCCGTAATTTAAGGAATAGAAAATCTTCATAATCTAAATAAGATTTGATTCTTCAGAATTTAAGGAAATTAAGATTTTTTTTGATTAAATGCGTAATTTGTCTCGATTGCTATGTTTGATATTTCGCTATAAATTGACCTCTTCCGTTTCATTGTTTTCATCACTCTTACATCTTCTTCCTCATTTCCTATTTTCAAAAGATTGTAAAAATGCTTCATCCAGTTCTGATTCTTGATATACTCCTAACTTTCATATCTGTCATTCTTCTTTTTCATCTACCATCGGAGGAAGTTATTTTCTTCTACCATTACCTTGGGGTTATAGTGTTTTTCATTCTCCCGTGTCTTTATATTGCTATACGCATTGTTATACACAGTTTGTAATTTATGGGTGGTTGTTGGGATTTATATCTTCCCTTATATTTCGATGTCTCTGCTTCTGTCTTTCCATAATCATTGACATCCACAGTTAATACTCTCTCCAATTTACTGTGATTTATATATACTCCCATTGATATTTTGAAGCTTCATGCTTTTGTTTTATCTTTCTGACTTTAAATCAAGCGAATAATGGTCCAGAATTCGTAGGTATGAATTTCGGAATGAACATAATTAATGTTCTAAAAAAAACGGTAATACCACAATCTGACTTGTCAAATTACCAGAATACCTCGAAAAAGACCGAATCATTAAGAAAATATTTTCTTGATAGTTTAGAGGTTAAATAGAATGAAAGAGTTATGTAACATGGTTTATAATGAGGGTATGATCTGTGAACCTTTATCACGTTCCATTAGAAACTCAGCATGACTTACTGTAATATAATCATGTTGATCAAGTGTCATTATATTATACTAACTCATGCTTCAGTTCCCAACACCACTTCAAAAATATTCATATTTTAAACTCGAAGGTTTCAGAATTTAGAAACTAAAATAGTTTCTTTTATGATGTTACACAGATGTTGCAAGGAGAAAATTGATTTTCGATGAGAATGATTATGGAATTATCTCCAGAAATATGGAGGATATTTATAATGAAAGATACGATGTTATCTTAGAATTTCTAATATCAGAGGATGATGAAGAATATTATCCGCAAGGGTTTAGATCCGGAAGCAAGGTATTCGTTAATGGCTTCAGCAGATACTGAATAATTTGGATTCTTTGAAGGCAGGTTTAGTCTTTATGATTTATCCACAGCCTCCTTCATACTTTGCTCAATCCGTTTTCTAGTTCCAAACCTTCTCTTTTTCTGAGCTTTGCCAACACACTATTCTTTATCATCAAACTTTTGGCTGTTAAGGTCGTTTACAGTTTTTGATGCTTCCTCAGCATTCAAAGTTATCATAACCGAATCGTTGGTTATCAATCCGAGGTGTTTTCAAAAGTTTGCAGGGTTTGCATGAAGATTGTAATTGTCAAGATACATATGATGTTCTAGAATTTTGAACGATACAATTTTTTTTCTTTTTTTTTTTCTAGGTTTATGAATAGAAGTGATGTTCTAGCACAGTTTTGAAGTCAAAGTATAGCATTTGAAAGATGTAAGAATCTAAGAGTGATGTTTTCTGTTAAATCTTGGCTTGGATTCTGATTTTTCAAAATCAGAATATGTAATTGAATTTGTATGGAAACGATTGTATATCGCTGTGAGCATAGTTAATAATATTTGAATCAAAGTTGAAGAATGTATAGTATAACATATTAATTGTGAACTTATATATTTCTCGAGTATTACCTACCCGTTAAAGATTTCACAATTAATACTTTGTACAAAAGAATTTTTTTATTACCGTCTTTATGAAAATATATGTATGTATATTTTCTTCAGATGTAATACAGATTTGATGAGTTAATATCATATTAAGCTCATTTGATTTTTAAATTGAATGAATAATCTCTAAAACATTAAGGATTACATAATCTTCGCGGAGTATTTCACTAATGAAATCAATACTTCATTATTTATTCTTATTCCTCGGTGAAGGATGTTGATGCTCGTGGAATTCTTATGAACTTCTTAAGATATAAATGATGTTTTCTAGAAAGTTTCGAGTACATCGAAGATAAAAGTGTAATTTCAAACATGTAATTGATTAATACACTAAGTTCATTATGAAATGGAATTCATTGAGTTGAAACAGATATTTGTAGTTAACGATGGTTAAGTTGTTAACGAAGGATGTACATCATAGCATATTAGTAATATAAATTAACCGAGTAGTATCTACCCCTTAAAATTCACACGTAATAGCTTAGTACGAAAAGATTCATGATGGTTTTAAAATTTATATATATAAGATATACATATAAATTCTTTAGATGAATTGAGTTATTACTTCATAACTCATTGATACAATATACTCGTTGTTGACTCATAATGATGTCCACGGTGCTTTCTTAAACTGATGGAGCTTGTGATGTTAGAGGTGCTGCTGATTCTGACGATGTTGACATCGCTGACTGTGTTGGTGAGGCTAAGGGTACTGTTGATGCTGTTGGTAAAACAAGTCTAGCTTGTATCTTACACCATTCGGATAAGGGTTTCTACTCTATCTGATTTAGGGTTAAGGCTAGAATCGATAATATCTAAACTTTAGAAATTACATAATCGCCGTATAATGTTTCTTCGATGAAGTTATGAATCCATACTTCATCATTTGTCATTGCTGGTACTTCTTGGTACCTATGGTGCATATGATGTTGATATCCGAGGTACAAATTGTGATGTTGAGGCGTGTGATGCGGATGTGGTTGTTGGTGGTGGTAATGATCCTATTGGTGTGGATGATGGTGGTACCAGTTATGCTGCGGGTGCTGCTGCTGGTGTTCGTAACCCTTGCACCATATTCTCCAAAGCCACTACCCGAGCACGAAGCTCGTTGACTTCTTCTATTATACCGGGATGATCGATGGTTCGGACGATCGGATAAATAAGATTTATAATATGGGATAGTATATAATCATGATGAGATACTCTGGAAATGAGAGAGAAAATAGTATTACGAATAGGTTTGCCGGTAAGTGCTTCAGGTTCTTCGCCAAGAGGTGAATGTGGTGGATGGAAGGGATCACCTTCTTCTTGTTTCCAATGATTAAGTAGGCTACGAACCCATCCCCAATTCATCCAGAATAGGTGATGGCTGATTGGTTGATCCATTCCGGTTACACTTTCTTCAGAGTTCAGGTGAATATCCATATCGGAATAGCTGTCGGAATTTAAGGAATTTGAACTAGATACGGGATCCATATTGTATAATTAGAGAGATGCTTTTTGATATGAAATAGATTATCGAATTTGATTGGTACTCTTCAATACATAATTTACATATGTATATATAATACCAAAATCTCGTAAATTACGGAGAAATTTTCGGAAGATGGCAGTCAAAATTTACTGTAATAGATATGCCAAGATATGAATTTTGTCTATACACTATCTATGCAATCAATGCAATAAGACGCGTTTAGACTTAAGATGATAGACAGGTAATTTCTGACAAGAAATGATAAGCAAAACTTTTGACATGCAGACACAGTCGAAGTCCAGACTTACTAATGCATCATAACAACTATCAGTTAGACACACTTATGCAAGACCTAGTTCATTAGGACCAACGCTCTGATACCAACTATGACGATCGCTCCAAATCTATATGGACGAACACGTCATTCATCGATTTCATTGCGAGGTATTTGACCTCTATATGATACATTTTGTAAACATTGCATTCTTTTGAAAAAGCACACCATAAATGAATATTTAAATCAAAGGTTTTCGACATTTGATGATTTCTACATATAGACAATCACCGTAAATAATAGTTTACAATAGTAATTCCATTGACAATGCAGTCAAAATAAGATAAATGGTGATGATTTGGTAAATGCAACGTTTCCTTGATAAATATGCCATGTAAGACTCCATGCACATAGCTTGTCTAACATATAAGCAAACATCGGAAGACTTCTAGGGAACCTGAGAATAAACATGCTAACAAGTGTCAACACAAAGGTTGGTGAGTTCATAGTTTTAGTGTTTCGCATAATCTGTATATAAAGGTGGATCACAAGATTTCAGTTGTTTCATCTGAAACGTTTATCAAAATATTCTACGAAATTGAGCACCCTGGTAACTAAACTTAACGTATATATAATTTATACCCTTTGTATAATCATCTTAACAATACAGGCAAACTAACATGTACGCTTCTCAAATAGCTTACATCCGTTAAAAGGCTAGTGCTCTAGCTTAGACGGGGATATCAAGCCCTATGGATCCATATACTTCTACTCGCGCCCACCAGTTCTTATAACCGGCAGTTACTAGTTACCAAAGCTAAGGGATTTTCGGTTCAAACTCGGTGTAGAATTTAGTATGTACTTGTATCCATTGCGTTTAAAATAAAGTGCATGTATTCTCAGCCCAAAAATATAGATTGCAAAAGCAATTAAAAAGGGAGCAAATGAAACTCACCTTAGCAGCACATAAGGTCATTCATCAAAAAGTGACCGTAACTCGGAATGCAAGATTACCCGTAGATCTCAACCTAGAGAACATATGTTGGTCAATACATGTCTAATAAACTAGGTTGGGTTATAGTGTATCACAATCCTAATGCTCAAGATCGACATACAAAAGTTATCAAAAGTTATTTCAAAAAGTCAATTTTCACAATTGTTCAACAAAACGAGACGTTCCTTATATAAGGATTCATTTACTTGGCTAGTAGTATTTTTCAATCTCATAAACAGGTTGTTTAAATATTAATTGCAGATTCAAAAGCAATTCCAATTAACGTCAATTATAATTCAGTTGACCATATCTTTTGATTCGTTCATCGAAATTACGCGATTTCTAAATGAAAAGTTATTGATTTTTCGCCAGCTTTCTGAAAACATGTATATCATATACCTTTTACCAGTAATATATGTATTTAATTCGTGATTCATTATAAACTGTTTAATGATGAAATTTAGCATACAAGCATGTATAAATATATACTCGAGCACTAGACATGTATACACTATTAATATATAAAAGATAAGATATGAATGCTCACGTATCAATATTGAGATTCAATATTGCAGGAAAGTACGTAGACGCAATAGAGATGATAAATACTAGGTTTGACTTGCGAACAATACCCATGAACATTACCCTTAACCTCCATAGCTATAACCCATAATTTCCTTAGTTCTATCCCGTTTGAAGCTTGTTTTAAAAGTGACACGCTCATGACCTCGTCGTAATATTTTATGTATAATATTACTAAAAATATTAAGATTAATAATAATAATAATCTTAATAATATAATAATAATAATAATAATAATAATAATAATAATAATAATAATAAATAAATAAATAAATACTTATGGAGTAATATGTGTAAAAAAACATGCGCAAGAAACCTGGTATTTATAGCCATAATTTCTGATTATGATGCCCATGCGATCGCATGGGTTTTATGCCTATTTCTCATGCGATCGCATGGCCGTCAGATCCAGCTCACATATTTTTTGTTTTCTTGTTGGTCGACATAATTAAATATAATATATATAATATATAATTTAAATAATTAATTATATATTATATTAAATTCATGTGCATAGTTGACTTGTAATTTTTGTTCCGATGACTCGTACGTTGTCACTCGACTTATGTCCCTGTTTCGGTTTCTCGAACGCATTTTTGTACGCTTAGAAAACTCGCAATTTACGTTTTGTGACTCGTACTTTTGTCAAAATATAGTCTTAAATTATCAATAAACTATATCATTCAAAGTGTATCTTAAACTTTCGAGTGTTTTGGTCATTTACTTCTATAAATCATTGTCTCGCTATTTGTTAATATATATATAATAACAAATCGTTTTATGACCAAGTTAATATATTTTTTCAACATTCATAAACACGTTTTAAATATACGTCATAAGTTATTCATACAATTAATATTCCAACTTATCTTATATATTCAAATAAATATTTAAACTAATAAGTTTAATGTACGGTATCAACAAAATTAATACATTGTTACATTTTCAAGTTATAGTATATATATATGTATCTATATACATATAATTATTCGCGAATCATCGAGAACAACCGGAAGGTATTTGAATATATGAAAATAGTTCAAAAATTTTGAGATTCAGTTTTACAGACTTTGTTTATCGTGTCGAAAATGTTAATCATACAAAGATTAAGTTTAAATTTGGTCAGAAATTTCCGGGTCATCACATCTTTCTCACTAATTCCTTCCTTTTTCACATTCTCTTACTTCATAGCTTCCAATTGTGCATCTTGAATACGAGACATAAGGTTTGTCTGAATAGTCATATTCAATGACCAAACTCTCAGAGGCTTAACCCTTTCTTTGCGACTCAATGCATTAGCTACAATGTTTGCTTTCCCTGGATGATAATGATTTATACCTTATATATATATGTACTATGAGTAAAACTAGGTTTGCATGACCACATAGGTTTACATAGGTTACTCAAACATGGTGTAATATAAGATTATAAGTTTTTAAGTATTTTCCATGGTTTTCAGGTACCTAAGATAGATATGGAAATATAGGCTTTTGATTTTGAAACTAGACATAATAAGGAAGACATGGCAAGTTGAAACACCAAAAACCATTGAGTAATCATTGAGAAATAGTCCCAACAAGTTAACACAAGATTTTGTTGTAGTCAGATTTTGGTCTAAAACCTCATCTCTAAAAACTAGGTTAATGAAGACCCGGAGGTAATTACTTTTAAACAAGATTACTTTTATATGTCCTAAACTCCCTGTAAAAATACTAAGTTAAGCAAAAGTATTTTGCTATTTTTAAGCTTGCATGGAAGCTTATAGTGTAAATCTGGATAGCTTTGCACACCTGTAAGAGGATGAACTTTTAATCAACTTTTATTTTATATCTAGAAGCTAACCTTATATGGTGGAAAACTTGACTTAATTACCTTTCCAGAGGTGGTAATCTCACCTTATTTGGATGTCTATATTGATAGAAACACATAGGCTAAAGTGATGGTAAAACTGGTCAAAAATGTCAACACTTAAACTATGAACTATATAACATTTTGAAACCCAGAATCGAAATGGACATGTAAGATCACTTAAAAACTGATCTTAGACCTAACCTAAATACAATATTAAATAGTATGACCTCTAACCTCATAATATTCATTAGGTCTCGAGCCCGGATCACCGTTAACTATCTAACCCGCACTTCCGAGTCTCGCACCGCATTGCATCACAAGTGAGTTCGTTGCCCCTTTTTCTCGTTTTATAATTGTTTTGGGGTGAGAAAACATGCTTATTATTTTTAGTACATTCTTTTTGTGTTACTATGCTTTATGATTTTATAAAGTTCTTATAAGTGAGTTTCATAACCTCTTTTTACATGTTTTATAACTATTTTTAGGGTGAGAATACATGCCTACTACTCTTTATTTATAAAGTTTTTTTATAAGCATTCTTATTATTAAATAACACTTTATATATTTTGAAGTTTGTTATATGTGACTTTTATGCTAAAAAGCCCTTAACTCGGTAGTATTAATTACAGGGACTTGTAAGCGCGAATCACTAGAGCAGATCTGTTAGGTTTAAGAACCTCACCCTACCTTAATTGTGGTGCTTATGTTAAACTTATACTTTAACATAGATGGCTCTGATACCATCTATGGCATAGTGTTAATACCTTCTTTATGTATCAAAATCGGGCTTTCTAAAATTGACCTTTGTTACTCAAACATAGAATATAGTTATAAGTACTCGAGTCCAATATGTAAAATAGTAAACAAGTATTATCCCATCCCAATGTATAAAAGATTGATTAAAATGGTACTACGAAATCACAATTGATGCGGTGCAAAGCGTACACGGTAATCGGTTAGATTGTGTGCGGTTTTCCGGGCTTGAGACCTAATGAATATTTATAAGGTCAGAGGTCATACTATCTGATATAGTATTTAGGTTAGGTCTAATATCAATTTCTTAAGTAATCTTACATGTCCATTTCGATTATCGGTTTCAAAGGTTACATACTTCATAGTTTTAAGTGTTAACTGTTTTGACTAGTTTTACCATAATATTAGGTTAGGTATTTCTATTAATCTAGACATCCATTTAAGGTGAGATTACCATATTTGGAAAGCTATTTGAGTATATTTTCCAACCATGTAAGGTTAGCCTCTATACTCAAAATAGAAGTTGGTCAAAAGTTTAATCTTTTACAAGTGTGCAAAACAGTTAAGATTTACACTATAAGTTCCTAGGCAAGTTTAAAAATTGCAAAATACATTTGTTTGACTCAAGATTTTTACAGAGATCTTAGGACACATAAAAATACTTATTCAGAAAAGTAATAACCTCTAAGACTTCATTAACCTAGTTTTTAAAGATGAAGTTTTAGACCAAATTATGACTACAATAAAATCTTATGTCAACTTGATGGGACTATATCTCAATGATTCCTTAAAGGTTTTTTATGTTTTAACTTGCCATGGTTTCCTTATTATGTCTATTTTTCAAATCAAAAGCCTTTATTTCAAGATCTATCTGATATTTTGATTTATACATGATTCTTTGACACTTGGTTAGATTGCTTTAAATCTGAACTTGTAACACCAAATAAAAAAGAAAAATGACTTTTTCTTTGAAATAAATCATGAAAACTTTACTGGAAGTCTCAAACATATATATGAACATCATGCTAATTTATGAGTTCCTGAGATCAACCATAAGTTGGTTTTTAGGTCATGAACTTCAAGTAAAATTATGGACAGCTCAAAGATAAAACAGTTTTATGTAGTTAACCACTTTAGTTCTTAGTTTAGCTTCATTTTAAGACATAGGACATGTAGAGAACTTAAGGTTACGGATCTAACATCAAGATCATGGTTAGCTATATAGTCATCATTGAGTGATTAAACACTCTAGATCAAGCAATTACACCATGAATACTCTTGAATATAGCTATACAAGATGAATAGAATTAAAGTATGTTGTTATACCTTAATAAGATTTAATATTATAGCTTCAAGAAGATGATAAAGAGAGTGTTTTAGATCTGCAATTTGAGGTGTGTGTGTGTGAGTGATCAAATGACAAGAAGTAAGCAAGAAAGGGATAATATAGGGGAGGGTGGGGGTGGCGTGGCATTAGGAGAACAAAGGGAGGGGATTACTCACTAAAATGCCATTAATGATCATGCAAATCTAAATGATGATGTTTTTCACGGAGTTTTGCTTAAGGAGGAAGTGTTTGTATGTGTATGATGATGATGATATGGATTATAATGATGATGGATGATTATGATGATGATGGTGGGAGAGTTTTTGTCAATTTTTGGTTCTTAAATGTACATGTACTTGTGTAGTTTACCTAATGTATAATCTAAGGTGTTTATTTGTATGTTTAAGGTTTAGGAAGTAAGCTAAGATTAGGTTCTAATCACGATAGGTTAATGTTGATTAAGTGAAAGAAATGGCTAAATATAAAGTGATCAAGACTAGTTGTGAAAATGATTAAGTGTAGAGAAAGTCTTAACTTATGATTTAATGTACAAGTGAATTAGTTACAAGTCTCTAATCTAAATACTTGGTTAATAAGTTTACTAATTAAGTTATTATATATATAGGTATAGATTATAAAATCTAGGGTTTATGGTGATAAGCTAGGGTTTCAAGATGTGTGAGACAACACTTAGACAAGTAAAACCTAAATGCAACCTTAGAGTTAGACAAACCCTAAAAACAAACCAAGACATAGATCATCAAATTTACTCATCAAGTCGGAAATTGTAATTTAAAGAAGTCAAATTAGACAACTTAAGTCGAAAAGCTAGAGTTATGACATTACCTACCCGTTAAGAAAATTTCGTCCTCAAAATTTAGGAGGTACTTCGATTATCGAACAGATGAGGGTATTTCTACCTTATATGGTCCTAACATTCCCACGTGAATTCTGGACCTCTCCGGGCATTTCAACGAACTTTAACAATTGGAATCTTACTATGCTTCAACCTTTTCACTTCACGATCCATCACTTCAACTGGTTCCTCGATAAAATGCAACTTGTCATCGATACTTAGTTCTTCCAAAGGAATTATTAAATTCTCATCCGACAAACACTTCTTCAACTTCTTGCATATTTGTACAATGTCTTGAAACCCTAACTTATCACCATAAACCCTAGATTTTTGTAAATCTATACCCTTATATAATAACTTAATAAGTAAATTTATTAATCAAATACTTAAACTTATAACTAATTCACTTGGAAATTAGATCATAAGTTAAGACATTTTTACTCTCACACCTAAACTTGATCAACTTGTATTTAGACATTACTTCCATTTAAGCCAATCTTAATCTACCTTGAATAAGACCTCATGTAAGCTGATTAGCTAAGCCTTGATCACATAAGTAATACCTCAAAACCATACCCTAAATACTTGCACTAGTACATGTAAAATTGTAGGCAAAAATCAACCAAAAGTGGCTTCCACCCTACACCACTAAAAGCACCAGTATCACTATTCCATGCACCCTTTCTCTCCAATCAACCATGAAAACTTACTCTATAAGCCATGCATACAATTAATTTATCATGCAAAACACCTTGATTATGTTTTGCATGATCATTAATGAAGAATTGGTGAGTCATTCTTCCCTTTCTTCCTTCTTTTGCCACATCGCCACCTCTCCTCTCTATATAAACCCTCTCAAGCTCAACTCTTGTCATTTGATCACTCTTTCACACACTTGCACTTCAATTTATAGATCTTAAACCATCATCTTCATAAATCTAGAGGAGCCTTTATCTTCAAAGTTTAATAACCTACTCTAATTCTATCATCTTATCTAGCCATCTTCAAGAGTAATCAAGGTGTAAAAACTTAATCTAGAGTGCTTAATCACTCAATTATGATTACATGGCTAGCCTTGTTCTTGATATTATATCAGTAATCTTAAGTTTTCTACATGTACTATGTTCTAAAATGAACTTAAAACAAGAATTTTATTGACTAAAACACATAAAACAGTTTTATCTTGAAGTTGTCCAAACTTTCTACTTGCAGTTCATGACTTAAAACCCAACTTAGATTTTAGATCTGGGCTTTATAAATTTAATCCATGTTCATATATATCTTCTTGATCCTCTGTAAAGTTTTCGTGATTTTTCTCAAAGAAAAAGGTATTTTTCATTTTTATTTGGTGACCCAAGGTCCATATTTGAAGCAATCTGACTTTTTACAAGGAGTTTAGGACATATAAAAGTAATCTTGTTTAAAAGGAATTACCTCCAGGTCTTCATTAACCTAGTTTTTAAAGAAGAAGTTTTAGACCAAAATCTGACTACAACAAAATCTTGTGTCAACTTATTGGGACTATTTTTCAATGATTACTCAATGATTTTTAGTGTTTCAACTTGCCATGTTTTCCTTATTATGTCTAGTTTGCAAATCAAAAGCCTATATTACCAGATATGTCTTATAATTTGATTTTTGCATGATCCTTTGAACCTTGGTCAGATTGCTTCAAATATGGACCTTTAGTCACAAAATAAAAATGAAAAATGACGTTTTCTTTGAAATAATTCATGAAAACTTTAATGGAAGTCATGAACGTATATATGAACATCATACTAAAAGATGAGTTTCCGAGACCAAGTATAAGTTAGTTTTTAAGTCTTGAACTTCAAGTAAAAATTTTGGATAGATTCAAGATAAAACTGTTCTATGTAGGAAACTTAAGGTTACTGATCTAATATCAAGTTCAAGGCTAGCCATGTAATCATCATTGAGTGATTAAGCACTCTAAATCAAGCTTTTACACCTTGATTACCCTTGAAGATGACTAGAAAAGCTGATAGAATTGAAGTAAATGGTTATACCTTGAAGAGAAAGGTTCCTCTAGGCTTAAGATGATGATGAAAAGAGTGTTTTGGATCTGGAACTTTAAGCGTATGTGAGTGAAAGAAATGATTAAGTGATTAGAGATGAATTAGAGAGGGTTTATATAGGAAAGGTGGTGGCTAGGTGGCACATGGAGGATGAAAGGAAGAATGACTCACTAATATCCATTTATGGCCATGCAAAGGTGTTCATGCATGGTAGACAACTTAGATATTTTCTTGCATGGGAGGTAAATATCTAGATATTTTGCATGGGATATTAAGAAGATGATGATGAGGTGGTGGAGGTGGTATGTAGTGGCAGTTTTGGTGGTGTAGGGTGGAAGCCACTTTTGGTTGATTTTTGCCTTAGTAGTTTACATATGTTTAGTGAAAGTATTTAGGGTATGGCTTGAGGTTTATTTGTATGATCAAGGCTTAGCTAATATGCTTACATGAGGTCTTATTCAAGGTAGATTAAGGTTGGCTTAAATGGAAGTAATGGCTAAGTACAAGGTGATCAAGTCTAGGTGTAAAAATTATTAAGTGTAGAAAAAGTCTTAACTTATGATCTAATGTCCAAATGAATTAATTATAAGTTTAAGTATTTTATTAATAAGTTTACTTATTAAGTTATTATATATAAGGGTATAGATTTACAAAAAAAATAAAATAAAATAAATAAGTTAGGGTTTCAAGACATTGTGCAAATGTGCAAGACAACTCTTGATTGAACAAGACTTAATTACAACCTTAGAGTCTTACAAATCCTAAAAACAAACCAAGATCTAATTCATCAAAACTACTAGTCAAGTTGAAAATTCTAAGTCATGAAAGTTAGATTAAACAACCTGGTCGGAAAAGTTCGGGTAGTGACATTATTCACCCGTCAAAGAAAATTTCATCCCGAAATTTTAACATCCGTCGGCGTTGTGTTTGGGAAAAAATCGATATGGGTACTTTTGGTTCATTCAATTTTTCGTTCTCTCGTGAGCTCGAGTTCTCTACGAGTGTTTCAACGAATTTCGACAATATGAATTGTGATTTGTTTGGGTTGTTTGACCTCAAGGTCAAAAAATCTCTATGGAATATTTTGAAGAAATGGAGTTTAGAACCTATGTGTATCTCAAAGAGATGACGATAAGGTTTTATTATGCTAAGTGTTTCTTCGAGTTTCAAATGTGAAAGGTATCACTAATGTTCTGCTTAGGTCCTTCGACTTTTTATGAAAAATATTGTTAAGGTTTTCGCTCTCGCAACAAATACTAGTATTTTGTGTGTAGATTTCATCACCATTTAGGAGTGAGATAAGGATACTCCATTATGCATAAAGTATCAGTGTAAAGAAGTTTTTGTCTTGATGTAGCCACATCGAGCATCTTGTAGTTGATTATAAAAACTGGGCAAAATCGATATAGTATAGTTATATATATATATATATATTTTGAAGTTGAATTATAGATGACCATTTATCAAAAGCATAAAGTTTATATGACGATGAAGGAACGTGAAGGCTCGGATTGGGTGATATCTATGGTCTCAGTGTGTTCAGATGGTAACAAAGAAAATAACCAGAATCACGTAAGATGGTACGTGGTGGTAATAAGGTTAATCATACATCATTACCATCACGAGCCATCAGAACTTTGGTAAGACTTACCGTAATATAACCAAGTTGATCAGACATCATTATATTACATTAACTCATACTTCCATTCCAACATCACTTCATAAGGTTTAACAGAATATAATCATGGAGAACAGAAGTTGAAGCGACCCGTCCTAATCCATAAGGACGAATACAATAACATATGGTTACATTGCGAGGTTCTGACCTCTATATGATACATTTTACAAACATTACATTCGTTTTTAAAAGACAAACTTTCATCACATCGAAAGTCGATGGCATGCATACCATTTCATAATATATCTAACTATAAATGACTTAATAATATTCTTGATGAAGTCAACGACTCGAATGCAACGTCTTTTGAAATATGTCATGAATGACTCCAAGTAATATCTTTAAAATGAGCAAATGCACAGCGGAAGATTTCTTTCATACCTTAGAATAAACATGCTTAAAATTGTCAACCAAAAGGTTGGTGAGTTCATTAGTTTATCATAAACAATCATTTCTATTATTTTAATAGACCACAAGATTTTCATTTCCATTTCTCATAAACATCATCTCATATCAGACATTTCGCAAACTGCATAGAGATAAAAATCATTCATATGGTGACACCTGGTAACCGACCTTAACAAGATGCATATAGAATATCCCCATCATTCCGGGACAACTTCGGACATGATAAATTCGAAGCACTAAAGCATCCGCGACATGGATGGGGCTTGTTGGGCCCGATAGATCTATATTTAGGATTCGCGTCAATTAGGGTGTCTGTTCCCTAATTCTTAGATTACCAGACTAAAAAGGGGCATATTCGATTCGATATTTCAACTATAAAATGTAGTTTCGATTACTTGTGTCTATTTCATAAAACAGTTATAAAAGCAGCGCATGTATTCTCAGTCCCAAAAAAATATATTGCAAAAGTATTTAAAAAGGGAACAAATGAAACTCACAATAATTTTGTAGTAAAAATACATATGACGACATTAAAAAAAATGTAGGGTTGGCCTTGGATTCACGAACCTATATCAATTGTATATTTATTAAAACATGTAATGGAAATCTCATAATTTCATTTATTACTTATATAATATTTATGTGTTTGTAGTTATATAAATTTTATACTAAATTTTTATTAAATACATATACTTTATTTATATGTATTATATCTTAAATTTTATGTTATATATCTATTTTGTATATATACATTTAAAATAATTTTTATTCATTTTATTATATTAATATATCTATAAATATATGTTTAGTATTATATTTAAAAACCGATAGTTTATTATATGTAAGTATTTTTATAAATATTTTTCATAATAATAATACTAACCTAAATGAAATTTTAATAAATATAATAACTTTAATAAAAATGTTAATTTTTGATAGGGAGATAGTTTTAATAAAAATAGTAGTAATAATCATATTAATAAATATAATGATAATATTGATAATAATACTTATTTTAATAATAATAATAATAATAATAATAATAATAATAATAATAATAATAATAATAATAATAATAATAATAATAATAATAATAATAGTAATAATAACTTGATACTAATACTAATATTAATGATAATAATAATAGTTTGTGTTATTTTCGTAATAACAATAATAATAATAATAATAATCATATCATTAATAGTAATAATAATCATACTTATATTAATGATAATAATAATAATAATACTATTAATGCTTAGTGACATTACATAATAATAACTAAAATGATAATAATAACAATCATAATATTAATATTAACATAACAATAACAATAATTAATAATACTCATAATATCAATAATAATACTAATAATGGTTATGATACTTATAATTAAGATGATAATAATAATAATTATAATACTAGTAATAATAATAATAATAACTAATGATAATAAAAATAATAATAACAATAATCATAATAATAATAAATGATAAATAATAATAAATGTGTATACCCTTAAAAGCATTTTCTAAAAAAAATTAGCCACGAACCGGACTCGAACCCAAGACCTCTTGGTTAACATACATGTCCCTAACCATCTGAGCTGCTATGTTTTTCTATTATTATTAGCATTTCAATTATATTTAACTCGAAATTACTATATCCTTCTTCTTCACCATGTGTTCGATTGACCAGGGAAATTAATAACCATAATCTCATAGTTCCATATTTGAAATTATGATATAAAATTGAAATACAAATAACCAGTGATTGATTTGTATTAACAGAACAAGAAAAAAAATAAAAGCATAACAGCTCGCTGAAGAACACGATGGGCTCAAACATCAATTTAAATTTTTGGACTGTTTCAGGTAATGATCTCTGCATGAAAAATTTTCTAAATCATACTTATAAACTTTATCAATCATCAATTTTACTAGAGGTTTCAATACGAATCTGAATTTCACCAAAAACAAAACATTTGACTTTTGATAATTAAACTTTGACTCAATAATTCGAGGTCGTTTTGAAAAATTGGGATATGAGATTTTGCAGAAAGACTGAGTGAAAGATTCCTAACAAGACTGCATTCTTGGATCTTGATAATTGGTTCGTTTTTTAATTTTGGTCAAAAAGAAAACAAGAACAGAGGAACGGCTGAGTTTGTTTATTTTTCTTCAGTTAAATCAATAAATTAAAAATCAAAAGTGGTTGCAATTGATAATGAATACGAAGAATGATTCGTTTAACATTGATGTGATCGATTATATAAGGATTGCAATTGTCAATTTCTTCAACAGTCAACAAGGACAGCAGAGAAAATAAAATAATAAAAAAAATAAAAGCTGAAATCAATTGTTACCAGATTCGCTTGAGGTTAATTTGTAGTTCCAATTGTGTCGACAAGAGTACCAATTAAGAATAGAAGAAGGAGAAAAGAATTATATCGATAGTGATGGCTAACTGAATACATCTATATCCTATTTGTATTTATCTGGTAATTTTTGTTTATCTGATTCAGTAATAATAATTTACATATATAAATATAAATACTGTAAATATTATTACTAATAATAAAAATATTAATAATAATAATAATAATAGAATTAATAATATTAATAATGATATTAAAATAATATTCATAATAATAATAATGATAAAGGTAATAATAGAAGAAATAATGATAATAATAAAAATGATAACTTTTAGTGATAATAATCATAATAATAAATTAAATTATAATTTTTCTACTAGTTATAATAATAATGATATTAATATAACATATATATTTTAACTTTGTAATTAAATTTAATATAATAATTTTATGTTTTATTATTTATATAATACTTATTAATTACATATTATATATTAACATATATTGAATATTATACATTTTTATATATAGTAATAATATACATTTAATCAGCAATTAAGTATAAATTTCGTATATATATATATATATATATATATATATATATATATATATATATATATATATATATATATATATCATTACTTATGTAATATCTAATAATCATAATAATAACTTTTTATTATTATTATGATTATTAGATATTACATAAGTAATGATATATATATATATATATATATATATATATATATATATATATATATATATATATATCATTACTTATGTAATATCTAATAATCATAATAATAACTTTTTATTATTATTATTATGATTATTAGATATTACATAAGTAATGATATATATATATATATATATATATATATATATATATATATATATATATATATATATATATATATTTATATATATATATATATTTATATATAGATATATATATATATATATAATTATACATAGAAATTTTATATATATATTTATATATATAGTTTCATTTTTAGTAACAACTTTTTATCTTGTGTAATATTTTACATAATTAACTCAATTGTTTAAATTGTATTTCATTATTTCAATTTATTATAATAACTTATTTTTATATATAAATATATATCTAGTTACAACAATCGTTCGTGAATCGTCAGAAATAGTCACAGGGTAATTGCATATATGAAAATAATTCAAAAATTTTGAGACTCAACATTACAGACTTTGCTTATCGTATCGAAACCATATAAGATTTAAGTTTAAATTTGATCAGAAATTTCTGGGTTGTCACAGTACCTACCCGTTAAAGAAATTTCGTCCCGAAATTTGAGTGGGATCATCATGGCTGACAATAAGTATGTTTTCATGACTCATATGAGCTGATAGATAGAGTTTTATTACCATTGAGTAATAAGGATAAAATAATTTGATTATTCGAAGAGTACGAATGAAACTATCAAAAAATAGCGAAATGAGGAAATTAAAGATTTGTCTTAACTTTTGACGTTGTCTTGGTTGAATTCCGGAATTCAAAGGATTTAAAGAAAATCTTCGAAATCTAAAAGATTTGATTCTTCGGCGAATAAGAAAATTAAGATCTTCTTTGGTTAAATGCAATAATTTATTTTGATTGCTCTGTCAGATATTTCACTATAAATTCACCCTCTTCATTTCTCTTATATTTTGGAGTTCCATCACTTTATTTTCTCTCCCCGACTTTAAGTCAAGCGAATAATGGTCCAGAATTCGTGGATATGAAGTTTCGAATGAACATGACTAATGTTCTAGGAAAGAAACAGTAATAGCACAATCTGACTTGTCAAATTACCAGAATTCAAGGGAAAAGATAGGACTATCAAGAAAATATGTTCTTGATGTGTTTATAGATTAGAAAGAATGAAAGAGTCATGTAACATGGCACATGATGACGTTATGGTCTGTGAATCATCATGTTTCATTAGAAACTCAGCATGACTTACTTTAATATAATCACGTTGATCAAGTGTCATTATATTATACTAACTCATGCTTCAGTTCCCAACACTACTTCAAAAACATTCAAATTTTAAATTCTAATTCTTTAGAATTTAGAAACTAAAAAAGTTTCCTGTATGATGTAACACAGATTTCACAAAGAGATAAATGATTTCAGATAAGAATTGTTATGAAAATATCTTCAGAAATATCGAGGATATTTATAATGAAAGATACGATGATATCTTAGATTTTCTAATATCGAAGGATGATGATGAAAATTTGTTCGTAATAGTGTAGAGTCAGGAGCAAGGTATTCGTTAATAACTTCAGCAAACACTGAATCATTTGGGTTTTTTGAAGGCAGGTTTAGTCTCTGTGAATTGTCTACAACCTTCTTCATAGTTTCGCATAATCAGCTTTTCGGTGCTAAATTTTCTAGTGAGCATTTTCAACACTCCATCATACTTTTGGCTGTTAAGGTCATTTACAGTTTTTGCTGCTTTATCAGCATTTTCAAAATTTGGAGTATTGATTCGTAGACTGGGTGCTTTGCAGAATTTCAGAATGGAAGGTCATAATTCTAAGAGATAAATGTTATATGTATACATATAACTGTTGATGTAGAAACACTGCGAGAGTCAAAATACTGATTGCTAATTCTCAGTAATTGGTATGGCAATTCTCGTTACCAGAGGCTGATGATGGGGTTTCGATAACAATAATGATTTTTCAGAAAGTCAAAGATCAATAAAGTTGCTGGTAAGTTTACTACTAATGTGGTGGAATATAAATGGTTCTCCGGTAACGATGATGAAAAGCAAACTTATATATCAAGGTTATAATATAGCTAATCCAAATGAAAGTCGAAGTTGATTTGTTGGAGTTGTGACAAAATTGGCTAATTTAAAAAAGAATTTAAATTTGTTGGAGCTGATAACAATAAGTTTGCAAACTCGGTATTTTTAATCATTCTTCTACGCTAATCACTCTCATGAATTTAAATTTTTACTAATTTCTTGCAAATGAGGGCATTGCAAGATCTCAAGTGTGGGGAAGGGTTATAAATTCTCTTGGTTTTACACTTAGTTTGTTTGCCAAATTTTGTGAAAATTTGAAAAATTTAAAAAAATTTCAACTAAATGAATTCAAAATCATGTTTATACATATTTATGAACGATAAAATTAGGTGTTAATACCAAAATTATTGTTACCTCGGAGAGAACATAAATGGAGAAACAGCCCAAAACGCTTGAATTCATTTAAAATGGAATAGAAGAGAATAAAAAGGCAAAGAAAAGAATAAATAAAAGTTAAGTGTGGGAAGAATTTACCAAGTTCTTCAAAACATATATCACATATTTGTACAAGATTATTGCAGGTACTTTTGCTTCGGACTAAACTAATCAATTTTACCCGATTTACTATAATATATTTGAAAGAAAGATGGATCTACACGATGAATCAATTCCATCATTAAAAGGAAGTAAAGTCTTCCGAGAAAGAAATGCGCTTCTTGATTTAGGTTAGGAAGTTGTCATCCGGACCAGTTGTAGAGTCTACGAAAAACCTTGAAAAGTTTTCTCAAAATCAGCTGGAAATCCACGGACCTCAGCATCAAACAGGGTCACCAAGTGGTCAGACTTATCCTATCCCTGAGAGGATCTATCTCGTAAAATGGGGAGGTCACAGTGCAAATTAGCTTGATAAGACTAATGAATCAGACCCACAGAAAGGATAATCTCCTTAAAGATTAAAAATCAGCTTTTAATCCTGATATTACTCAATCCTTGAGATTGACCTTAAATATTGAGAATTACAAACTCATGGAATTCGATGATATCTAAACTCGAGCTTGAACGAGAAAATATTTTGATCAAATTAAAGTCGATTTGTTTTCTGAAAACCTATTTTCAATGCGTTCATTACCATTGAACGTAAAATCCTAGGAATTCACCTGTAATTCATTAGGTCACCTGAACCAATTCGGGTTTCAACCGTAAGAATGGTGGTTGCATAGCGTGGTCGAAGATAGGACCTTGTGCCAGACCGAAAAATTATAGGGTGATCTTTACTATTGCTCCTACAAAGGATAGTAATTGCATCCGAAACATTGTGGACCATGAACATCTGCATATCTTTAGACATTGCCTTAACAGTTTCTTGTTCATCGCTTTTCTTTACAACCGGACGGTAGTTTACCGAAAGGTAATATACGGACCAAGTATACTGGACGTGTTGCTTTCCTAATACAAGGATTAGCAAGTGGGTGACACAAAACCACAAGTTTTGAGCTAAAATTTTAAAATCTGAAACCCATAAAAATAACAAAAATATTTTGTAAACACCGGTGAAGGGTTATTCCGGAAAACTTATCTAGGGTAAAAGCTAGATTGAATTTTCAAAAGATCAAATGTTTTCATAAGGATCCAATTTCCTTAAAATATCTAAATTTTCATAGTCATGTGGGACTGTAAACCACATCGTTACTATCATTGTTCATACCGCCGTATCAAAATCACTGATGTACAAAGTGTGAAGAATAAAGAAGTGATTCGTGTAATGTATTATATTATTTCAATTTCTGTATTGCTTGAGGACAAGCAACGTTCAAGTGTGGGGATATTTGATAATGCTAAAAAGGAACATATATTTCATAGCAATATCCTTTCAAGAAAACAAGATTTCAGTTGCAATTGTTCTATTTCCAAGTGATATTCGTTTAAATAAATAAGTGCGAAGACTGAAGACGCAAATGAAGATTTAAAGACGCAAATGATCAAAAAGCTCAAATGTACAAGATACAATCCAAGTGGTTCAATTTATTGATGAATAACGTCTAAAAATTACAAGAGTACAAGTCGCGGAACGCAAAGTACAAGATATCTAAGCGTACGAAAGGACGTTCAAAAATGCAGAACCAAGACATAAATCGAGTAAAAACGTACGACTCAACGGAGCTAAAATTAAAAGTCTACTATGCACATGAATATAATATATATATATATATATATATATATATATATATATATATATATATATATATATATAAAATTATATAAAATTCTATATATTATATTATATTATTAAATATAACGTCGACAAACCAGCAAACAAAAGTGAGTGAGCTGGATTCAGCTGGCCATGCGATCGTATGGCCAGGAAGACCATTATTCATGCGATCGCATGAAGCCAGAAAACTGGCCAAGTGCTATAAATAGCCAACGAATTCGACTAGTTTTAGGACACCTTTTTCACTCTTCTCTCTTCTGTAATATTTATAATTATATTTATATTATAATTTTAATTTAAGTTAATTTTAATAATAAAGTTATGGTTTAGTTGGGTTACTGTAAGAAATATTTTACGGGTTTTAAAGTCGAAAATCTGTCCGGGTAACGCTACACGATAAATAATCACTGTAAGCTATGTTCTTCCCTTTTAAATTAATGTCTCGTAACTAAGTTATTATTATGCTTATTTGAGCTGAAGTAATCGTGATGTTAGACTAAATATTAAGACGGAGTTATTGGATTTTGTACCATAATTAAGGTTTGGACAAAAGACCGACACTTGTGAACATTGGACTATTAACTATTAATAGGTATGGGGTATTGTCTAATTGAACGACAACTCATTGGAACCTGTCGAACCTATCTTCAAATTAGTTAAACTAATAATTATTAAATTGATTACGAATGTCCTCTTTAGTGACGTTTATACGACATCTTTACAAGCATTTAATTAATTATTCGGGTTGCAAGTAGGTAAATTAATATTCATATCTCATTAAAACAGGGGTAGATTACATACAAGGATAATTGGTGTAATTGTTAACAAAGTAATAAAACCTTGGATTACACGCAGTCGATAACCTGGTGTAATCATTAAACAAAGTATTAAAACCTTGTTACAGTTCGAATCCCTAATTAGTTGGAATATTTGACTTCGGGAATAAGGTTAATTTGACGAGCATTTTATAATTATGACCGATGGACTATTATGGACAAAAACCAAATAGGTTTCAAATAATCCAGGGCAAAGGACAATTAACCCAAAAGTAATAAATTAAAATCAAAACATCAAACATCATGATTACGGAAGTTTAAATAAGCATAATTCTTTTATTGTATTTCTCATCGTACTTTTAATTACTGTCATTTTATTATTCGCAATTTTATATTTCATCATTGTTATTTATTTTACGCATTTTAATTATCGTCATTTATCTTTACACTTTATTTAAAATCGACAAACCGGTCATTAAACGGTAAACCCCCCTTTTATAATAATATTATTACTTACTATATATATATATATATATATATATATATATATATATATATATATATATATATATATATATATATATATATATATTATAAAAATAGTTAATAAAAATATAGCGTTCAACTCAGCTAGCTCCCTGTGGAACGAACCGAACTTACTAAAAACTACACTATTCTATGATTATGTACACTGCTTATAAGTATTGTAGCAAGGTTTAGGTATATCCCATAAATAAATAAATAAATAAAACTTGTGAAATTTTGCTATATTTCGTAATAAACAATAATAGTATTTCGCCATTGTATATGTGTCCCGATATTTAAAATGCGTAAATAACAGTAATTAAATGACGATAAATAAAGTGCGTAAAATAAATAACAGAAATTAAATAACGATAAATAAAATTGCGAGAATTAGAATTGCGATAAATAAATTGCGATAAATAAAATGTAAAAAGGAATTAACAGTTAGCTAGGAACAGTTAGCTAGGATTTTGTTACCGTGGATTCTTAACAAAATTTCTCATAGTTAATTTGTTTGTTTCTAACAAATTTTATTTTGTCAAATGTTTTCTTCATTATGCCACTTGTCGGATTCTGATAGGTCAAAATCCAAATATGAAATTGAATGAAAATGGTTATTCTGCGGTGAACGAATACGTATATCTATGGATGTAAGTAGGATAGTAATTGACTGTTGAATCATATTTGAAGAATGTACAGTGTAATTTATTAATGTGAAATCTAAATATTCTTCGGGTATTACCTACCAGTTAAAGTATTTTCACCATTAACAGTTTGTACAAAAGAATTTTTAATTACAATCTTTATGAAAATATATTTTCTTCAGATGTAATATAGATTTAATGAGTTAATATGAAATTAATCTCATTTGCTTTACCGTTAGAACTAGAATATATAATCTCTAAAACATTAAAAGTTATATAATCGTCATGCAGAATGAAGATAAATGATGTAGAACGATTCATAGAACGATGATTAAGTTCGAGGTATGGATGGTGATATTTGAGGCGTGTGATGTTGAGGTTTATGTTATTGGTGGTACTGGTGCCGATGTTGGTGGTATTGTTGGTGCCGGTGATATTGCTGAAGCTGGTACATTTTGCACCATATTCTCCAAATTGATTACTCGAGCGTGAAGCTCGTTGACTTCTTCCATTATTCCGGAATGATTGTCGGTCAGAACGAGAGAATGAATAAGGTTTAGAATTGTAGATAGAACATAATCGTGACGAGCTATCCTAGAAATGAGGCTGAAAATGGAGCTTCGGATAGGTTCGTCGGTAAGTGCTTCAGGTTCTTCGTCAAGAGGGAAATGTGGTGGATGAAAAGGATCACCTTCTTCGTGTCTCCATTGATTAAGTCGACAATGAACCCATCCCCAATTCATCCAGAATTGGTGATGAATGATTCGTTGATCCATTCCGGTTACACTGCTTTCGGAGCCTAAGTGATACTCCATATCAGAATCCGAGGGATTTGAACTAGTTGTTAGTTCCATCTTGTACGGTTAGGTAAAGAGTTTTCGATATGAAATGATTTCTGTCTATCGGATGGTATTCTAATTACATAGAATATCTATATATATAGAACAAAAGATTTCGTAGATTACAGAGGAATTTAAGGAATATGTCAGGCAAAGTTTACAGTAACAGATACACTAAGATATAAATTTTGTCTATACACTATTCATGCAATTAATGGAATAAGATGTGTCTAGATTAAGAATGATAAGTAGATAATTTTATACGGATGATAAGTAGATGATTTCTGACTAGAAATGGTTAGCAAAACTTTTGAAATGCAGACACGATCGAAGTCCAGACTCACTAATGCATCCTAACAACTATCAGTTAGACACACTAATGCAAGATCTGGTTCGCTAAGACCACCGCTCTGATACCACATGAAGCGACCCGTCTGAAATGTCCCGTTCATATTGATTATAAACGTTCCATATTAATTGATTTTGTCGCGAGCTTTTGACCTCTATATGAGACGTTTTTCAAAGACTACATTCATTTTTAAAACAACCATAACCTTTATTTTATCGATAAAGGTTTAAAAGCATTACGTCGATTATCAAATAATGATAATCTAAAATATACCGTTTACACACGACCATTACATAATGGTTTACAATAAGAATATATTACATCAAAAATAAGTTTCTTGAATGCAGTTTTTACATAATATCATACAAGCATGGACTCTAAATCTTGTCCTTATTTTAGTATGCAACAGCGGAAGCTCTTAATAATCACCTGAGAATAAACATGTTTAAAACGTCAACAAAAATATTGGTGAGTTATAGGTTTAACCTATATATTATCAAATCATAATAATAGACCACAAGATTTCATATTTCAATATATATCCCATACATAGAGATAAAAATCATTCATATGGTGAACACCTGGTAACCGACATTAACAAGATGCATATATAAGAATATCCCCATCATTCCGGGACACCCTTCGGATATGATATAAATTTTAAAGTACTAAAGCATCCGGTACTTTGGATGGAGTTTGTTAGGCCCAATAGATCTATCTTTAGGATTCGCATCAATTAGGGTGTCTGTTCCCTAATTCTTAGATTACCAGACTTAATAAAAAGGGGCATATTAGATTTCGATAATTCAACCATAGAATGTAGTTTCACGTACTTGTGTCTATTTTGTAGATCATTTATAAAACCTGCATGTATTCTCATTCCAAAAATATTAGATTTTAAAAGTGGGACTATAACTCACTTTCACAGATTTTTACTTCGTCGGGAAGTAAGACTTGGCCACTGGTCGATTCACGAACCTATAACAAATATGTACATATATATCAAAGTATGTTCAAAATATATTTACAATATTTTTAATACGTTTATTGTTTTAAGTTTATTAAGTCAGCTGTCCTTGTTAGTAACCTACAACTAGATGTCCATAATTAGATGTACATAAATAAATCGATATATATTATCTTGAATCAATCCACGACCCAGTGTATACACGTCTCAGCCTAGATCACAACTCAAACTATATATATTTTTGGAATCAACCTCAACCCTGTATAGCTAACTCTAACATTACTGCATATAGAGTGTCTATGGTTGTTCCAAATAATATATATAGATGAGTCGATATGATATGTCAAAATATTTGCATACGTGTCTATGGTATCCCAAGATTACATAATATATTATAATACATGTATAATACAATATAAGTTAGCTAGGATATGATTAATATAGATTTGTTACCAATTTTCACGTAGCTACAACAAGCAAAAATAACCAATCTTGTTTTACCCATAACTTCTTCATTTTAAATCCGTTTTGAGTGAATCAAATTGCTATGGTTTCATATTAAACTTAACTTTATGAATCTATACAGAAAAAGTATAAGTTTATAGTCGGAATTACATATTACAAGTCATTTTTGTAAAGGTAGTCAATTCAGTCGAAAGAACGACGTCTAGATGACCATTTTGGAAAACATACTTCCACTTTGAGTTTAACCATGATTTTCGGATATAGTTCCATGTTCATAAGAAAAATCATTTTCCCAGAAGAACAACTTTTAAATCAAAGTTTATCATAGTTTTTAATTATCCAAACCAAAACAGCCCCCGGTTTCACTATGACAGCGTATATCCGATTATATAGTGTTCATCGTGTTTCGTGGTTTTAAATAATTAAGTTAGTATATCAGATAGATATAGAACATGTATTTAGTTGATTTTAAAAGTCAAGTTAGAAGGATTAACTTTTGTTTGCGAACAAGTTTAGAATTAACTAAACTATATTCTAGTGATTACAAGTTTAAACCTTCGAATAAGATAGCTTTATATGTATGAATCGAATGATGTTATGAACATCATTACTACCTCAAGTTTTCTGGATAAAACCACTAGAAATGAGAAAAATGGATCTAGCTTCAAAGGATCCTTGGATGGCTTGAAAGTTCCTGAAACAGAATCATGACACGAAAACAGTTCAAGTAAGATTTTCACTCGAAATAAGATTGTTATAGTTGTAGAAATTGAATCAAAGTTTGAATATGAATATTACCTTGAATTAGAAAGATAACCTACTATAAATAACAAAGGTTCCTTGATCTTATATGATTACTTGGAATGGATTAGAAAGCTTGGAAGTAGACTTGCAAACTTGGAAGTATTCTTGATTTTTATGAAACTATACTTATGGAATTTATGAAGAACACTTAGAACTTGAAGATAGAACTTGAGAGAGATCACTTAGATGAAGAAAATTGAAGAATGAAAGTGTTTGTAGGTGTTTTTAGTCGTTGGTATATGGATTAGATATAAAGGATGTGTAATTTTGTTTTCATGTAAATAAGTCATGAATAATTACTCATATTTTTGTAATTTTATGAGATATTTCATGCTAGTTGCCAAATGATGGTTCCCACATGTGTTAGGTGACTCACATGGGCTGCTAAGAGCTGATCATTGGAGTGTATATACCAATAGTACATACATCTAAAAGCTGTGTATTGTACAAGTACGAATACGGGTGCATACGAGTAGAATTGTTGATGAAACTGAACGAGGATGTAATTGTAAGCATTTTTGTTAAGTAGAGGTATTTTAATATGTGTCTTGAAGTCTTTCAAAAGTGTAAGAATACATATCAAAACACAACATGTATATACATTCTAATGGAGTCGTTAAGTCTTCGTTAGTCGTTACATGTAAGTGTTGTTTTGAAACGTTTAAGTTAACGATCTCAATTAATGTTGTTAACCCAATGTTTATTATATCAAATGAGATATTAAATTATTATATTATCATGATATTATGATGTATGAATATCTCTTAATATGATATATACATTAAAATATCGTTACAACGATAATTGTTACATATAAGTCTCGTTTCGTAATTCTTGGGTTAGTAGTCTTGTTTTTACATATGTAGTTCATTGTTAACACACTTAATGATATATTTAAATATCATTTTATCATGTTAAATATAGTGTATCAATATCTTAATATGATACATATGTATTTAGTAGACGTTATCATAACGATAATCGTTATATATATCATTTCGAGTTTCTTAACTTAGTAATCTCATTTCTTATGTATACCACACATTGTTAATATACTTAGTGCAATACTTAATCATCATAATCTTATGTCAACCATATATATATATATATATATATATATATATATATATATATATATATATATATATATATATATATATATATATATATATATATATATATATATATATATATATATATATATATATATGTCTATATATATACCACAACATGTAGTTTTTACAATTTTGTAACGTTCGTGAATCGCCGGTCAACATGGGTGATCAATTGTCTATATGAAACTTATTTCATTTAATCAAGTCTTAACAAGTTTGATTGCTTAACACGTTGGAAACATTTAGTCATGTAAATATCAATCTCAATTAATATATATAAACATGGAAAAGTTCGGGTCACTACAGTACCTACCCGTTAAATAAATTTCGTCCCGAAATTTTAAGCTGTTGAAGGTGTTGATGAATCTTCTGAAAATAGATGCGGGTATTTCTTCTTCATCTGATCTTCACTCTCCCAGGTGAACTCGGGTCCTCTACGAGCATTCCATCAAATCTTAACAATTTCTATCTTGTTTTGCTTAAGTCTCTTAACCTCACGATCCATTATTTCGACGGGTTCTTCAATGAATTGAAGTTTTTCATTGATTTGGATTTCGTCTAATAGAATAGTGAGATCTTCTTTAGCAAAACATTTCTTCAAATTCGAGACGTTGAAAGTGTTATGTACAACCGCGAGTTGTTGAGGTAGCTCCAGTTGGTAAGCTACTGGTCCGACACGATCTATAATCTTGAATGGTCCAATGTACGGTAGAAACTCGTCCTAATCCATTCGGATGAAGTCCATATCGATTATCAATGATTCACAACAGTTGATTACATCGCGAGGTACTTGACCTCTATATGATACATTTTATAAACATTGCATTCGTTTTTGAAAAGACAATCTTTCATTACATCAAAAGTTGACGGCATGCATACCATTTCATAACATATCTAACTATAATTGACTTAATAATAATCTTGATGAACTCAACGACTCGAATGCAACATCTTTTGAAATATGTCATGAATGACTCAAAGTAATATCTCAATGATGAGCAAATGCACAGCGGAAGATTTCTTTCATACCTGAGAATAAACATGCTTTAAAGTGTCAACCAAAAGGTTGGTGAGTTCATTAGTTTAACATAAATAATCATTTCCATCATTTTAATAGACCACAAGATTTTTATTTTCAGTTCTCATAAATAAACGTCCCATGCATAGAGACAAAATATCATTCATATGGATTGAACACCTGGTAACCGACATTAACAATATGCATATAAGAATATCCCCATCATTCCAGGATCCTCCTTCGGACATGATATAAATTTCGAAGTACTAAAGCATCCGGTGCTTTGGATGGGGCTTGTTGGGCCCAATAGATCTATCTTTAGAGTTCGCGTCAATTAGGGTGTCTGTTCCCTAATTCTTAGATTACCAGACTTAATAAAAAGGGGCATATTCGATTTCAATCATTCAACCATATAATGTAGTTTCGATTACTTGTGTCTATTTCGTAAAACATTTATAAAAGTTGCGAATGTATTCTCAGCCCAAAAATATAAAGGGTAAAAAGGCAAATGAAACTCACAATACTGTAGTTTGTAGTAAAAATACATACGACGACATTGAACAATGCAGGGTTTGGCCTCGGATTCACGAACCTATATCATTTGCATATATATTAACACATATCTCATTTAATCAACTAAGTGTACTTATATTAAAATTTGTATTTTTTTATATATAATTATTCTTATAATAAATATATGATATATATAATTTAATTAAAGTTTTATCAATATAAATGGTAATATATTAGTTAAAAACATATTAGTATGTAATATTAGTTGACTTGTAATATATTTTTATATAGATAACATTTGTTTGTTAAAAATAGTAATTATAATAATACTAAAAATAATAATAGTAATGATACTAATAATAATAATAATAATAATAATAATAATAATAATAATAATAATAATAATAATAATAATAATAATAATAATAATAATAATATTTTGATAAGAAAACTACCTCACAAGAAGTAGACCTTAAAAATAACAAGATTTCCCAAGTCCGGGTTTGAACCCGCGACGTCCCGCTAACCCGATAACACTATAAACCACTCCTCTATTCCTTATTTTCTGATAATGACCATACTTGATTTTGTTTAACCTATTAATTGTTCCTTCTTCTTTTTCCATAAAAAAATGCTACAACTCAGGCTCGAACCCGAGACCTCTCATTCAACCGAAACACCTCTTAACCAATACGCTATCTCAATTTTTCTGTTTTATAATGGATTCAAATGTATTAAACCCGTGTTTTTCGGTTTTTATTTTCTTCCCCAACGACCCATAACCATCATCATTCGTCATTATCATCATCAACTCATGATCAATATCATAATTCATCTTCATTATTTTATCCTAATCCTTTTCATCTTAATTCGTACATATTATTATCTATTTCCCTAATCATCATCATCATTCCTCTTTATCATATTATTATGATCATAATCATAATTATGAACATCGTTGCCTCGTTCACCCTCTTACATAAATATGACACCGTCATCATTCACTTAGTATCTACATAATTAATATTGCTGTAACATCATCATTCGTTTTCTTTTTCTTTTTATCAATGCCATCAACTTCAGTAACATCTATAATTGTTACCTTCACTCATTATTGTATCATTCAGCCCAACTAGAAATCATATTATAGATTTCGGTCCAACTACACATGAGGTATACGGCCCAGCAGGAAAAAAAAACAACGAGCCAAAGAAGTGAATTTGGTTCAATTGTAGGGAATCAAATGAGATTTCAATCTCTGTAAAAAAAAAATCAACGAAATAAGTGGGGTTCGGTAGCATGGATTTTGAATGGCAGATAAGGAAAAGAACGCATACACTTATCACCTTTTCATCACTCCACCAATGCAATTATCCACATAAAATAATAAAAAGGTGAACCGATGAATGAATGTTGTACGTAACTAGTTCGATCATTATCAAAGTTACTTAAAATAAATAAAGTGGAACGTCCCTTTTTATTTGAGTGACCCAATTGGTCTGCCATGAAGTTCCTCTTTTTGTCCCATAAGCATAATTGGAGTATTTTGTATAATACACCATATTGTAAAGTTGATAAAGCCTTAATAATATTTAAAGCTGTGTTCGGTTATGACCTGGTTTGCGAGAAAAATAGAAATGGAGCAGCAATAAACGAGCATCAAAGCAACAGCTAAATAAAACAGTTTTGGTTTGATGAAGGTGACGTTTTGGGTGACGGTTTACAAACAGGAAAGAATTTCTCGATGGTCATTGTTATGGTTGTAATCAGAAAACAATGGTGGTGGAGATGGTTGGTGTTGAAGATGATACATAATATTCGATGGTTTATTGAGCAAGAATAGGAGAGAGATAGTTGTCGACTAGAAAAGAAACGTGCAGTAATAATGATTTAGTAGATAACTAAGGTGAGGTTTCTTGGTAGTTTAAATAAAATACGCGAATATCTTTCGATTAATTAACTAGTGGTTTGTTGGGATTATGATCGAAGCAAAAAAAATTTAACCGAAGTGATGGTGACTGATCTTCATGGGTTTAGAAGTCAACGAGCAGTCAATGAAGCTTTGATAATCGAAGTTATTGGGTTATGGTGGCGTTTGGACAGGAGAGTAGTAGTAACACAATCAAATGAGATGATGATGGAAGATGATGGTTGCCATGAGTTTCGATGAAGGTGATGTTGGTTGAGTGGTGTTTGATGGTTAAGTTGTGAAGATGTTGTACAATTACAAAGAGGGTTGTGATGGTGGTCATGTATATAAGTCTTGACGCAGAATATATATATATATATATATATATATATATATATATATATATATATATATATATATATATATATATATATATATATATATATATAAAGGGTGTTAAAGATATATAATGATAAATAGATAATGATAGATATAGACTTTTAACAGAAAGGCAAAAGAAAAAAAATACAAGTGGGTGTTTGATTGTTGTGATAATTGATTCGTTGGACATCAAATAATTGGAAAATGTACAGCATAAAAGGATTCGTAATAGTGGTGATGTGAATTTTTGGTTTTGTAAGTCAAATTAAGAACAAAAAAAGAAAGCATGTAATTTAGAAGTAGTGGGTATAGATTGGAATCAAGCACAGTGAAACACAATGACTCTCAAATCAAGTAATACACAATTCAATAATATTCAGTTCACGGGTATAATTCAATCAACTAAAGTACTAATTTAATATTAATAATATTTAATAATAATAATTTTTATTATTTTACCTTTTTAATTCCAACTGATTAATGTGTATATGATTACTCAAATATTATATATATTCTTATATTTATATTTATATTTATCTTTATATATATTTACATATTTAGTTACACACAATTGTTCGTGAATCATCGGGCATAGTCAAAGGTCAAATTTATACATGAACATAGTTCAAAGTTTTTTTTTGAGACTTCAACATTACAGTCTTTGCTTATCGTGTCGAACTCATATAAAGATTAAGTTTAAATTTAGTCGAAAATTGCCGGGTCGTCACAGTACCTACCCGTTAAAGAAATTTCGTGCCGAAATTTGAGTGAGGTGGTCATGGATAACAATAAAAATGTTTTCATGACGAATATGAGTTGATAAGTAGAGTTTTATCATCATTGAGTAATATGGATAAAACCATTCGATTATTCGAAGAGTACGAGTGAAGCTATCACTAAAGAGTGAAATGAATATTTTCATGTTCGTCTTAACCGGTGACGCAGTCACGGTTGATTTCCAGAATTAAAGGGGTTTAGAGGAAATCTTCGAAATCTAAAAGATTTGATTCTTCTGCGAATAAGGAAATTAAGATCTCTATAATTAAATACGGTGATCTGCCTCGATTATTCTATCTGATATTTCCATTATAAATTGAACTCTTCCGTTCCATTATTCTCATCATTCCTATACTTTCTTTCTTAGTTCATACATCCAAAAGATTGTGAAAATGCTTAATCCCGTTCTAATCCTTGATATTTTCTAATTATCATTTCTGTCACCCCTTCTTTTCAATCTTCCATAAAAAGAATCTGTTTACTTCTACTATTACCTTGGGTGATACTATTCTTAATTATACCGTGTCTTTATATTGCTGTTCGTATTAATATCCATGGTTTGTAACCTTCGTGTTGTTATTGGGCTTTATATTTTCTCTTATATTTTGGAGCTCTTTGCCTTTTTATTCTCCCTTCAACCTCTGGTAAAGCGAGTAACAGTCCAGAATTCATAGGTATGAAGTTTTAGATGAACATAGTTAATGTTCTAAGAATAAAATTGTAATGGCATGATCTTCATTTGGTAAATTACCAAAATATCCGGAAGATAGAACTATCAAGGAGACATATTCTTAATATGTTTGGAGATTGGATAGAATGTAAGAGTCGTGTAAATGGCACATGATGATGGTATGTTCTGTGAATAATCACGTTCCATTAGAAACTCAGCATGAATTACTGTAATATAATCACGTTGATCAAGTGTCATTATATTATACTAACTCATGCATCAGTTCCCAACATTACTTCAATAACTTTCATATTTTAAGCTCAAAAGTTTACAGAATATAGAAACTAACAGTTTCTATATGATGTAACACTGATAGTACGAAGAGATCAATGATTTCAGATAAGAATAGTTATAAAAATATCTCCAGAAATATGGAGGATATTTATAATGAAAGATACGATAATATCTCGAAATATCTAATATCAGAGGATGATAGAAACTATTGTCTGCAAGGGTTTAGAGTAATGAGCAAGATATTCACTAAAGACCTTAGCAGACATTGAATCATTTGGATTCTTTGAAGTCAAACTTATTCTTTGTGATTTGTCCACGACTTTCTTCATAGTTTCGCATAATCTGCTTTTCGGTACTAAATTTTCTATTGAATGTTTCCATTATAATGATACACAGGAAGCACGAAGAGGTATATAATTTCGGATGAGAATATTTATGAAAATATCCTCAGAAATATCGAAGATATTGATGATGATATTTTGGAATTTCTAAGTTCGATGGTTGATAAGGAAAATTTTTCCGCAAGATTTTAACATGACTTCGGAGCAAGATTTTTTTTTAAAGATTTCAACAGACCCATAATTACCTGGATTCTTTGAATATAGGGTATGGTCCTTGTATTTGTCCTTGGTCTCCTTCGTGGTTAGCTCAATCCATTTTCCAGTTCCAACTTTTCTGAGCTTTTCCAACATTCTATTCTTTATCATCAAACTTCCGATGATTAAGGTCATTTACAGTTTGTGTTGCTTCATTCAACTTTTCAAAATTCAGAGTATTAGTTCACAGACTGGGTGCTTTTCAGAATTTCAGAATGGAAGATCATTAATCTAAGAGATAAATGTTATACATATAACTGTTGATGTAGATACGCTGTGAGTTTTCAAAGTACTGCTTGCCGATTCCTCTACATTTACTGCTACCATATCTGAATCATTGGTTATCGATATGAGGTGATTTCAAGAGAATTGTGTTTTTAGATGATTAAACGCTGACGGTAATATGGTGGAATATAAAAGGTTCCCCGGTAACAATAAAAGAGCATACATATAAACCAAGGTGATAATAAGGTTGTTTCGAACGAAAAGTCGAAGTTGATTTGCTGGAGCTGTGACAAAATTTGCTACTTTGAAAGGAATTACCAAGTTATTTTGGGTAATAATAACACTAAAGGAATTAGCACAACTATGTGTTAAACGTTTACTCAGGTTCCGAGTATTTTCAGGTATATAACTATATGCATAAATCTTTCCTTCCGTAGATGAAGTGCGGTTGGTTCATCCTCTCGATTGAGGTGTTTTCGAGAATCATGAAAGGTTGGAACGCAGATTGTAATCGTCAGGATACAAATGAGGTTTAAGATGAAATCAAGTGGCAAACTTGAAGAAATGTTTAATTTCATATGTTATAATCAATATTTTAATTCATTTTAATCGTCCACTGTTGATAGTCCATAGTTCAAAGTCCACAGTTAGCAATTCAATAATTCATATATAGTTTAATATATAACATTCGAATTAATTAATACGTATCGTGACACGTGTACATGTCTCAGACTCGATCACAACTCAAACTATGTATATTATTGTAGAATCAACCTCAACCCTGTATAGAGAACTCGATCATTACTGCATATAGAGTGTCTATGGTTATTCCAAATAGTATATATAGATGCGTCGATATGATATATCAAAACCTTGTATACGTGTCCCGATATTTAAAGTGCGTAAAATACATAACAGAAATTAAATAACGATAAATAAAGTGCGTAAAGCAAATAACAGAAATTAAATGATGATAAATAAAATTGCGAGAATGTAAATTGCGATAATTAAATTGCGATAATATAAAATATAATCAGTTAGCTAGGAACAATTAGCTAGGAACAGTTAGCGTGGATTCTTAACAAAATTTCTCATAGTTAATTTGTTTGTTTCTAACAAATTTTATTTTGTCAAATGTTTTCTTCATTATGCCACTTGTTGGATTCTGATAGGTCAAAATCCAAATATGAAATTGAAGGAAAATGGTTATTCTACTGTAAACGGATACGTATATCTGTGGATGTAACTAGGATAGTAAATGACAGTTGAATCAAATTCGAAGAATGTACAGTATAACATGTTAATATGAAAGTTAAATATTTCCTCAGGTATTACCTACCCGTTAAAATATTTTCACCATTAACAGTTTGTACAAAAGGATTTTTAACTACAATCTTTATGAAAACATATATACATATATATTTTCTTCAGATGCAATCATGGATTTAATGAGTTATTATGATATTAACTCATCTGATTTACCGTTAGAACAAGAATATATAATCTCTAAAATATTAGAGGTTACATAGTCGCTATGCCGAACGAAGATAAATGATGTAGAACGTCATGTAGAACGATGATTATACTAGAGGTACAGAATGAGATGTCAAAGCTGGTGACGCGGATGTTGTTGTTGGTGGTACTAGTGCTGTTGGTGCTGAGGCTGGTGATGTTACTGGTGTTGGTGATACTGCTGGTGCTTGCAAATTGTGTACCGTGCTCTCTAAAGTTAACACTCGAGCTCTGAGTTCTTTAACTTCTTCTACTAACCCTGGTTGGTTATCAATGTGAGGTAGAGGTCGGATATCTTCTCTAGTTCCGTTAATGGTATTCTCAAGATGAAAAATTCTTGCAAAAAGGGTATAAACGGTGTTGCGAACAGGTTCCCCGGTGAGCGGGTCGAGTACTCCAAGGTTAGGTGGTAGATTCAACTCGTGATATGGAGTACCTTCTTCATTTCTCCATAGGGTAAGTATTTCGCGAACCCATCCCCACTTTCTAAAGAAATCACGGTAGTTGATCGGTTGGTGTGCTCCCGTCACGCTGTCTTCAGAGTCGGAGGAACTTGGTCGATTCGTAGAGGCCATCTTACGCGATCTCAGGAAAGATTTTTGGTATGAAGAGTTTAGTGACAACAATTGATAGTTGGATGGTATTCTCAATGCATAATTTGCATAGATATATATAGTACCAGGATACCTTAAATTAAGGAGAAATTTACGAGAGATATCAGGCAAGGTCTACAGTAACAAATACGCTAAGATATGAATTTTGTCTATACACTATTCATGCAGTCAATGCAGTAAAACGTGTCTAGACTAAGAATAATAAGTAGGTAATTTCCTAAGGATGATAAGTAGATGATTTTCGACAAAAATGATAAGCAAAACTTTTGACATGCAGACACGGTCGAAGTCCAGACTCACTAATGCATCCTAATGACTTATCAGTTAGACACACTAATGCAGACCTGGTTCGCTAAGACCACCACTCTGATACCAACTATAGAAACCCGTCCTAATCTATTCGAACGAAGTCCATATCGATTATCAATGATTCACAACAGTTGATTGCATCGCGAGGTACTTGACCTCTATATGATACATTTTACAAACATTGCATTCGTTTTTTAAAAGACAATCTTTCATTACATCAAAAGTTGACGGCATGCATACCATTTCATAACATATCTAACTATAATTGACTTAATAATAATCTTGATGAACTCAACGACTCGAATGCAACTTCTTTTGAAATATGTCATGAATGACTCCAAGTAATATCTCAATGATGAGCAAATGCACAGCAGAAGATTTCTTTCATACCTGAGAATAAACAAGCTTTAAAGTGTCAACCAAAAGGTTGGTGAGTTCATTAGTTTAACATAAATAATCATTTCCATCATTTTAATAGACCACAAGATTTTCACTTTCAGTTCTCATAAATAAACGTCCCATGCATAGAGACAAAATATCATTCATATGGATTGAACACCTGGTAACCGACATTAACAATATGCATATAAGAATATCCCCATTATTCCGGGATCCTCCTTCAGACATGATATAAATTTCGAAGTACTAAAGCATCCGGTACTTTGGATGGGGCTTGTTGGGCCCGATAGATCTATCTTTAGAGTTTGCGTCAATTAGGGTGTCTGTTCCTTAATTCTTAGATTACCATACTTAATAAAAAGGGGCATATTCGATTTCAATCATTCAACCATATAATGTAGTTTCGATTACTTGTGTCTATTTCGTAAAACATTTATAAAAGTTGCGCATGTATTCTCAACCCAAAAATATAAAGGGTAAAAAGGCAAATGAAACTCACAATACTGTAGTTTGTAGTAAAAACACATACGACGACATTGAACAATGCAGGGTTTGGCCTCGGATTCACGAACCTATATCATTTGCATATATATTAACACATATCTCATTTAATCAACAAAGTGTACTTATATTAAAATTTGTATTTTTTTTATATATAATTATTCTTATAATAAATATATGATATATATAATTTAATTAAAGTTTTATCAATATAAATGGTAATATATTAGTTAAAAACATATTAGTATGTAATATTAGTTGACTTGTAATATATTTTTATATAGATAACATTTGTTTGTTAAAAATAGTAATTATAATAATACTAAAAATAATAATAGTAATGATACTAAAAATAAAAATAATAATAATAATAATAATAATAATAATAATAATAATAATAATAATAATAATAATAATAATAATAATAATAATAATAATAATAATAATAATATATTGATAAGAAAACTACCTCACAAGAAGTAGACCTTAAAAATAACAAGATTTCCCAAGTCCGGGTTTGAACCCGCGACGTCCCGCTAACCCGATAACACTATAAGCCACTCCTCTATTCCTTATTTTCTGATAATGACCATACTTGATTTTGTTTAACCTATTAATTGTTCCTTCTTCTTTTTCCATAAAAAAATACTACAACTCAGGCTCGAACCCGAGACCTCTCATTCAACCGAAACACCTCTTAACCAATACGCTATCTCAATTTTTTTGTATTATAATGTATTCAAATGTATTAAACCCGTGTTTTTCAGTTTTTATTTTCTTCCCCAACGACCCATAACCATCATCATTCGTCATTATCATCATCATCAACTCATGATCAATATCATAATTCGTCTTCATTATTTTATCCTAATCCTCATCATCTTAATTTGTACATATTATTATCTATTTCCCTAATCATCATCATCATTCCTCTTTATCATATTATTATGATCATAATCATAATTATGAACATCATTGCCTCGTTCACCCTCGTATATAAATATGACACCATCATCATTCACTTAGTATCTACATAATTAATATTGCTGTAACATCATCATTCGTTTTCTTTTTCTTTTTATCAATGCCATCAACTTCAGTAACATCTATCATTGTTACCTTCACTCATTATTGTATCATTCGGCCCAACTAGAAATCATATTATAGATTTCGGTCCAACTACACATGAGGTATACGGCCCAGCAGGAAAAAAAAAACGACCCAAAGAAGTGAATTTGGTTCAATTATAGGGAATCAAATGAGATTTCAATCTCTGTAAAAAAAAAATCAACGAAATAAGTGGGGTTCGGTATCATGCATTTCGAATGGCAGACAAGGAAAAGAACGCATACACTTATCACCTTTTCATCACTCCACCAATGCAATTATCCACATAAAATAATAAAAAGGTGAACCGATGAATGAATGCTGTACACAACTAGTTCGATCATTATCAAAGTTACTTAAAATAAATAAAGTGGAACGTCCCTTTTTATTTGAGTGACCCAATTGGTCTGCCATGAAGTTCCTCTTTTTGTCCCATAAGCATAATTGGAGTACTTTGTATAATACACCATATTATCAAGTTGATAAAGCCTTAATAATATTTAAAGCTGTGTTCGGTTATGACCTGGTTTGCGAGAAAAATAGAAATGGAGCAGCAATAAACGAGCATCAAAGCAGCAGCTAAATAAAACAGTTTTGGTTTGATGAAGGTGACGGTTTGGGTGACGGTTTACAAACAGGAAAGAATTGCTCGATGGTGATTATTATGGTTGTAATCAGAAAACAATGGTGGTGGAGATGGTTGGTGTTGAAGATGATACATAATATTCGATGGTTTATTGAGCAAGAATTGGAGAGAGATAGTTGTCGACTAGAAAAGAAACGTGCAGTAATAATGATTTAGTAGATAACTAAGGTGAGGTTGCTTGGTAGTTTAAATAAAATACGCGAATATCTTTCGATTAATTAACTAGTGGTTTGTTGGGATTATGATCGAAGCAAAAAAAAAATAAAAATTTAACCGAAGTAATGGTGACTGATCTTCATGGGTTTAGAAGTCAACGAGCAGTCAATGAAGCTTTGATAATCGAAGTTATTGGGTTATGGTGGCGTTTGGACAGGAGAGTAGTAGTAACACAATCAAATGAGATGATGATGGAAGATGATGGTTGCCATGAGTTTCGATGAAGGTGATGTTGGTTGAGTGGTGTTTGATGGTTAAGTTGTGAAGATGTTGTACAATTACAAAGAGGGTTGTGATGGTGGTCATGTATATAAGTCTTGACGCAGAATATATATATTATATATATATATATATATATATATATATATATATATATATATATATATATATATATATATATATATATATATATATATATATATATAAAGGGTGTTAAAGATATATAATGATAAATAGATAATGATAGATATAGACTTTTAACAGAAAGGCAAAAGAAAAAAAAATACAAGTGGGTGTTTGATTGTTGTGATAATTGATTCGTTGGACATCAAATAATAGGAAAATGTACATCATAAAAGGATTCGTAATAGTGGTGATGTGAATTTTTGGTTTCGTAAGTCAAATTAAGAACAGAAAAAGAAAGCATGTAATTTAGAAGTAGTGGGTATAGATTGGAATCAAGCACAGTGAAACACAATGACTCTCAAATCAAGTAATACACAATTCAATAATATTTAGTTCACGGGTATAATTCAATCAACTAAAGTACTAATTTAATATTAATAATATTTAATAATAATAATTTTTATTATTTTACCTTTTTAATTCCAACTGATTAATGTGTATATGATTACTCAAATATTATATAAATTCTTATATTTATATTTATATTTATCTTTATATATATTTACATATTTAGTTACACACAATTGTTCGTGTCATCGGGCATAGTCAAAGGTCAAATGTATACATGAACATAGTTCAATGTTTTTTTTGAGACTTCAACATTACAGTCTTTGCTTATCGTGTCGAACTCATAAAAAGATTAAGTTTAAATTTAGTCGGAAATTCTCGGGTCGTCACATGTACCTTGGATTTAGTTTCCCCCGTTTACCAAATCGAACAACGCCTTTCCAAGGTGAAACCTTAAGCATGACCATTTCTCCAATTTCAAACTCTATATCTTTTCTTTTACTGTCCGCGTAGCTCTTTTGTCGACTCTGGGCGGTTTTCAATCGTTGTTGAATTTGGATGATTTTCTCGGTAGTTTCTTGTATTATCTCCGGACCCGTAATCTGTCTATCCCCCACTTCATTCCAATAAATCGGAGACCTGCACTTTCTACCATAAAGTGCCTCAAACGGCGCCATCTCAATACTAGAATGATAACTGTTGTAGGAAAATTCTGCTAATGGTAGGTGTCAATCCCAACTGTTTCTGAAATCAATAACACATGCTCGTAGCATGTCTTCAAGCGTTTGTATCATCCTTTCGCTCTGCCCATCAGTTTGTGGATGATAGGCAGTACTCATGTGTAGACGAGTTCCTAATGCTTGCTGTAATGTCTGCCAGAATCTTGAAATAAATCTGCCATCCCTATCAGAGATAATAGAGATTGGTATTCCATGTCTGGAGACGACTTCCTTCAAATACAGTTGTGCTAACTTCTCCATCTTGTCATCTTCTCTTATTGGCAGGAAGTGTACTGATTTGGTGAGACGATCAACTATTACCCATATAGTATCAAAACCACTTGCAGTCCTTGGCAATTTAGTGATGAAATCCATGGTAATGTTTTCCCATTTCCATTCCGGGATTTCGGGTTGTTGAAGTAGACCTGATGGTTTCTGATGCTCCGCTTTAACCTTAGAACACGTCAAACATTCCCCTACGTATTTAGCAACATCGGCTTTCATACCTGGCCACCAAAAATGTTTCTTGAGATCCTTGTACATCTTCCCCGTTCCAGGATGTATTGAGTATCTGGTTTTATGAGCTTCTCTAAGTACCATTTCTCTCATATCTCCAAATTTTGGTACCCAAATTCTTTTAGCCCTATACTGGGTTCCATCTTCCCGAATATTAAGATGCTTCTCCGATCCTTTGGGTATTTCATCCTTTTAATTTCCCTCTTTTAAAACTCCTTGTTGCGCCTCCTTTATTTGAGTAGTAAGGTTAGTGTGAATCATTATATTCATAGCTTTTACTCGAATAGGTTCTCTGTTCTTTCTGCTCAAGGCGTCGGCTACCACATTTGCCTTCCCCGGGTGGTAACGAATCTCAAAGTCGTAATCATTCAATAATTCAATCCTCCTATGCTGCCTCATATTCAGTTGTTTTTGATTAAATATGTGTTGAAGACTTTTGTGGTCGGTATATATAATACTTTTGACCCCATATAAGTAGTGCCTCCAAGTCTTTAATGCAAAAACAACCACGCCTAATTTCAAATCATGCGTCGTATAATTCTGTTCGTGAATCTTCAATTGTCTAGACGCATAAACAATTACTTTCGTTCGTTGCATTAATACACAACCGAGACCTTTCTTTGAGGTGTCACAATATATCAAAAAATCATCATTCCCTTCAGGTAATGACAATATAGGTGCCGTAGTTAACTTTTTCGTTAACAATTGAAACGCTTTCTCTTGCTCATCTTTCCATTCAAATTTCTTCCCTTTATGCATTAATGCAGTTAAGGGTTTTGCTATTCTGGAAAATTCTTGGATGAACCTTCTGTAGTAACCAGCTAGTCCTAAAAACTGGCGTATGTGTTTTGGAGTTTTCGGGGTTTCCCACTTTTCAACGGTTTCGATATTTGCCGGGTCCACCTAGATACCTTCTTTGTTCACTATGTGACCGAGGAATTGAACTTCTTCCAACCAAAATGCACAATTTGAAAACTTAGCGTACAGTTTTTCTTTCCTCAATACTTCTAGCACTTTTCTCAAATGTTCTTCATGCTCTTGATCATTCTTTGAGTAAATAAGTATGTCATCGATGAAAACAATGACAAACTTGTCAAGATATAGCCCACACACTCGGTTTATAAGGTCCATGAACACAGCTGGTGCGTTAGTCAATCCAAATGGCATAACCATAAACTCGTAATGACCATAACGCATCCTAAAAGCAGTTTTTAGAATATCATCCTCCTTTACTCGCATTTGATGATATCCAGAATGTAAATCGATCTTCGAATAAACAGACGAGCCTTGTAGTTGATCAAATAAGTCGTCGATTCTCGGTAGTGGGTAGCGGTTCTTGATGGTAAGTTTGTTCAACTCTCGGTAGTCTATACACAACCTGAATGTACCATCTTTCTTCTTCACAAACAGAACAGGAGCTCCCCATGGTGATGTACTTGGTCAAATGAAACCACGCTCTAAAATTTCCTGTAACTGACTTTGTAATTCTTTCATTTCACTGGGTGCGAGTCTGTATGGAGGACGAGCTATTGGTGCAGCTCTTGGTACAAGGTTTATTTGAAATTCAACGGATCGATGTGGGGGTAAACCCGGCAATTCTTTCGGAAATATATCGGGAAATTCTTTTGCGACGGGAACATCACTGATGCTCTTTTCTTCAGTTTGTACTTTCTCGACGTGTGCTAGAACAGCATAGCAACCTTTTCTTATTAGTTTTTGTGCCTTCAAATTACTAATAAGATGTAGCTTCGTGTTGCCCTTTTCTCCGTACACCATTAAGGGTTCTCCTTCTTCTCGTACAATGCGAATTGCATTTTTGTAACATACGATCTCTGCTTTCATCTCCTTCAGCCAGTCCATGCCAACTATTACATCAAAACTCCCTAACTCTACTGGTATCAAATCAATCTTAAATATTTCGCTACCCAGTTTAATTTCTCGATTCCGGCATATATAATCTGCTGAAATTAATTTACCGTTTGCTAATTCGAGCAAAAATTTACTATCCAACGGCGTCAATGGACAACTTAATTTAGCACAAAAATCTCTACTCATATAGCTTCTATCCGCACCCGAATCAAATAAAACGTACGCAGATTTATTGTCAATAAGAAACGTACCCGTAACAAGCTCCGGGTCTTCATGTGCCTCTGCCGCATTAATATTGAAAACTATTCTGTGGCCTTGTCCATTCGTGTTCTCCTTGTTCGGGCAATTTCTAATAATGTGGCTCGGTTTTCCACATTTATAACAAACTACATTGGCATAACTTGCTCCTACACTACTTGCTCCACCATTACTCGTTCCGACACCATTTGTTCCTGTCGTTCTGTTAACCCCTGGTCCGTAGACCTCACACTTCACCGCGCTATGACCATTTCTTTTACACTTGTTGCAAAATTTGGTGCAAAACCCCGAGTGATACTTTTCACACCTTTGGCATATCTGCTTCTGATTTTTGTTGTTATTGCGATTGTTATTGTTGTTTGGATGATTGTTGTAGTTGTTGTTGTTGTTGTTGTTGTTGTTGTTGTTGTTATTGTTGTTGTTGTTGTTGTTGTTGTTGTTGTTGTTGTTGTTGTTGTTGTTGTTGTTGTTGTTGTTGTTGTTGTTGTTGTTGTTGTGCCGTTTATTGTTGTTGCGATTGATGTTGCGATTGTTGGGATAGTTGTTGTTGTTTTGGTGACTCTTATCACCATTTTCCTCCCACTTTCTTTTGACTAACTTCACGTTAGCCTCTTCGTCCGCCTGTTCTTTAATTCTTCCCTCAATCTGGTTCACTAGTTTGTGAGCCATTCTACATGCCTTTTGTATGGAGGCAGACTCGTGTGAACTTATATCTACTTGGATTCTCTCCGGTAACCCTTTCACAAACGCGTCGATCTTCTCTTCCTCATCTTCGAATGCTCTCGGACAAAATAGGCACAATTCTGTGAATCGTATTTCGTACGAAGTAATATCGAATCCCTGTGTTTGTAACCCTCTAAGTTCTGACTTAAGCTTATTGACCTCGGTTCTGGGACGGTACTTCTCGTTCATCAAGTGCTTGAATGCTGACCAGGGTAGCGCGTTAGCAGTATCTTGTCCCACTTGCTCTAGATAGGTATTCCACCATGTTAACACAATACCTGTGAAGGTATGCGTAGCGTACTTCACTTTGTCTCCTTCAGTACACTTACTTATGGCAAATACCGATTCAACTTTGTCGGTCCACCGTTTCAATCCAATTGGTCCTTCGGTTCCATCAAATTCCAAAGGTTTACAGGCAGTGAATTCTTTGTAGGAGCATCATGTGACAACCCGGAAATTTCCAACCAAATTTAAACTTTATCTTCATATGATTTAATATTTTCGACACGATAAGCAAAGGCTGTAATGTTGAAATCTCAAAAACTTTGAACTATGTTCATGTATTCATTTACCTTTCGACTGCTCTCGATGATTCACAAACAATTATGTGTAAATAGATATGTATGAATATATACATATGTGTGATTATTAAATTGAGAAATATTAATGAAACATTAAACGGTTTGATTAATATGAAAATAAGTTACGAAATCTATTATATGAATTGAGAATGTTAACAGGGTATTAGATGAATAATACTTTACATGAACGTAATTATTTCAAGATATTTTTCAACGGAATTAAAAGGTAATATCAAATGATTTATTTATCAGATACATTGTATGATTATGAGTCTCTGTTGAAAGGTCCACTTTGATTTAAAAAACCTTTCCTTTTTAACGGTATTCGAAATGATTGGTAAAGTGATTTACAAGTAAGAACAAAATTGTCAATTAACGGTAACTGGACAAAAGTTAGTAGAGATTCCTGTTTAATTTTCAATGCATGCTTTACAATAACTTTCTCGTGACTCTTGATAAGTTAATTATTTAACTTTCATAAAATTAATAGTAAGAACATGAAATGTAAATGGATGTCGACAAGGTAAGCAAATGGATATGTTGATTTAAAACGATTTCATACGTTTAATTGTCCATTGGACTTAACCCTGCGATTTACGAATAAACTGTAAGTAAAAACTAGAAATCCATTATGACTTATATATTATATGATTTTACTTTATGAAATGAAAATGTTTTATGATATAACAATTTCTATTATTTAAACCTTTTAATAAAATGATATTGAATTTAAGTAGTTTTGGAAAAACTAAACCTTATAGTATTATTTGATTTAGTTTCAAACGTACGAAAACATTTTTATTCTTTCGATATAATAGAATTTGATTATAAAATGTTTTTATGGAATTTCAATGATATGAAAATAAAAATAAAGATAAAATAAAGATTTCTAATGGGCACCAAAAGACTATAACATTTCATCTCAAGATCACAAGTTAAAATGATGGAAATCACTAAGCATGCACATTTTCACGAGAAAAATCATAACTAAATCATACTGACTCGAAAAAGGGTGATTCCGGTGTCCAGACGTCCGTAACTCAAAAATCTACAACTTTCATGAAGACACCATAAGTGGATCGCGTACCTATCTACGCGAAATGCGTAATGTTATGTCGACATATTTTTGTGGCGGCTCACTATTTAACATGTTTTTTATTTATTTTAATATTATATTATATTATTATATTATTTATATACCTATATATATATATATATATATATATATATATATATATATATATATATATATATATATATATATATATATATATATATGATCGATCATAATTGTTTTCTAACTACCTATCTCTCACACTCTCTCTATAATTATATTTATTATTATTATTAGTATTATTATTATTATTAGTATTATTATACATAAAATACTACGACGATGTCATGAGCGAGTTATTTCAAAACGGGTTTTTCGAGCGGGATAGAGCTAAGGAAATTATGGGTTATAGCTATGGAGGTTATGGGTATTGCTTGGGGGTTATGATCATGAGTCAAAGGTCAACCTAGTGTTTATCATCTCCGTCGCGTTTACGTACCTTTCCTGCAATATTGAATCTTAATATTGATACGTGAGTACTCATAAATTAACTTTTATATATTAATAGTGTATCCCTGACTAGTGCTCGAGTATATGCTTGTACTTTTGATATTGCCATTAGATAGGTTATGTTAAATCCTGAATTAGTTACATATGCGGTTGAGATAAGGTATAAGATATGCATGTCGTTGGAAAGCTAGCGAAAAATTAAGAACTTTTCATTTAGATATCGAACGGTTTCGATGAACGGATTAGAAGTTATAGTCAATTGAAGTTTGTATTTTATTAAAAAAAATGATTATTATTATCGTCGTTATTATCGTCGTTCTAGTTTTTATCTAATTATTATTATTACTATTATTATTATTATTATCATTATCAATAAAAAGTATTATCATTAAAAATTATTATTTTATTATTATTACTATCGTTATTATCGTTAAAGTTTTAATTAGTATTATTATTATTATCATCATTAAAATAGTTATTAGTATTATCATTATAATATTTATTATCACTAATATTATTATAATTAAAACTAATATTAGTAACACCTAATTATTATGATTACTATTATTATCATTATTATGAATGCGATATAAAAGAGAACTAAAAGCTATTGAATAAATCGATCAGGAAATAATGAGTATGGGTATCATGATGAAATTAAAATATTGTAAGATATTAATTTAAGAGAAAAAATATCGATTTCATTATTTTTATCATTATTATTATTTCTAAAAATATCATTTATATTAAAACTATCATTTTTACTAAAATATCATGAAATATCATTACTATTATCATTTTAGTATTATTATGATAAAATAGAGTTATTATCTTATTATTAATATAGTTAATATTAAAAAGTATTGTTATTACTAATATTATCATGATTAGAATTATCAATTTTATTATAATAATTAGTAAATATAAACATTGTTATTATTATAATAATACTTATTATTATTACAAAATAATACTACTTTTACTTATTATTATTATTATCAATATTATTTTATCAAATAGATATGTGATACAATGATATTTTGACCACACGTAATATAATTACATTAATAATACATACCACTATATTTTTATGATATTAAGTGAATTTTATAAATTTTATTACTTAAAACATAAAAGTATATTTTTATAATATATAAACTTTAATATAATTTTTATTTATTAACAAATGATTTATATTATTTACTTTAATAAAATTTACTAAATATTTAAATATATAAAATGACTATATTTAAGTTATATAATAATCATGTATAGATTTTGGAAATCATTTTGGATCAAGTTGACTTTTGCATGTTAGTCTCGAGCATTAGGATTGTGATACACTACAGTTTGACCTAAATTGCTAGACAGATATTGACCATCATATAAATATATATACTTAATATAGGTTCGTGAATCCGAGGCCAACCTTGCACTTGTTCAATGACGTCATATGTATTTTCACTACGAAATACAGTATTGTGAGTTTCATTAATCCCCTTTTAAATGCTTTTGCAATATATATTTTTGGGACTGAGAATACATGCGCTGTTTTTATAACTGTTTTACGAAAAATAGACACAAGTACTCGAAAATTACATTCTATGGTTGGATTATCGAATCGAATATGCCCCTATATAGTCTGGTAATCTAAGAATTAGGGAACAGACACCCTAATTGACGCGAATCCTAAAGACAGATCTATCGGGCCTAACAAACCCCATCCAAAGTACCGGATGCTTTAGTACTTAAAAATTTATATCATGTCCGAAGGAGGATCCCGGAATGATAGGGGATATTCTTATATGTATCTAGTTAATGTCGGTTACCAGGTGTTCACCATATGAATGATTATTTTTGTCTCTATGCATGGGACGTATATTTATGAGAACTGGAAATGAAATTCTTGTGGTCTATTAAAATGATGAAAATAAATGATTATGATAAACTAATGAACTCACCAACCTTTTGGTTGACACTTTAAAGCATGTTTATTCTAAGGTGTTAAAGAAATCGTCCGCTGTTCATTTGCTCATTTTAAAGATATTACTTGGAGTCTTTCATAGCATATTTCGAAGAACGTTGCATTCGAGTCATTGAGTTCATCAAAGATTATTATTAAATCAATTTATAGTTGGATAGTGGATATTATGAAATGGTATGCATGCCTGTCAATTTTCGATGTAAAGAAACTTTGTCTGTTAAAAACGAATGCAATGTTTGTAAAATGTATCATATAGAGGTCAAATACCTAGCAATGTAATCAACTATTGTGAATCGTTTATAATGTATATGAACGGGTCCTTTCAGTTGGTATCAGAGCGGTGGTCTTAGCGAACCAGGTCTGCATTAGTGTGTCTAACTGATAAGTCGATAGCATGCATATAGAGGTCATTTTTAGTCTAAGAAACGTCTTGCTGCATTGATTGCATGAATAGTGTATAGATAAAAATTCATATCTTAGCATATCTGCTAAATCATATCTTATCGTATCTGTTACTTTAAACTTTGCCTGACATATCCCTCAAAGTCCTCCGTAATCTACGAAATCTTTTGATCTATATATATATATATATATATATATATATATATATATATATATATATATATATATATATATATATATATATATATATATATATATATACATATATATATATATTCTATGTAATTAGAATACCATCCGTTAGCCAAAATCATTTCATATCGAAAAAAAAAATCCTTTATCCAATCGTACGAAATGGAATTCGTCATTAGTTCAAGTCACTCAGATTCAGAATTGGAATCCCATTCAAGCTCCGAAAGCAGTGTGACCGGAATAGATCAACCAATCAGTCATCACCTATTCTGGATGAATTGGGGATGGGTTCGTAGCCTCCTCAATCATTGGAGACAAGAAGAAGGTGATCCCTTCCATCCACCACATTGCCCTCTTGACGAAGAACCTGAAGCACTTACCGGCGAACCTGTCCGAAACACCATTTTCTCGCTCATTGCCAGAGTATCTCGTCACGATTATATATTACATCAAATTTTAGATTGTATTTATCCGCTCGTCCGAACCGACAATCACCCCGGTGTAATAGAAGAAGTCAACGAGCTTCGCGCTCGGGTAGTGGCTTTGGAGAATATGGTGCAGAGATTACAAACAGCAGCAGCAGCAGCATCAGCAGCATAACCAGTACCACCATCATCAACGCCAACAGTACCATTACCACCTCCAACCACAACCGCGTCGTAAACCTCAACTTCACAATCTGTCCCACGAGCATCAACGTCATACGCACCATAGATACCAAGGAGTACCAACAATAATAAATGACGAAGTATTAATTCATAACTTCATTGGAGAAACATTCCGCGGCAATTATGTAATCTCTAAAGTCTTAGAGATTATCTAATCTAGGCCTAACCATAAATCAGTTAAGCGAACCAAAATGATAGAAGGAAGAGTAGAAACCCTGACAAAAATGGTGTGTGATTAACAAGCTAAACTTGCTTTACTAACAGCATCAACAGTACCGTCAGCGTTACCAGCATCGTCAGTACAGTCAACACCCGAATCAACAACACCGATAACATCACAAACTTCGTCAGTTCAAGAATCACTGTGGACATCATTACGAATCAATAACGTGTATATTGTATCAACGAGTTATGAAGAATTAACTCATTTCCTCTGAAGAAATTATATGTATATTATATATATATATATATATATATATATATATATATATATATATATATATATATATATATATATATATATATATATATATATATATATATATATATATATATATATATTGAAATAAATCTTTCCGTGCTAAGCTATTGTGTGTGAATCTTAACTACTCGGTTAATTCATATTACAAATATGCAATAATGTACGTCCTTTGGCCGCAACTTAACCAGCGTTAACTACAATCTCTGTCGCAATTCAAAAAATTCCAATTCATAATAAATCAAGTAAATATTTGATTTTACACTTTCATCATCGATGTACCCGAAACTTTTCAGATAACATCATTCGTACTTTGCAAAATTCACAAGAATTCCACGAACCGAACATCATACATCAACAAATAACGAAGTATTGATTCATAATTTCAATGTCATTAAAGAAATGCTGTGTAAAAGTTATGTACTTTTTAAAGCCTTTAGGGATTATTCAATTCTAGTTTCAACCGTAAATCAAATGAGTTTAATTTAACATTAACTCATTAAATCTATGTTACATCTGGAAAAAAAATATACATATATATATTTTCATAAAGACTGTAATAAAATTCTTTTGTACAAAATATTAATTGTGAAAATTTTTTTAACGGGTAGGTATTACTCGAGAGATATATAAATTCACAATTAATATGTTACATTCTTCGAATCTGATTCAGCAAATCATCCATTATACTCCCTACTTTCACAACAATATACATTCTTCTATAGAAATCAAAACAACCATACTCATTCAATTTCAATTACATATTCTGATTTTGAAATCGCAAAAATCAATTCGAAATATAACCAGTATCATCACTCTTAGATTCCTATATCTTTCTAAGTTATACTTTGACTTCAAAACTGTGTTAGAACATCATACGATTACAATATACGTTCAAACCCTCCGAAATTCTTGAAGACACTTCAAATAATGAGCAATCGAGATGATGATCCAACCACATGTTACCCACAGATATACACCTGAAAAACTCTCGAAACCCAAAGCCATAGTTTAACCCGTAAATGTGTCAGACCCTTTGGCATTTATTAGCTAAAATAAATTTTCAATTCCGTTTCAAAATAGACAGTTTTGTCACAGCTCCAGCAAGTCAACTTCGACTTCTCAATCAAAACAGTCTTATTATAACCTCGATAGATACGTTGCCTTTTGTCATCCCTATTGGGGAACCTTTCATATCTCGCCACATTAGTAGTAAACTTATTAACAACTTCACTGATCTTTAATTTTCCGAAAAATCTTTATATTTATCAAACCCCAACATTTACTCATCTGCATCTTGTACGGAGAATTGCCATACGAATCATCGGGAGTTAGCAATCAGTATTTTGAAATCTCGTGACGATCCTACGCCAACAGTTATATATAACGTCTATCTCATGGACTTATATATTTCGAATGTGAGGTTTCTGAAAAACACCCCAATCTACGATTTAGTTCTCCGAATTTTTGGAAAAACTGAATGAAGCAGCAGAAACCGAAGACAACCTTGACAGTAAAAAGTTTAATGATAAAAGAATAATGTGTTGGCAAAGCTCAGAAAAAGAGAAGGTTGGAACAAGAAAACGAATTGAGCAAAGTATGAAGGAAGCTGTGGATAAATCATAAAGAATAAACCTGCCTTCAAAGAATCCAAATGATTCAGTATACGCTGAAGTCATTAATGAATACCTTGCTTCTAACTCAAAATCCTTGCAAACAATATTTTTCTTTATCCTCTGATATTAGAAATTCTAAGATATCATCGTATCTTTCATTATAAATATCCTCCATACTTCTGGAGATATTTCCATAATTATTCTTATCATATACCTCTTCGCGCTGTCTATATTACATCGTAAAAGAAACTAGTTTAGTATCTAAATTGTGAAACTTTCGAGTTTAAAATAGGAATATTTTTAAAGTAGTGTTGGGAACTGAAGCATGAGTTAGTATAATATAATGACACTTGATCAACGTGATTATATTACAGTAAGTCATGCTGAGTTTCTAAAATGGAACATGAAGATTCACAGATCATCACGTCATCATGTGCTATGTTACACGACTCTTGTATTCTATTTAACCTCTAAAATATCAAGAAAATATTTTCTTGATGATTCGGTCTTTTCAGGGTATTCTGGTAATTTAACAAATCAAAATCGTGCCATTACCATTTCTTTATTAGAACATTAACAATGTTCATTCCGAAAATCATATCTGCGAATTCTGGATCATTACAAGAGGTGCTTAATCGTAAGAAGAAGAAACGAAAGGACAAAACTCAGAAATAGAAATTGGTGTATAAATCGTAGCAAATAAAAGAGAGCATTAACTGGGGATGACAATGGTTATAGAAGATAGAAGCAGGGACATCAAATATAAGGGAAGATATAAAACCAAACAACAACCCAGAAATTACAAACCGTATATATCGATGCATATAGCAATATAAAGACATGGGAGAACTAGAAACACTATAAACCCAAGAGTATAGTAGAAGTAAATAGATTCTTCCGGTGGTAGATGAAAAAGAAGAATGACCGATATGAAAGTGAGGAGTATATCAAGAATCAGCACTAAATGAAACATATTGATGAACACTTTACAATATGAGTTGAGGGAGAAAGAATGGAAGGTGTGAGTTCTAAGGAAACAAAGGGGGTGGATTTATAGAAAAAAAAATATTTTCGACAGAGCAATCAAAACAGATGATCGTATTTAAAGCGGATCCTAATTTCCTTGATTTTCGAAGAATCAAATCTTATTACGAAGATTTTCTCCAATTCCCTTGAACTCTGGAAATCAATTCGGTCTGTGTCAAAAGGTATGACGAATCTACACTTACTCATTTCGCTCTTTTGTGATAGTTTCACTTGTACTCTACACAAAATCAAATGGTTTTTCTATATTACTCAATGATGATAAAACTCTAATTTTCAGCTTATATGCGTCATGAAAACCTACTTATTGTTAGCCATGACCATCCTAATCAAATTTCGGGACGAAATTTCTTTAACGGGTAGGTACTGTGACAACCCGGAAATTTCCAACCAAATTTAAACTTTATCTTCATATGATTTAATATTTTCGACACATAAGCAAAGGCTGTAATGTTGAAATCTCAAAAACTTTGAACTATGTTCATGTATTCATTTACCTTTCGACTGCTCTCGATGATTCACAAACAATTATGTGTAAATAGATATGTATGAATATATACATATGTGTGATTATTAAATTGAGAAATATTAATGAAACATTAAACGGTTTGATTAATATGAAAATAAGTTACGAAATCTATTATATGAATTGAGAATGTTAACAGGGTATTAGATGAATAATACTTTACATGAACGTAATTATTTCAAGATATTTTTCAACGGAATTAAAAGGTAATATCAAATGATTTATTTATCAGATACATTGTATGATTATGAGTCTCTGTTGAAAGGTCCACTTTGATTTAAAAAACCTTTCCTTTTTAACGGTATTCGAAATGATTGGTAAAGTGATTTACAAGTAAGAACAAAATTGTCAATTAACGGTAACTGGACAAAAGTTAGTAGAGATTCCTGTTTAATTTTCAATGCATGCTTTACAATAACTTTCTCGTGACTCTTGATAAGTTAATTATTTAACTTTCATAAAATTAATAGTAAGAACATGAAATGTAAATGGATGTCGACAAGGTAAGCAAATGGATATGTTGATTTAAAACGATTTCATACGTTTAATTGTCCATTGGACTTAACCCTACGATTTACGAATAAACTGTAAGTAAAAACTAGAAATCCATTATGACTTATATATTATATGATTTTACTTTATGAAAGGAAAATGTTTTATGATATAATAATTTCTATTATTTAAACCTTTTAATAAAATGATATTGAATTTAAGTAGTTTTGGAAAAACTAAACCTTATAGTATTATTTGATTTAGTTTCAAACGTACGAAAACATTTTTATTCTTTCGATATAATAGAATTTGATTATAAAATGTTTTTATGGAATTTCAATGATATGAAAATAAAAATAAAGAAAAAATAAAGATTTCTAATTGGCACCAAAAGACTATAACATTTCATCTCAAGATCGCAAGTTAAAATGATGGAAATCACTAAGCATGCGCACTTTCACGAGAAAAATCATAACTAAATCATACTAACTCGAAAAACTGTGATTCCGGTGTCCAGACGTCCGTAACTCAAAAATCTACAACTTTCATGAAGACACCATACGCGGATCGCGTACCTATCTACGCGAAACGCGTAATGTTATGTCAACATATTTTTGTGGCGGCTCACTATTTAACATGTTTTTTATTTATTTTAATATTATTTTATATTATTATATTATTTATATACCTATATATATATATGATCGATCGTAATTGTTTTCTAACTACCTATCTCTCACACTCTCTCTATAATTATATTTATTAGTATTATTATTATTATTAGTATTATTATACATGAAATACTACGACGATGTCATGAGCGAGTTATTTCAAAACGGCTTTTTCGAGCGGGATAGAGCTAAGGAAATTATGGGTTATAGCTATGGAGGTTATGGGTATTGCTTGGGGGTTATGATCATGAGTCAAAGGTCAACCTAGTGTTTATCATCTCCGTCGCGTTTACGTACCTTTCCTACAATATTGAATCTCAATATTGATACGTGAGTACTCATAAATTAACTTTTATATATTAATAGTGTATCCCTGACTAGTGCTCGAGTATATAGGATTATGCATGCTTGTACTTTTGATATTGCCATTAGATAGGTTATGTTAAATCCTGAATTAGTTACATATGCGGTTGAGATAAGGTATAAGATATGCATGTCGTTGGAAAGCTAGCGAAAAATTAATAACTTTTCATTTAGATATCGAACGGTTTCGATGAACGGATTAGAAGTTATAGTCAATTAAAGTTTGTATTTTATTAAAAAAATGATTTTTATTATCGTCGTTATTATCGTCGTTCTAGTTTTTCTCTAATTATTATTATTACTATTATTATTATTATTATCATTATCAATAAAAAGTATTATCATTAAAAATTATTATTTTATTATTATTACTATCGTTATTATCGTTAAAGTTATAATTAGTATTATTATTATTATTATCATCATTAAAATAGTTATCAGTATTATCATCATAATATTTATTATCACTAATATTATTATAATTAAAACTAATATTAGTAACACCTAATTATTATGATTACTATTATTATCATTATTATGAATGCGATATAAAAGAGAACTAAAAGCTATTGAACAAATCGATCAGGAAATAATGAGTATGGGTATCATGATGAAATTAAAATATTGTAAGATATTGATTTAAGAGAAAAAATATCGATTTCATTATTTTTATCATTATTATTATTTCTAAAAATATCATTTATATTAAAACTATCATTTTTACTAATATATCATGAAATATCATTACTATTATCATTTTAGTATTATTATGATAAAATAGAGTTATTATCTTATTATTAATATAGTTAATATTAAAAAGTATTATTATTACTAATATTATCATGATTAGAATTATCAATTTTATTATAATAATTAGTAAATATAAACATTGTTATTATTATTATAATAATACTTATTATAATAATACTTATTATTACAAAATAATACTACTTTTACTTATTATTATTATTTTCAATATTATTTTATCAAATATATATGTGATACAATGATATTTTGACCACACGTAATATAATTACATTAATAATACATACCACTATATTTTTATGATATTAAGTGAATTTTATAAATTTTATTACTTAAGACATAAAAGTATATTTTTATAATATATAAACTTTAATATAATTTTTATTTATTAACAAATGATTTATATTATTTACTTTAATAAAATTTACTGAATATTTAAATATATAAAATGACTATATTTAAGTTATATAATAATCATGTATAGATTTTGGAAATCATTTTGGATCAAGTTGACTTTTGCATGTTAGTCTCGAGCATTAGGATTGTGATACACTACAGTTTGACCTAAATTGCTAGACAGATATTGACCATCATATAAATATATATACTTAATATAGGTTCGTGAATCCGAGGCCAACCTTGCACTTTTTCAATGACGTCATATGTATTTTCACTACGAAATACAGTATTGTGAGTTTCATTAATCCCTTTTTAAATGCTTTCGCACTATATATTTTTGGGACTGAGAATACATGCGCTGTTTTTATAACTGTTTTATGAAATAGACACAAGTACTCGAAAATTACAATCTATGGTTGGATTATCAAATCGAATATGCTCCTATATAGTCTGGTAATATAAGAATTAGGGAACAGACACCCTAATTGACGCGAATCCTAATGATAGATCTATCGGGACTAACAAACCCCATCCAAAGTACCGGATGCTTTAGTACTTCGAAATTTATATCATGTCCGAAGGAGGATCCCGGAATGATAGGGGATATTCTTATATGTATCTAGTTAATGTCGGTTACCAGGTGTTCACCATATGAATGATTATTTTTGTCTCTATGCATGGGACGTATATTTATGAGAACTGGAAATGAAATTCTTGTGGTCTATTAAAATGATGGAAATAAATGATTATGATAAACTAATGAACTCACCAACCGTTTGGTTGACACTTTAAAGCATGTTTATTCTCAGGTGTTAAAGAAATCTTCCGCTGTGCATTTGCTCATTTTAAAGATATTACTTGGAGTCTTTCATAGCATATTTCGAAGAACGTTGCATTCGAGTCATTGAGTTCATCAAAGATTATTATTAAATCAATTTATAGTTGGATAGTGGATATTATGAAATGGTATGCATGCCTGTCAATTTTTGATGTAAAGAAAGTTTGTCTTTTAAAAACGAATGCGATGTTTGTAAAATGTATCATATAGAGGTCAAATACCTCGCAATGTAATCAACTATTGTGAATCGTTTATAATGTATATGAACGGGTCCTTTCACATCCTACACGATTTCTTGCGCCGTTAGCTGCATTTCTAGATTCAGAGTTATTGTTGTTATGTAGCGCGGCTTGTACTATGGCTATGTTTGAAGCAAGAAAGGCACGGAATTTCTCTTCGCTCATATTCAAGGTGTGTCGAGTAGTCGGTGCCATTTCCTTCAAAATAGTCAAATGAAACAATTTAATCATACAGAATATTAAGAGTAGTCAATAGTATCTCGTAGCATAATATGAACTCATTTATAAAAGCTTTTTCTTCATATTAGCATTTTATAATTTTAAATTCGGGTACTACCTACCCGTTAAGTTCATACTTAGTAGCTAATATACAATTCAACTACTACAATTCCATATGAAAAACTGATTATAATAATATATCACATACAAATATTCTTCAAACTTACAACTTCGCTATATTACATATAACATGAAATATAATACACTATGATACAGGACAGTTTTGAAGATAAATCTAGTTAATACGCAAGTTGTTCAGCAAAGGAAATAAAGACACGTAATTCATAAGTCCAGAAACAAGTCATGCATTCTGGTTTTACTAAGACGACTTCCCATCCTTGGTCGTGTGGAAAATAACCGTTATGACTATTAGCTAGGCAGCATGTTGTAATGTCGTCAAAAGGACGAGGGTTTCGTAATGTCCAACAGCCCCGTAATAATCTAAAAACCTTGTTTCTCACCCCAACTACTGAATCCGTCACTTGTGGGAAGGTTTTATTTAAAAGTTGCAATCCGATGTTCTTTTTCTCACTTTGGTAAGAAGCGAACATCACTAACCCGTAAGCATAACATGCTTCTTTATGTTGCATGTTAGAAGCTCTTTCTAATTCACGAAATCCTATGTTGGGATATGTTGAGTCAAAATAGGTTCTTAACCCGTAGCGTAAAATTGCATTTGGGTTCCCAGCAATTAATGCTTTAAAGAAAACACGGCGTAACTTACGGTCTCCCCAATGTGATATACCCCACCTATCAAAGGAAAGCCTTTTATAAACTAAGGCATTTCTGGAAAGTCTTTCAAATATTTGACAAGTTAATTTCGCCATAACTAAATGTGCTGATGAATTCTGACCGACTCTGGACAAGATTTCCTCAATCATATCCTCTGGTAGGTCTTCTAAAATATTCGGTTGTCTACCCTTAACGTCCATTTTTTTTTATACTGTAAAATAGACAAGGATTAGATTCGTAAAAGATAATTAACAAACAATACAAGCAATTTTTACATAGAACATAAAAGTACAAGCATACTACAATACATATAATACACAACATGATTACAACCTTCTAATCTGAATCACTGGTTTCTTCTTCTTCGGACTTGGTTCGTTTTCCTAATTTTCTAGGAATATATGGTGTTCCTCTAATACGAGCCGTCGTTTTCCATAATGGTTTAGAAAAACCTGGTGGTTTAGAGGTTCCCGGGTCATTGTTACATTTTAGGAAATACGGATGTTGTCGATACATATAAAGTTCATCGAGGTTGGAATCGGGTTTCTCTATTTTTATACCTTTTCCCTTATTATTTTCTTTCGCTTTATTAAATTGGGTCGAGGTAATTTCTATAACATCATCGGAATCCTCATCGGGATCCGATTCATTGGAAAATTGGTAATCTTCCCAATATTTTTCTTCCTCGGCGGAAACACCATTGACCATTATTAACTTTGGTCCGTTGGTTGAGGATTTTTTTTTATTTAATCGATTTACTATAGGTATCAATATTTCTTCCTCCGGAACCTCTTCTTCTTCTGGTTCCTCCTCTTCCGATTCATCCTCTTCTGGTTCCTTTTCTTCCGGTTCCTCCTCTTCCGGTTCCACCTCTTCTGGTTCCTCTTCGGGAATTTGTGAATCTTCCAAAAATATTTTCGACTCTTCATTATTATTAGGTGAATCAATGGGATTTGTACAAGAGGTAGACATCTATCACATAGTATCAAACACGTTAAGAGATTAATATATCACATAATATTTACATGTTAATAATATATAGTTTTCAAAAAAAAAAAAATGTTAAGCAATCGTTTTTGAAGAAAAACACGGTCAAAGTCCAGACTTACTAATGCATCCTAACAAACTCGGTAAGACACACTAATGTAATTTTCTGGTTCTCTAAGACCAACGCTCGGATACCAACTAAAATGTCCCGTTCATATTGATTATAAACGTTCCATATTAATTGATTTCGTCGCGAGGTTTTGACCTCTATATGAGACGTTTTTCAAAGACTGCATTCATTTTTAAAACAACCATAACCTTTATTTTATCGATAAAGGTTTAAAAGCATTACGTAGATTATCAAATAATGATAATCTAAAATATACCGTTTACACACAACCATTACATAATGGTTTACAATAAGAATATATTACATCAAAAATAAGTTTCTTGAATGCAGTTTTTACATAATATCATACAAGCATGGACTCCAAATCTTGTCCTTATTTTAGTATGCAACAGCGGAAGCTCTTAATAATCACCTGAGAATAAACATGCTTAAAACGTCAACAAAAATGTTGGTGAGTTATAGGTTTAACCTATATATTATCAAATCATAATAATAGACCACAAGATTTCATATTTCAATATACATCCCATACATAGAGATAAAAATCATTCATATGGTGAACACCTGGTAACCGACATTAACAAGATGCATATATAAGAATATCCCCATCATTCCGGGACACCCTTCGGATATGATATAAATTTCAAAGTACTAAAGCATCCGGTACTTTGGATGGGGTTTGTTAGGCCCAATAGATCTATCTTTAGGATTCACGTCAATTAGGGTGTATGTTCCCTAATTCTTAGATTACCAGACTTAATAAAAAAGGGCATATTCGATTTCGATAATTCAACCATAGAATGTAGTTTCACGTACTTGTGTCTATTTTGTAAATCATTTATAAAACCTGCATGTATTCTCATCCCAAAAATATTAGATTTTAAAAGTGGGACTATAACTCACTTTCACAGATTTTTACTTCGTCGGGAAGTAAGACTTGGCCACTGGTCGATTCACGAACCTATAACAAATATGTACATATATATCATAGTATGTTCAAAATATATTTACAACATTTTTAATACGTTTTACTGTTTTAAGTTTATTAAGTCAGCTGTCCTTGTTAGTAACCTACAACTAGTTGTCCATAATTAGATGTACAGAAATAAATCGATATATATTATCTTGAATCAATCCACGACCCAGTGTATACATGTCTCAGGCTAGATCACAACTCAAACTATATATATTTTTGGAATCAACCTCAATCCTGTATAGCTAACTCCAACATTACTGCATCTAGAGTTTCTATGGTTGTTCCAAATAATATATATAGATGGGTCGATATGATATGTCAAAACATTTGCATACGTGTCTATGGTATCCCAAGATTACATAATATATTAGAATACATGTATAATAAAATATAAGTTAGCTAGGATATGATTAATATAGATTTGTTACCAATTTTCAAGTAGCTACAACAAGCAAAAATAACCAATCTTGTTTTACCCATAACTTCTTCATTTTAAATCCGTTTTGAGTGAATCAAATTGCTATGGTTTCATATTGAACTTAACTTTATGAATCTATATAGAAAAAGTATAAGTTTATAGTCAGAATTACAGATTACAAGTCATTTTTGTAAAGGTAGTCATTTCAGTCGAAAGAACGACGTCTAGATGACCATTTTGGAAAACATACTTCCACTTTGAGTTTAACCATGATTTTTGGATATAGTTTCATGTTCATAAGAAAAATAATTTTCCCAGAAGAACAACTTTTAAATCAAAGTTTATCATAGTTTTTAATTATCCAAACCAAGACAGCCCCCGGTTTCACTACAACGGCGTATATCTGATTTTATGGTGTTCATCATGTTTCCAGGTTTTAAATAATTAAGTTAGCATATCATATAGATATAGAACATGTGTTTAGTTGATTTTAAAAGTCAAGTTAGAAAGATTAACTTTTGTTTGCGAATAAGTTTAGAATTAACTAAACTATGTTCTAGTGATTACAAGTTTAAACCTTCGAATAAGATAGCTTTATATGTATGAATCGAATGATGTTATGAACATCATTACTACCTTAATTTTTCTGGATAAAACAACTAGAAATGAGAAAAATGGATCTAGCTTCAAAGGATCCTTGGATGGCTTGAAAGTTCTTGAAATAGAATCATGACACGAAAACAGTTCAAGTAAGATTTTCACTCGAAATAAGATTGTTATAGTTGTAGAAATTGAATCAAAGTTTGAATATGAATATTACCTTGAATTAGAAAAATAACCTACTATAAATAATAAAGGTTCCTTGATCTTAGATGATTACTTGGAATGGATTAGAAAGCTTGGAAGTAGACTTGCAAACTTGGAAGTATTCTTGATTTTTATGAAACTATACTTATGGAATTTATGAAGAACACTTAGAACTTGAAGATAGAACTTGAGAGAGATCACTTAGATGAAGAAAATTGAAGAATGAAAGCGTTTGTAGGTGTTTTTGGTCGTTGGTATATGGATTAGATATAAAGGATGTGTAATTTTGTTTTCATGTAAATAAGTCATGAATGATTACTCATATGAGATATTTCATGCTAGTTGTCAAATGATGGTTTCTACATGTGTTAGGTGAATCACATGGGCTGCTAAGAGCTGATCATTGGAGTGTATATACCAATAGTACATACATCTAAAAGCTGTGTATTGTACGAGTACGAATACGGGTGCATACGAGTAGAATTGTTGATGAAACTGAACGAGAATGTAATTGTAAGCATTTTTGTTAAGTAGAAGTATTTTGATATGTGTCTTGAAGTCTTTCAAAAGTGTAAGAATACATATCAAAACGCAACATGTATATACATTCTAATGGAGTCGTTAAGTCTTCGTTAGTCATTACATGTAAGTGTTGTTTTGAAACCTTTAAATTAATGATCTCAATTAATGTTATTAACCCAATGTTTATTATATCAAATGAAATGTTAAATTATTATATTATCATGATATTATGATGTATGAATATCTCTTAATATGATATATACATTAAAATATCGTTACAACGATAATCGTTACATATAAGTCTCGTTTCGTAATTCTTGGGTTAGTAGTCTTGTTTTTACATATGTAGTTCATTGTTAACACACTTAATAATATATTTAAATATCATTTTATCATGTTAAATATAGTGTATCAATATCTTAATATGATACATATGTATTTAGTAGACGTTATCATAACGATAATCGTTATATATATCATTTCGAGTTTCTTAACTTAGTAATCTCATTTCTTATGTATATCACACATTGTTAATATACTTAGTGCGATACTTACTCATCATAATCTTATGTCAACCATATATATATATATATATATATATATATATATGTCTATATATATACCACAACATGTAGTTTTTACAATTTTGTAACGTTCGTGAATCGTCGGTCAACATGGGTGATCAATTGTCTATATGAAACTTATTTCATTTATCAAGTCTTAACAAGTTTGATTGCTTAACACGTTAGAAACATTTAGTCATGTAAATATCAATCTCAATTAATATATATAAACATGGAAAAGTTCGGGTCACTACACCGTCCTAATCCATAAGGACGAATACAATTACATATGGTTACATTGCGAGGTTCTGACCTCTACATGATACATTTTACAAACATTGCATTCGTTTTTAAAAGATAAACTTTCTTTACATCGAAAGCCGACGGCATGCATACCATTTCATAATATATCCAACTATAAATGACTTAATAATATTCTTGATGAACTCAACGACTCGAATGCAACGTCTTTTGAAATATGTCTTGAATGACTCCAAGTAATATCTTTAAAATGAGCAAATGCACATCGAAAGATTTCTTTCATACCTGAGAATAAACATGCTTAAAATTGTCAACTAAAAGGTTGGTGAGTTCATTAGTTTATCATAAACAATCATTTCCATTATTTTAATAGACCACAAGATTTTCATTTCCATTTTTCATAAACATCATCTCATATCAGCCATTTCAAAAACTGCATAGAGATAAAAATCATTCATATGGTGAACACCTGGTAACTGACCTTAACAAGATGCATATAGAATATCCCCATCATTCCGGGACAACTTCGGACATGATAAATTCGAAGTACTAAAGAATCTGCGACATGGATGGGGCTTGTTGGGCGTCTGTTCCCTAATTAGGGTGTCTGTTCCCTAATTCTTTGATTACCAGACTAAAAAGGGCATATTCATTTGATAATTCAACCATAGAATGTAGTTTCGATTACTTGTGTCTATTTCGTAAAACAGTTTTAAAAGCAGCGCATGTATTCTCGGTCCTAAAAATATATATTGCAAAAGCATTTAAAAAGGGAGCAAATGAAACTCACAATAATGTATTTTGTAGTAAAAATACATATGACGACATTGAACAAATGTAGGGTTGGCCTTGGATTCACGAACCTATATCAATTGTATATTTATTAAAACATGTAATGGAAATCTCATAATTTCATTTATTACTTATATAATATTTATGTGTTTGTAGTTATATAAATTTTATACTAAATTTTTATTTAATACATATACTTTATTTATATGTATTATATCTTAAATTTT